>NC_138769.1:294666955-294826955 GCF_965119305.1 Pelophylax lessonae
CAGACGTCCGATACTTTTGGTTATATAGTGTATGTATATATATATATATATATATATATATATATATATATATATATATATATATATATATATATATGTATATATATATATATATATATATATATATACACACACTTAAACAATTGTTTCACCTTTTGCATTTTTAAATGAGTTGTGGTGGCTAATAGTGGCCTGGAAATGGTTCACTGTTAAAAGCTGGCAGAGCGAGTATCCTCCTTGCCTTTAGTTGTTGAACAATCTAGTCCAAGAACCTGCAGGCACGATTGAGCCTTTTGAAAGGCTTTCAGAATTTTAAAAGGGAAATGCCTGACTGTCCCTGGGAGGGAATGGGGAGGTTGGATCACAGCTCATTTATGTTATCTGATATTAGCATTTGAATAGGTGGAGACCAGAAGGGCGAAGCTGGGAATTATTCACGGTTTGGAATGCTTTTTTTCACCCTCCTTTTTTTTTTGTTATCTTGCTGCACTGGTCTATAGGGGGTTGTTATGACGAACAAGCCAAATAGATACTGTGGAGGCATATTTAATGTTTACACTTAACTGCATACTTATTAGGTGGCATGAGTCTGCAGATTCTAGATATAGTGATACAAATGATGGGTGCTTTGTTAAAATTCTTTAGTCAAGGTTTATTTTATTTTTTTTTTTTATTTTTTTTTTTTGTGTGGTAAAAATAAAACTAATTTTTAATGATAACTTTAAAATAAATGAATTAAAAATTATTTAAAATTAAATGGTTCCTGCACTTTATTGTATAACAATAGCAAGTTTAGAGAATTTAAAAGCTTATTGTGCATTATTGCAGCCCCCCCCCCCAATACAAAACCTGAGCCCATCTCGATCCAGCGATGTCCACGAGTGCCTTGGCCGCCTGGGACTCTCCCTCCTGATTGGCTGAGACACAGCAGCAGCACCATTGGCTCCTGCTGCTGTCAACCAAAGTCAGTTAGCCAATCAAGAGAGTGAGGGGGGCAGGGACGAACCATAGCAAATGGATACATGGAGCTGCGGCTCGGCTCAGGTGCCCCCATAGCAAGCTGCTTACTGTGGGGGTACTTAACAGGAGGGAAGAGCCAGGAGAGCTGAAGAGAGACCCGAGAAGAGGAGGATCTGAGCTGCCCTGTGCAAAAAAATATCATGAAAAACTCCATATGCAGCGCTAAACAGACATGATCAAATGCAGTCCATGACAGGTGTATTGAAGAGCCCCACACCAGCTTCAGTGTGAAAAGACAGCACACCATTGTCTTTTCAGCCGATCTCCTTACCAGAAGCTAGGTCAAACAAGCTCATAACACAGGTCGCTTAAGCCTCGTACACACGCAATGATTATCGGCCGACCGATTGTCTGACTTTTGTCCAGAGTTGTGTTTTATTGGTTGGAATGTGCCTAGTCTGCACACAAATTTTCTCGGCCAACAAAATTCTACTTCAGAAGTGATGTCATGTGCTGGTTTACTTTCCGTGAGTTTTTTCTTCTCTGAGCATGCCCAGTCTTGCTCATCAGATTTTTGTCTGCCGAAATCTGTACTGACTGACTGGAAATCGGCCGTTGTGTTGACGACCAACAAAAATTTTATAGCCTGCACACCAGATTTTATTCGGCCGAAAAGTCGGAGTCGGTTGTCAAAAGCATCACACTAACAAGCCGAAAATCGGACGTTGGCCGAAAATTCCCGGCCAATAATCGATGCGTGTGTACGAGGCATTAGTCTTCACAGCATTCAACAGTGGGTGGATGGCTACACAGCCTGTAGAAAGCTGGTGAAATGGCTCACATCAAATATAAAAATCAGTACTAAGATTCCAGGTATGCACTTCCAATATATTCGCTCCACTCTCCAATCAAAAGGAATGTGCGACAATAAAAAAACATGAAGAGACGCATAGTGAAATATGTTTTAAACCGTGGAAAAATGTATTACGGTTGTACTTACAAAATCAATGGGTAAAAACGAGTATCAATATAACATTTGTGCAGTACCACGGTTCATAGCATGCATGCAGTGGGGACCCACCTATTTTTGTTTACACGTTTTGACGAATAGGACATCGTCAGGGAAGTGGCCTACTGACACAAGCACGCCTCTTTATGTGCAGAAACCGGAACTATCATTAACTGGAAATGTGCGGCCAGAAGTAATCAGTATACACCAATGCATTCCAAATGGCCGGATGTAAAACTTATACAGTGCAGGATCAGCAGTATCTGGAAGAGGACACGAAAACCAACGTTCTCGCAAATGAGCTCCATCTACCCGATACGGCTCACAATTAAATCAAATGAAAGATGGACACACTGTCACCTGCTGGAAATATGCATACCACATATTATCCCCTGATAAAACAATATGGAAAATCAAAATCCCACCTCCATGCCACAAAGAATGCAGGTGATAATGTTGAAACCACTAAAATTATAAAAAAGTATAAAGTAAACTTCCACCAGGTGAAAATGCCTCCACCTTGTGGACAGAATGCATATCAACCTACACCTCCATACAAAAAAAACATGATAAAAGGACATAAATTGTAAAAGGCAATATACATTTTCCAATACAAAACACCTAAACCGAATAAAACAAAAAATAAAAGAGAAAAAGAAAAAATTAAACCAATTACATCCAATGTAATCTGGATATTATAAATTCCCCCACAAAAATACTCAAAAGCAAATATGCTCTTAACTCATAATAATGAAGCAGTTCACATGCCACTCAACATTGAGTCCAAAAAATGGGACATAGCACTTCAGGTCATAAATCCAACGGGTCTCCATTCTGTAGACTTCCCGTCGTACAAAAATCACTGCACAGAGCAGGTAAGTATAACATGTTTGTTATTTTTAGAGAAAAAAAAAACCAAGACTTTACAATCACTTTAAGGGCTCTTTCACACAGTCTGCCTCCGTAGGCGGATCCGTGCTACTCAGCGGGGATCGATCCGCCGATCCCCGCTGAGCTGGCGGATGACAGCTCTGTCTCCGCTTGCAGTGCGGAGAGGGAGGTGTCACAGCTCCCGCTGCTCTCTATGGGGGATTGGATGAGTGCGGACCGTCTGTCCGCTCTCATCCGATCCGATCCCTGAACGGATGGAAAAATAGGGTTTCCATCCGTCCAGATTTCACGGACAGGATCGGATACGGATGGCAGCGGGTGTCAGCGGAGGTGTCTCCACTGACCCATAGAGCTGCATGGAGGATCCGATCAGATCCGCCTAAAAAACTGACAGGCGGATCTGATCGGATCGCCCGTGTGAAAGGAGCCTAAGTCTAAGTTCACATCTGTGCATTGCAATTGATGCCTTTTTCAGGCATGTTTTGCAATGCATTTTTGCATGCAGTTTTTCCCACCCAAGGACATACAGGTTATACCGGGATGATGCCTGCACCTACAAGCATCATCCTGGTACCGTTATTTTCATGTGGTGATTCTCTACAAAGCAGAAGTGATCTAAGTGGCTAGTTAACCACTCGATCACTTCTGCGGGTGGCAGAAGGGGGTCCAACCCCGCTGCCTCTCCTGGGCTCTCTTGTCCCATCGCCAAGGCCGGGAGCGATGCAGCCGGCAGCGATGGCTGCCTGGGATAGAGAGAGGGGAACAACATCAGTTCCTCTCTCTCTGTGACCCTGGAAACCGGGCACGACAAGTATTCGTCACTTCCGGTTCTGCCCCTTTGTTTACCTGGCCACCAGTGGCCAAAGAAGCAGCCTGACTGATCTCAGTCCAATCGGCTGCATGGGGGGCCAGAGGAGAGATTTTGGGGCTAATAGACCCCAAATCTCTCCATAAAGAGGACCTGTCACTGCCCATGCTATCACAAGGAATGTTGTTCATCCCTTGTGATAGCAATAAAAGTTGTGTAAAAAAAATGAAAAAAAGTGTTAAAAAATTTTTTTTTTTATAAAATAAGGAAAAGATTTTTTTTAAAGTGCCCCCGTCCCACCGTGCTTACGCACAAATGCAAACACATATGTTACTCCTGCCCGCATGTAAACGGTGATCGCACCACACATGTGAGGTATTGTTGCGAACGTCAGAGTGAGAAAAAATAATTCTAGCACCAGACCTCCTTTTTTATTCTAAACTGGTAACCTGTAAAGGCGTTTAAAATTTCACCTATGGAGAATTGTAAGCACCGTAGTTTGCCGCTATTCCACAGGCAGATGCAATTTTAAAGCCTGACATTTTAGGTATCTATTAACTCGACGTAACATCATCTTTTACGTTATACAAAACATTTGGGCTGAATTTACTGTTTTTTTGGTTTTTTTTTCATCTATCATAAATGTGTTTTTTTTTTCCCCCAAAAAATTGAGTTTGAAAAACCTCTGCGCAAATACCATGTGACATAAAAAATTGCAACGCTATAGGGGCTCTGCTAACAACAAATATATATTGTTTGGGTGTTCTAACTAATTTTCTAGCAAAAAAAGTAGATTTTTATATGTTGAAGCGAAGTGTCAGAATAGTTTTGGGAAGGAGGGGGTTAAAAACACTGTATATAGCTGGTTGCTAAGAAGTATCTGTCGCGTCTTTAACAACCAATGTTAACCTGCCTAGCGGTAACCCCGAGCATGTCTCGGGGTGGATTTTCTGTGCTAGGATCGGTATCCCCGAGTCACGCTCGGGGTGGATGGGCAGAGCGCGCAGCGGTGTCTTACTTTCTCCTGGCGATCCAGCGATGATCTCCCATTGCTGTGATCGCCAGCCGTCTGAGATCCCCGCCGCTCGTCCGTCCTCCGTCGGTGTGATGACTTCCTAGTTCCGTTCCCTGCAGCAGCAATGCTGCATGGGAGTGGAACTACGGAGGGAAATTCAAACGTTGAACGTTGCACAAAACACAAACACACACATAACATTTATATTATATATATATATATATATATATATATATATATATATATATATATATAATATATATATATATACATACATATATATATATGTGTATGTATGTATGTGTATATATATATAAATATATATATATGTATGTGTGTATATATATATATATATATATATATATATATATATATATGTATGTGTGTATATAAATATATAATATAACGCATGAATTATAATCTAATCAATAATATAATTTTATTATATAATATAATATATATATATATATTATATTATATATTATATAATAAAATTATATTATTGATTAGATTATAATTCATGCGTTTGTGTTTCAAATTTATCACATCTGGGATGTCTACTAGACTCTTGTTTTGGTCAGGTTTAAGTCAGTAATTACTAAGAATTGTAGGCCTATAATACATAACGCCAAATTTCCATGAAAAAAATTGTACCGCTTTTGGTACAGAATTCCTGACATAATCATACCGCCAGGGAGGTTAATCAAGGGTCAATACCGTTAATATTGGCATTGAAATTCAAACTCAACTCAACTAAAATCTTTTTTAAGCTTTAATGTGGTAATTTCAATTAAAAAGTTGCTTCCAACCTTTCTAATCTTTTTTTTATTAAAAGCATGTGTTATACTAGTAAATTAATACTATTTTTAAAACACTTTTGCAATGAAAGCCTATTATTTGCATGGTGTGCCTTATTGCAATGCACCAGGACGCCAAGGTCTGAATGGGCCCTTAAGCTGACCATACACTAGCCAAAAAATCGTTCAAACTCATTTTCCAAAAAACGAAAAATCGGCCGTGAGAGCAGACGATCGTGCCATCATGTAATGACTGAATTTCGAACGATAAATCGTTCAAAGGACACAAATGAATCAGTTTTTCGTTCAGTTTGTCACATATGCCTAGTGCAAACAGTTCGGGCGAGAAACACATTAACCTTTCAATTTATCGTTCGTTCGGCAGAATTCTCCAAACTATTCCTTCGATTTTTCGGTTCGGAACTATTTTTGGGCAAGTGTATGGCCAGCATTAGTGATCCTGAAATGAAGGTCCTTGTTGAGATATTTCCTGTAAAGGTCCTTTCACACGGTACGGAGTCCGTTCTTCTCAGCAGGGGGGATCGATCTGCCAATCCCCGCTGAGCAGGCGGATGACAGCTCTGCCTCCGCTCTGTGTGCGGAGATGGAGCTGTCAGACCCTTGCTGTCCTCTATGGGGGGATCGGATGAGAAACGGACCGCCTGTCTGTTCTCATCCGATCCCATCTGATCCGATCCGTCAGACTGATGGAAAATAGGGTTTCCATCTGTACGGATTTCATGGACAGGATCGGATCAGATAGCAGCTGGTGTCAGCGGAGATGTCTCCGCTGACACCTGCTGCCCCATAGGGATGCATGGAGCATCGGACCAGGTCCGTATGAAAAACTGACAGGCGGATCGGATCGCCTGTGTGAAAGGGGCCTTAAAGTGGAAGTAAACCCTCCTTTGATTTCAACCAAGGAAACTGCCATCTTGGCCTCCGTTTGATCTTCAGCTGCCATGGTGCTGCACATGTGATCATTTATGATTCCAGCCATCGGATGGTTTGACGGTTTGGTTGAGATCACAACCAATATGACAGTTAGCCTTCCTGGCATGTTGGGAATGTAACAGTTTTTGAAACTGTTAAATCAATGAGTTTACCTCCGCTTTAAGGCCCCTTTCACACATACGGATCGGATAGCAGCGGATGGAAGCGGAGATGTCTCCGCTGGCATCCGCTGCCCCATAGGGATGGATGGAGCATCTAATCAGGTCCGCCTGAAAAACTGACAGGCGGATCGGATTGCCCGTGTGAAAGGGGCCTTATGGGGTTGGTGTCTCCCAATTGTTATCAGTCTTTGACATGCTTCCCTGGTTACTACAAGCATCTAAAATCTCTTTTATTGCAGAGATATGCATTAAGATTAAAAAAAAAATCTTCTGCCCTAACTCCTTTAGGTCTGTTTTCATGTTGATAGTTTCATAATCATGCCGAGGGCTCACTGAAGTTACATAATCTAGTTTTCAGATTCATTTCTATAGTGACAGATCATTGAGTCAATGCACATGATAGAAAGAAGGCTATGCTTTTCAAGCATGTGATATTGAGTAGGTGTCTATTTGCAGTGCCACCTTTCCATTTGCTAAATGCAACGTCTTGCTGCTAATTTTGCATGTGTGTGGGATTCAGTTTGTGACTTCTGAGAGGTGGATGCTTTTTATTCCAGTAGCTAACAAGTGATGTTAACACTTTCTTTACCAAAGAGCAATTTAAAGGGTATTTCCACTCAACAATAGAACATCTAATCACATCACTGATTATTCCCACACTCCTTCCCCCTCTGTGCCCTTTGTGTGTTCACTCTGCCTATCAATAAGCCAAAGGGCCCTTTACATCGGAGCATTCCCTCTGGTATAACGCATGATACAGCTCAGTATTGATGCATATTATCTATGTGTCCGGATTACCATGTTATACAGCACAGCAGTATAAAAGAATCCTTTCTTACATTTCTTTTTCAGCTCAGCTGTAATGCTTTATAGAGGCTCATGATAGTGAATGATAAGGCTTTTACAACATAGTGATATAAGCTATCCTTTATACCTAATTTACTATATTTAACCACTTTGCCACTGCTCACTAGAGCTCTACTGCGGCAAAGTGGCTCTTGTAGGTCTGACAACGTAGACCTACGTCAGCAGACACTCCCTCTTCTCGGCGCCGCACGTGCGCCGCCAGAGGCTCCCTCCCGCTGTATTCAGTCACAGCGGGAGTCGGGCCAGGGGAGGAGCGGCGGCAATCGCCGCCGCTCTTCCCCGATCGTCGGGGAATCGAGTGTGGAGATCCGCCCGCTTGTGTAAACAAAGTGGGCGGATCTCCTAAGTGACAGGCAGGGTCAGATTGCATGGTTCAGCATAGCTGTGTCACTCAGTCACCTCCCCCCACACACGTCAGTAAGCACCAGGCATACATTAACCCCTCCCTCTCCAATAAAATTAACCCCTTCCCTGCCAGTGTCATTTTTACAGTAACAGTGCATATTTATAGCACTGATTACTGTAGTAATGTCACTTATAACCCCAAAAGTGTCAAAAATGTCAGTCAAGGGTCCGATCTGTCCGCTGCAATGTCGCAGTCCCGCAAAAAAATCGCAGCTCGCCGCCATTACTCGTTAAAAAAAAAAAAACACCAAAAACGACAGAAATCTTTCCCTTAGTTAGTAAACGCAATAACTTTTGCGCAAACCAATCAAAATATGCTTATTGCGATTTTTCTTACCAAAAATATGTAGCAGAAAACAAATGGGCCTAAAACGATAAAAAAATTTAGATTTTTACATTTTTTGGGGGGGGGGGGGATTTCATATAAAAAATGTGAAAAATATTGTTATTTTTTCAAAATTGTCGCTCTTTTTTTGTTTATAGCGCAAAAAGTAAAAATCGCACAGGTGATCAAATACCACCAAAAGAAAGCTCTGTTTGTGGGAAGAAAAGGACATAAATTTCACTTGGGTACAGCATTGCACGACCACGCAATTGTCAGTTAAATTCGCACAGTGCCGAATCGCAAAAAGTGGCCCAGACGTCAGACAGCAAAATCCTCCGGTGGTAAAGTGGTTAAAAAAATAGTACCATGCGATCTGGTTGCAGTGCTTTTTAAAAGTAGTGCATGCTATCCAATTTCAGCCCATTTAAATATTGGGCTACAAATCGCACCATACCTTTACCTATTATTACTATTACCTACTAATACCTTTTAGCATATGTGAAAACACATGCAGTAACTCCCCTTAGAGATCCCCTTACTCCATTCACATAAGAAAGAGCCATTAGGGCTACGTCACACTTGCAGTCCTGTTATTAGCCACAAGTTGCCAGCAGCAGAATAACTAGGGAAGCCAAAGAAACCACTCCTGTGTTCAAAGTGTCACAAAGTGTGGCTACATTGATTAACCTCCCTGGCGGTATGATTCTGTCAGGAATTCTGTTTCAAAAGTGGTACAATTCTTTTCATGGAAATTTGGCGTTATGTATTATAGGCCTACAATTCTTAGTAATTACTGACTTAAACCTGACCAAAACAAGTCTCTGGTAGACATCCCAGATGTGATAAATTTGAAACACAAACAAGTGAATTATAATCGAATCAATAATATTATTTTATTATTTAATATATAATATATATATAATAAAATTATATTATTGATTAGATTATAATTCATGCGTTATATATTATATATATATGTGTGTATATATATATATATATATATATATATATATATATATATATATATATATATATATATATATATATATATATATATATGTGTATATAGATATATATATATGTGTGTGTGTGTGTGTGTGTGTATATATATATATATAATATATATATATATATATAACGCATGAATTATAATCGAATCAATAATATAATTTTATATATATATATATATGTGTGTGTATATAGGTATATATATATATATATATATATATATATGTATATATATATATATATATATATATGAATATATATATATGAATATATATATATATATATATATATATATATATATATATGTATATATATATATATATATATATATATGCATATATATAATATAAAATGTGTTATGTGTTTTGTGCAACGTTTTTTTTTTTTTTTTTTTTAATTTCCCTCTCTAGTTCCGCTCCCATGCAGCATTGCTGCTGCAGGGAACGGAACTAGGAAGTCCTCCTACCGACAGACGAGCGGCGGAGAGCTCACTGGCGGTCAAAGCAATGAGAGCTCATCGCTGGATTGCCAGGATAAGGTAAGAGACGCTCCGCTGCGCTGTCTGCATAGCTCTGCCATTCACCCCGAGCGTGACTCGGGGATACCGCTAATAGCAGAAAATTCCTACCCCGAGTCACGCTCGGGGATACCGCTAGCAAGGTTAAGGACATGCTTTAATAAAAAGATGTTGAGCGGACATAGGAAGTTGTGAAATGCATGTGCAAAGAACATTTTTTGAAAAATTAATTTTTGCTTGCACATAGTTGGATGATGGAAGACAGCAGAGCTTTATCTCATTAACTAGTCTCTGGGGAAAATTCCCTTGCAAGGTGGACAGCTCATTTTGCTGCAAAAATCAGTTTCAGGATACAAGAGGAGTTGTACTTTGCTGTGTTCATGCAGGCAAAAAAAATGTATACAAAGAATTAAACCTAGTGCACAAAATAGGAGTAGTGCTACAAGGTGGCATCTATACTTATTAAATAATAATAAATACTGAATATTACAAAAGTATACAAAGTTATATTGGGGTTCATATTAAACCTCCCTGGTGGTCTGATTATTTCCGAATTTTTGATTTCAAAGCAGTGCATCGTTTTGCATGGAAATCTGTTGTTTAATATTTTTTTAGTGAAAGAACAGAAGATGTTGCCATTCCTTAATTGCTGTATTTTTGATCGAATTTTGTTCCTTTTCCAGTGTATATCACTGAGTTCCAAATGTAGCCAGTTGATGATTCGCATAGCATGTAGGATTTTACACCAAATCGTGCCCTCTTTGATGCAATGTATTGCAACCCAGCTGAGCCTTCCCTTGTAGGCCATTGGACTTTCATCTATACTGATGTCTCTTTCTGGCACATATCTCCGTTGGAATTTCTTAAGAATCATTTGATATACTTCCCAAATTTTCTTTAGTTTTGGTGCAGGATGAGTAGTTTTATCAACTTCTTCATTGTTTTCGAAGTTGAGATATTTTATTATGAGGGAAAATCTGTACTCTGACATGACCGTGCCAAAAAATGGAGTGGCAAGTAATGTATTGGTTGTCCAATATAACTTCTGCAGGGGTTTCCCCATCACTCCCTGAAGAATTATTAGGCCCAGAAATTTCCAAATGTCATCTTTGGTCACTGGTTCCCACTTTCTGCTTCTTGAAAACTTCAGATGCGTAGCACATTGTTGCTCTTTGTACCGGTTTGTTTTGGTAACTATTTTTTCAATAACCTCATTGGTCAGAAATAATTGTAGGTATGCCAAGGGGTTGTCTTGGTCAACGTCAACTTTCATACCAGGTGCTCCAGTAAATTGGAATGTTGGGGGCGCTGCCTGATCCGTACCGCAGTCAATAGAGCACCAAGTTCTCACATGGCTGAGCTCAGTCGCAGAATCGTCGCTGTCGTCACTTTCAGTACATAATGACGAATTTTCCCACAAATCACTACCGTTCAGTTCTTCAAATAATTCCGATTCATTGTCACTGTTTTCCAGTTCGTCTAAAAGCGCTTTTGAGCTAAAAGAACGCTTACGTTGATGTCATGGACGTTCTCAATTTTCCAGGCACAAAGAACCGCAAAAGTACAGACAGGGCACTGGAAAAGCCACTAGGTAAAAACCTGTGGTGAAATAGATTGATACAAAGTTGTAATTCTAACAGATTACACTGTATCATGTCATTTCTTTTATTTATTTTTTGAATTCAGGCCGGGAGTGATGAAGTGTGAACCAGGACCCCTGCCTTTGCTGCTGGCAAGGGTATGAGAGTGCACTTGTGATGGAATAAAGCTGCTAACACTTAAGTAAAACCTATACAAAATAAAGAAAAAATAGTGGAGGCCACTCAACGTAGCCGATGTTCACATGAGCAGGAAAATGAAGGTACGCATTTCCAAGCTTCAAACTTTTTCCTCCGACAGGAGGAGGGACTTGCAGATTATTTTTTTGAGGTACCCATGTTATTTTCTTTCATGTTAGTGCTAGATCCTCACTTAATCAATCTATTAACCAAAGGATCGTATGTAGCATATGGCTGTTCTTGTTTTCTTTTATCATTATTATTATTATAATGCATTAGAAAAAGGGTAAATTAGATTGGCTTTAACCACTTTACCCTCGCTCACTGCGGCACAGTGGCTCGTTCCCATCCAGCGACGTACACCTACATAGCTGGACTCCTCCCCTTGTGGGCGGCGCTCACGCGGCGCCGGAGGCTCGCTCCCGCTGTATTCAGTCACAGCGGGAGTCGGGCCAGAGGAGGAGCAGCGGCGATCGCCGCTGCTCTTCCCCGATCGTCGGGGAATCGAGTTTGGAGATCCGCCCGCTTGTGTAAACAAAGCGGGCGGATCTCCTAAGTGACAGACAGTGACAGATTGCAGGGTTCAGCATAGCTGAACCTGCGATCTGTCCCTGTGTCACTCAGTCACCTACCCGCACACACGTTAGTAAGCACCAGGCATACATTATCCCCTCCCTCTCCAATAAAATTAACCCCTTCCCTGCCAGTGTCATTTTTACAGTAACAGTGCATATTTATAGCACTGATTACTGTAGTAATGTCACTGGTACCCCCAAAAGTGTCAAAAATGTCAGTCAAGGGTCCGATCTGTCAGCCGAAATGTCGCAGTCCCGCAAAAAAAAACGCAGATCGCCGCCATTACTCGTTAAAAAAAAACCACCAAAAATGACAGAAATCTTTCCCTTAGATAGTAAACGCAATAACTTTTGCGCAAACCAATCAAAATACGCTTATTGTGATTTTTTTTACCGAACATAGGTAGCAGAAAACAAATTGGCCAAAAATGTAAAAACTTGATTTTTACATTTTTTTTTGGGGGGGGGGGAATTTCATATAAAAAAATGTGAAAAATATTTATTTTTTCAAAATTTACGCTTTTTTTTGTTTATAGCGCAAAAATTAAAAATCACACAGGTGATCAAATACCACCAAAAGAAAGCTCTGTTTGTGGGAAGAAAAGGACATAAATTTCACTTGGGTACAGCATTGCACGACCACGCAATTGTCAGTTAAAGTCGCACAGTGCCGAATCGCAAAAAGTGGCCATGACGTAAGACAGCAAAATCCTCCGGTGGTAAAGTGGTTAAGCGCTGTGGATTTTTTTTTTGGGACGGGGGTGGGTGGCCCAATAAATTTAGTTCCTTTTCTTAAAGACAAATAGGCTGTTCACTTTGCAAGGGAATTTGTACTTTGCAAAAGGATTTTCCACAGAGCTTAGTAAATAAGGTGTGCAAAAATGATAGCACATCTACCATTAATACAAATCCTATGATAGATTTACAGGTTTGTCTGATTCTTTTTAAAATTGTAATATCATTTTTCTGCCATGACAGTTTCCTTTAAAACATGACTCAAGGCTTGAGTTCCCCACCACCCTCTTTCAGGCCCACCTTCCTTGTACAATCCCTGGTACTTTTAAAAACAATTCTATACGTAACATTTTTCCAGGTATGTGTTTAGTCATTTGCGTGATGTCACTGGTCTTCTTCAACCCCAGGCAGAGGGCAGATCCTAAGGCTACGTTCACATGTTAGCGTAGCGGACCACGGTAGAAGCACCGCGATTCTGCCCGCGATCCGGAAATCATTGCAAATCGCGGGACGCCTGTGCGCTGCCGTTGATTTACAATGGCACCCCAAATGCTGTGCGATGTTGCCACGATTTCCGCTTGCCGAATCGCGGTAACATCGCGCAAACAAAATTGCAGGTCGCATGACGCCCAAAAAAGGTACAAGAGCTTCTTTGGGGCGTCTTGCCACCCGCAATTTTGTTTGCGCAATGTTACCACGATTCGGCAGGCAGAAATCGCGGTAACATCGAACAGCGTTTGGGGTGCCATTGCAAATCAACGGCAACGCACAGGCGTCCCGCGATTTGCAATGATTTCCGGATCGCAGGCAGAATCGCGGTGATTCTGTCGCGGTTCGCTACGCTACCATGTGAACGTAGCCTTAATGCTGCAGAGAGCAGCACTACATAATGACATGTGACAGCTCTCTGCAGCATTTTTTTGAAAGTCCAAAATGTAGGCAGAACCTTGACACCCTGGTTTCAAGAAAGTGGTTGAATGACAGAAAGTGGGTTGAAAGGAGAATGGTGCTGGATCGATGAGCCTGCGCAGGACACCACCATTTATAGCACCTGGAACCCCTTTTTTTTTTATTGCCAGGGAATGTTTTTGCATTTAGTGCCCAAACTGGAGCTGGCCTTTATAGTACACCTGTTCAATGGATCAAGAAGCAAGAGATTTATCTTTTACCTTAGGTTTGTATATCAAGCACCCTAAGTTGCCCCTTCCTATGATTTTCAGTGCTGCCCAGATTCACCACTGGAGAACCATGTATGAGCAGGTTTGAATGTACCAAGTTGATCGATCGATCGATTAACTTGGGTACAACTAACCAGTGCCATCTTAAGAGCATTAAAGGGCCCCGGGCAATGCAGTGCACTGGGGCCCTGCCTACACAACCACCCACGAGTTTTAAAAATGCAAATTATCGATAAGGTGATATTTATTGGTACAGCAGCAGTACCAGGCTAATGACATCTTCCAAGTCCGACTGGGTCCGGTGAACACACACAGACGGGAGTCAGACTTGACAGTCCTGTGTGTACCTGTTCCGGTGGAGGCAGACAGGCATTCCTGCAGTTGTGGGCTCCCACTTCACGGCCCAAGTGGCCTGACAGCAGCGCAGGGCCAACAGGCACCACTTGCCACCTGCTAAGTTCGGCGGCGGGATGCACACAGGAATCTAAAATAATGCTTGGCTGGGCAGGGTCGCTGGACAGATGGGGCCCCCCGGGCAAGTGGGGCCCCCAGGCAACTGCCCAGTGTGCCCATTCGGTAAGATGGCCCTGCAACCAACCTGGCTGATTTCCTGGTGTAGCCACTAACAATAATCACTGGCGTCCCTTGCCCTCCCTTCCGCCGAGAGAATACAATGGCTTGACGGGAGGGATTCCCCTGTCAACACTGTCTGTGGTTGCAGTAAAAAAAATTGCCATGTGTATGGGCTACTTTAGACGAATACTAACTTTTTGAAAGTCAGTATTTGCATTGGACTAGGCAACCCTATGTGTCATTATAGGGTGCAGGGGACATGTACATGTGTAACAAAAATTATTTCCTAAAGGGGAAATCAAGTAAATGTTAGGTTTAGATGATAAATCAAACAAAACCCTCCAGGTGCAGATAATAAAAGATTATATTAATATTCATTCAAGGAGAGATTAGTGGGACTATTAACAAAATCTTAAAATGTCAGTTGAAAACACTTAAAACTGATTATTTTTGAGTGGTTACATGGAAACCTGTTAATATATGTTTGACTAGACGTACACTCTTCAGAAGTAAATATTAGAGCGTCCTGACTTAAGGACTTTAGAAAATTATGAAGTTAAACCTGCTATTTGAAGGACAAATTAAATATTTGCACAAATTCCAGTGTCCATTCCACTGTTTAACTCCTTTATAACAGAGGAGTAGGGATTTTTGTTTTCTGGTAACAAGTCTTTATGCATGGATCAAGGCAGAAGGCAACAACGGGTACATAATGGTGCCAGCTATAAAATGTCAACTCTATTTTGGTTTTTGATCCCTTGTATAAGTTCATTTTAGGGTTAAACATAACAGTTTTTTATTCCCGGAATTTCCAGACCCAGAACCTTGAGAGTTCAAGTTGCTGCCCATGGTGAAATTCATAGTCGTATACTTGCCCAACACCCTGTGGTCACTGATTCTGAAGTGAAAGTCTGCATTTGCAGAACTTTCAATGCAAAGTTACACCTGGATTTGAATAGTGTTTTATTTGATGTTGTTTGAACTGCTAAAATACACATCTAGAATTTGAATGGTATGAATGCTTGCTGGGGAGTGTTAGACCATTGTCCCCCACAAGCTGCTTATTTGGTATTGTCCTAATCTGGTGGTCTCTGGAGGTGATTGGCACTAGAACTCAGTTACCAACTGACAATACTGTCGCCAGGAATCCTCAAGGGAGCATGCCTAGCTTTAGATGTATTGATGGATTACTGTATATTTTACATACTCTCATTTTTGTACAGAACTATACATTATCAAATATTTAAAGTATAACTAAAAGGCAACATTTTTTTTAAGGCTCCATTCACACCTGGGCGTTTTCAGCTCCAAAAACGCTCAAAAGAAACGCTTCCAAAACGCCCAACAAGTAAAACCCCATTCATTTAAATGGCCCCTGTTCACATCTGAGCGTTTTGCAAAACGCCTGTAGCTAAAAAAAGTACATGAGCTTCTTTTTGGGCTGATTACCAGCGTTTTTGATAGATGTCAATGAAAAACGCCTGAAAAAATCGCGGTAAAATCGCGGTAAAATCGCGGTAAAATCGCGGTAAAAAACGCTACGCTCAAGTGTGAATGCAGCCTTATAGTTTTGGATTGAGTGCAGAGAAATTCTAACATCTGGCAGTTTTTATTGCTGTCTGTGCCTCTGTTTATTTGTCCTTTTTTACTTGTTATCCTTGTTTACTGTTATCATTGAAAGTGAAAGTAAAAGAAAATCCCAAATTTTGGGTTGTCCCCAGAAAAGTAATAGAGGTAAAATCTTCCAATGGGGACACTAGTTCTGGTGACCTGGGGGTCCCCAGGAATTCCCTTAATTGGCTATGGGACAGGAAGTGAAGGGATAGATGTGTGTGAACTAGGGATCGACCGATATCGGTTTTTCGTTGCCGATACCAATATTTTGGCCATTGCTTATCGGTATCGGCCAATATTTTGTACATTTAAAGTTTTGAAAAATAAAGACAATTTTTTTACACAAATCTGGTACTGAACATGTGGAGTAGATCTTTTAGCTGTAATGTGCGATCTTCCCTTCCCTCCCTGCCCGCCAGGAATCCCGTGTGAACATAGTTTAGTGTCATTAAAATCCTAGAATCCAGTTTATTAGGGCCCTTTCACACGGCCGCTCCGTGTGTCCGCAAATCATCCTATTTTTTTGCGGATGATTTGCGGACATAATGTAAGTCTATGGCATTGCGGATGTCAGCGGACTGACATCCGATTTTCTTCCTTTCAGTTCTGTTTTTTGGAACGGAACAGAACCCTATTTTTCCTCCGTTCAAAAAACAGAAAGGAAGGAAAATCGGATGTCAGCGGTGTCACCCGCTGACATCCGCAATGCCCATAGACTTACATTATGTCCGCATATCATCCGCAAACGAATGGGATGATATGCGGACATACGGAGCGGATGACACAAATGTCATCCGCTCCGTGAAAAAAAAAAGTCCCGCAGCGGAGCTTTCACACGGAGCGGCCATGTGAAAGAGCCCTTAGTGTTTTATATAATGTCCAGTGTGTGTTTTAAGGGCCAAGCGGCGATGTAATGAAGGTATTTCACGCTATTAGATTACAAAAACACACACTGGACATTATATAAAACACTAATAAAGAGGATGCTAGGATTTTACATACACTAATATTACATACAGTAATATTGGCAATATCAGTAACCTCCGGGGCCGATACCGATATATCGGGGAAAGTGCATATCGGCACTCGATATATCGGCCTTGCCGATAATCGGTCGATCCCTAGTGTGAACACTGCTCTAGGTCAGTCTTCCACCTCCACCTCCATTAACACACGGACCAGGTGCTGGCCCCATCCATCATAGATGCCAGTGAGAAAAAAAATGTTTTGGTTGGCTGCACGTCCAGTATAATCACCTTTATTTCAGCAAGTCCATAAAAAACATGTCTAAAAACACAAATACAGGGGAACAGCATCACCAGCTAGGAAGTGAAGGGAAATCTCCGCAAAAGGACACAGATGACGAAAACAAGGGGTTATAACCCTCCCTTACTCTATCCAAAATGAAATAAAATGTTGCCTTTAGTTCTACTTTAAAGCGGAGTTCCGGCCTCAAAATCGACAAAATCGATTTTGGCCCATCCGCTTGCTCTAGGTCACCTGAAAAACAAATGGATAATTACAATTTTCTTTTGTTTACTTACCTTGTTATTGAAGAAAATATACTTACATTTCTTCCACTTCCTCCCTCTGCAGCCGCAGCCCGCGCCATCACTTCCTCCTTGCATTGATTCCTGGGAGCTGAACGTCATCGCTCCCAGGAATCAATGCGCCTGCACCGGCCCCACTCGTCAGTTCCAGTGCAGGCGCCGTCATACCTTGCTAAACAGCTTTTGGGCATGCCAAGAAGCTGTGGAGGGATGACGCGCCCACACCGGAAGTGACAGCGGGGCCGGTGCATGCGCATTCTGGGAGAAGAGTACACGGAAGAGGACGCAGAAGAGGACGCGCTGGCTTCAGCTGCCTACATCCAAAATGGCAGCGCTGGAGAAGAAATTTTCAAGGTAAGTATTTCTTCTAAAAGGTAAGTGTGACCCGGGACAGTTCAGAGGCTATCCATTGTGGAATGTACTAGCCCTGACTGTCCCGGGGGTATTTTTATCTAAATTTAACCCCCCGAGGCCGGAACTCCGCTTTAAGGTCATAAATCTGGCTGTTCGGTATCTGGTGTACGCTCTTCGTGGAGCTGCTTTACCTGTGCCACGTTTTTGGCTTGGTTGCCTTAACCACTTTCCCACCGGAGGATTTTGCAGCTTAAAGACCAGACCCCTTTTTTCAACTTGGCACTTCGTGACTTTAACTGATAATTGCTCGGTCATGCAATGCTGTACCTAAACGAAATTTACGTCCTTTTTTTCTCACAAACAGAGCTTTCTTTTGGTGGTATTTGATCGCCTCTGCGCTTTTTAGTTTTTGCGATATTAATAAAAAAAGAGCGAAAATTTTGCAAAAAAATGACATTTTCAACTTTGTCTTTTAAAAAATATCCAATATACTCAATTTATGTCATTTTTTTTTGCCAAAATATATTTAGCTACATGTCTTTGACAAAAAAAAAATCAATGAGCGTATTTTTATTGGTTTGCGCAAAAGTTATAGCGTCTACAAACTATGGTGTAAATAGTGAAATTTACGCAGCTTTAATTTCTGACTGCCAATCTCATTTCATGAAGTGCTAAAATGGCGGGGCAGTACAAAACCCCCCCAAACTACCACTTTTTGGAAAGTAGACATCCTAAGGAATGTCCTGACAGGCATGTTGAGCTCATTGAATATTTCATTTTTTTGTCACAGGTGTTTGAAAAATGACTAAAAAAAATTTTTTTTTTTTTTTTACACAAAGTTGTCATTGAAATGATATATTGCTCACACATGCCATGGGTATATGTGTAATTACACCCCAAAATATATTCTGCTGCTTCTCCTGAGTACAGGGATACCACATATGTGGGACTTTTTGGGAGCCTAGCTGTGTAGGGGTCCCCAAAAACAAATCACCACCATCAGAATTTCAAAGGGCGTACATTTTTCATTGCATTTTCTCACTACCTCTAACGGTTTAGGAGGCCCTGAAATGTCAAGATACCACAAAACCCCCCCAAATGACCCCATTTTGGAAATTAGACACCCCAAGCTGTTTGCTGAGAGGCATGGTGAGTCCATGGAATATTTTATATTTTGCCACAAGTTTTGTGAAAATTACAATTTTTTTTTTTAATTTTTTTTTTTTACACAATGTTGTCACTAAAAGATAAATTTCTCACACATGACATGTGTATATGTGGAATGACACCCCAAAATACATTCTGCTGCTTCTCCTGAGTATGGGGATACCCCATGTGTGAGACTTTTTGGGAGCCTAGCTGTGTACAGGACCGCAAAAGCCAATCAACACTCTCAGGTTTTCTAATGGCGTAAATTGTTCATGTCATCTCTGCACTACCTGTCACAGTTTCGCAGGCCCTAAAATTCCAAGATAGCACAAAACCCCCCCAAATGACCCCATTTTGGAAAGTAGACACCCCAAGCTATTTGCTGAGAGGCATGGTGAGTCCATGGAATATTTTATATTTTGCCACAAGTTCCGGGAAATATATATATATATATATATTTTTTTTTTTTTTACACAAAGTTGTCAGTAAATGATATATTGCTCACACATGCCATGGGTATATGTGAACTGACACCCCAAAATACATTCTGCTGCTTCTCCTGAGTACAGGGATACCCCATGTGTGAGACTTTTTTGCAGTCTAGCCGAGTACAGGACCCCGAAAACCAACCTCCACTTTCAGGCTTTCCAAGGGCGTAAATTGTTGATTTCACTCCTGACTACCTATCACAGTTTCGGAGGCCCTAAAATTCCAAGATAGCACAAAACCCCCCCAAATGACCCCATTTTGGAAAGTAGACACCCCAAGCTATTTGCTGAGAGGCATGGTGAGTCCATGGAATATTTTATATTTTGCCACAAGTTCCGGGAAATATATATATATATATATTTTTTTTTTTTTTTTACACAAAGTTGTCAGTAAATGATATATTGCTCACACATGCCATGGGTATATGTGAACTGACACCCCAAAATACATTCTGCTGCTTCTCCTGAGTACAGGGATACCCCATGTGTGAGACTTTTTTGCAGTCTAGCCGAGTACAGGACCCCGAAAACCAACCTCCACTTTCAGGCTTTCCAAGGGCGTAAATTGTTGATTTCACTCCTGACTACCTATCACAGTTTCGGAGGCCCTAAAATTCCAAGATAGCACAAAACCCCCCCAAATGACCCCATTTTGGAAAGTAGACACCCCAAGCTATTTGCTGAGAGGCATGGTGAGTCCATGGAATATTTTATATTTTGCAACAAGTTCCGGGAAATATATTATTATTATTTTTTTTTTGTTTTTTTTACACAAAGTTGTCAGTAAATGATATATTGCTCACACATGCCATGGGTATATGTGAAATGACACCCCAAAATACATTCTGCTGCTTCTCCTGAGTACAGGGATACCCCATGTGTGAGACTTTTTTGCCGTCTAGCCGAGTACAGGACCCCGAAAACCAACCTCCACTTTCAGGCTTTCCAAGGGCGTAAATTGTTGATTTCACTCCTGACTACCTATCACAGTTTCGGAGGCCCTAAAATTCCAAGATAGCACAAAACCCCCCCAAATGACCCCATTTTGGAAAGTAGACACCCCAAGCTATTTGCTGAGAGGCATGGTGAGTCCATGGAATATTTTATATTTTGCCACAAGTTCCGGGAAATATATTATTATTATTTTTTTTTTGTTTTTTTTACACAAAGTTGTCAGTAAATGATATATTGCTCACACATGCCATGGGTATATGTGAAATGACACCCCAAAATACATTCTGCTGCTTCTCCTGAGTACAGGGATACCCCATGTGTGAGACTTTTTTGCCGTCTAGCCGAGTACAGGACCCCGAAAACCAACCTCCACTTTCAGGCTTTCCAAGGGCGTAAATTGTTGATTTCACTCCTGACTACCTATCACAGTTTTGGAGGCCATGAAATGCCAAGACAGCACAACCCCCCCCCAAATGACCCCTTTTCGGAACGTAGACAACCTGAGCTATTTGCAGAGAGGCATGTTGAGTATTTTGCAGATCTCACTTTTTGTCACAAAGCTTTGGAAATTGAAAAAAGAGGAAAAAAAATGCATTTTCCTGTTTTTTCTTCATTTTCCAAAAAAAATTAGAGCTGCAAAATACTCACCATGCCTCTCAGCAAATAGATTGGAGTGTCTACTTTGCAAAATGGGGTAATTTGGGGGGGTTTTGTGCCATCTTGGCTTTTTATGGACTTCAAAAGTGTGATAGGTAGTAAGGAGTGAGATCAACAATTTACGCCCTTGGAAAGCCAAAAGGTGCGCATTGGATTTCCGGGTCCTGTACGCGGCTAGACTGGCAAAAAGTCTCACACATGGGGTATCATTGTACTCAGGAGAAGCAGCAGAATGTATTTTGGGGTGTCATTTCACATAAACCCATGGCATGTGTGAGCAATATATCATTTACTGACAACTTTGTGTAAAAAAAAATAAAAAAATAAAAAAAAATTTTTTTCCCGAAACTTGTGGCAAAATATAAACTATTCCATGGACTCACCATGCTTCTCAGCCAGTAGCTTGGAGTGTCTACTTTGCAAAATGGGGTCATTTGGGGGGGTTTTGTGCTATCTTGAAATTTCAGGGCCTCTGAAACTCTGACAGGTAGTCAGGGGTAAAATCAGCAATTTACGCCATTAGAAAACCTGAAGATGTGGACTGGTTGTCGGGGTCGCGTACACAGCTAGGCTCCCAAAAAGTCTCACACATGGGGTATCCCTGTACTCAGGAGAAGCAAAAGAATGTATTTTGGGGTGTCATTTCACATATTCCCATGGCATGCATGAGCAATATATCATTTAGTGACAACTTTCTGTAAAAAAACAACAACAAAAAAAATAATAATAATTTTCCCGAAACTTGTGGCAAAATATAAAATACTCCATGGACTCACCATGCCTCTCAGAAAAAAGCTTTGGGTGTCTACTTTTCAAAAAGGGGTCATTTGGGGGGTGTTTGAACTGTCCCGGCATTTTATGCTCAATCTTATCCACACATCACCCACTCTTCTAACCACTTGAAAATCAAGCCTTTTCTGTGCCTTTTTGTTTACATGAAAAAATATTTTTTTTTTACTAGAAAATTACTTTGAACCCCCAAACATTATATATTTTTTTAAAGCAGAGGCCCTATAGAATAAAATGGTGGATGTTGCAAATTTTTTTGTCACACGGTATTTGCGCACAGATTTTCCAAACGCAATTTTTGTGAAAAAAATACATTTTTTTTTAATTTATTGCACAAATACACTATATAATTCCAATTTTTTTGGTAAAATTTAAAAGATGATCTTATGCCGAGTTCATAGACACCTAACATGACATGCTTTAAAAATTGCGCATGCCTGCGCAGCGGCAAAAACATACGTACATTTTTAAAAACCTTTAAAAGTCTCTACAGGTTACCACGTTAGACTTACAGAGGAGGTCTACTGCAAGAATTACTGCACTCGATCTGGCAATCGCGGCGATACCTCACATGCATGCTGCAATTGCGGTTTACATATGACACTAGACCACCGCTTGCGTGCGCCATTGCGCGCAAGCACCGGGGGAAAGGGGGGGGGCTCAATTTTTTTTTTTTTTCTTTTTTCTTTTGCTTTTTTATGTTATTTTGACACCTTTCCTTTCATTTTTTTTTTTTAAATCATTTTTATTGTTATCACAGTGAATTTAAATATCCCCCATGATAGCAATCTGTGGTGACAGGTACTCTTTTTTAAAAAAATTGGGGTCTTTTAGACTCTAGATCTCTCCTCTGACCTTAACGCATCTGACCACACCAAAATTGGTGTGATAAAATACTTTCCCAATTTCCCAATGGCCCTGCTTATTTCTGGCGAAACAGAAGTCATGAAATGCTCGTAGCCTCCGGCATCTTAGGCCATAGAGATGATTGGAGCCATTCTCATCTCCAATTAGCTCTATGGTTAGACAATTGAACCACCGGCTGCACTCTCGGGTTAACCGGTGGGACAGGAGAGCCCGAGAAAAACCACGGAAGGCTGCGGAAGGCGGCGGTGGGGGGGGGGGAGGCCCCTCCCACTGCATGTAAAAGCAGTCTAGCGGCCAATTACCTGCTAGGATTGCTTTTACATGTAAGCCGACCGCTGGCTGTAAAAAACGATACCAAGATGATGCCTAAATCTGCAGGCATCATCCTGGTATAACCACTCAAAGTCCAGCAACGTACCAGTACATTGCTGGTCCTTGTTTGGCATATAGGTTTTTTTTTTTTTCATGCAGCCTGTGGGCTGAACGGAAAAAAAGAGAACCTATCAGAAATCAGCACAGGAATAATGCGTAGTATTACTCATCATTAACCGCCCAAACAACCACCCACTGAATTTAATGATGGGTATACACGACACTATCCACGTATACCAAAATAGGATTTTAACTGCAGTGCTGAAATCAGAAAATCACCACAGCTGCTATCAGCAAAGGTATCCATATATGCTGAGCGCAAACACTGTTTGTGTCAGAATATATAAAATCAATGCGTGGTAGCCGACGAGTACCTGCTAGAGAAACAGGTCACAAAAGAATGAAAAAACAAAGGACATTAAAAAAAAGTACAGTAGGAAGAGTAGGACATATAAAATGACTGACACAACAAAAGTTTTTGGATTCTCATCATTAACCGCCCAAACAACCACCCACTGAATTTAATGATGGGTATACACGGCACTATCCACGTATACCAAAATAGGATTTTAACTGCAGTGCTGAAATCAGAAAATCACCACAGCTGCTATCAGCAAAGGTATCCATATATGCTGAGCGCAAACACTGTTTGTGTCAGAATATATAAAATCAATGCGTGGTAGCCGACGAGTACCTGCTAGAGAAACAGGTCACAAAAGAATGAAAAAACAAAGGACATTAAAAAAAAGTACAGTAGGAAGAGTAGGACATATAAAATGACTGACACAACAAAAGTTTTTGGATTCTCATCATTAACCGCCCAAACAACCACCCACTGAATTTAATGATGGGTATACACGGCACTATCCACGTATACCAAAATAGGATTTTAACTGCAGTGCTGAAATCAGAAAATCACCACAGCTGCTATCAGCAAAGGTATCCATATATGCTGAGCGCAAACACTGTTTGTGTCAGAATATATAAAATCAATGCGTGGTAGCCGACGAGTACCTGCTAGAGAAACAGGTCACAAAAGAATGAAAAAACAAAGGACATTAAAAAAAAGTACAGTAGGAAGAGTAGGACATATAAAATGACTGACACAACAAAAGTTTTTGGATTCTCATCATTAACCGCCCAAACAACCACCCACTGAATTTAATGATGGGTATACACGGCGCTATCCACGTATACCAAAATAGGATTTTAACTGCAGTGCTGAAATCAGAAAATCACCACAGCTGCTATCAGCAAAGGTATCCATATATGCTGAGCGCAAACGCTGTTTGTGTCAGAATATATAAAATCAATGCGTGGTAGCCGACGAGGGACCTGCAAGAGAAACAGGTCACAAAAGAATGAAAAAACAAACTAAGGACATTGAAAAAAGTACAGTAGGAAGGAGAAGGACATATAAAATTACTGACACAACAGTTTTTGGATCCTTTTATTTTTCTAACTGTTTCTTGATTTGGGACTGCGATCTTCTGCGATCTTCTCTTCCAGCTTGGGTCTCTCAAAATGTCGATGGACATCCAACATCTTTCGAGACCCTGTGTTTATGTGCCCTACACTGTGTCGTGCTGTACCCTACGCTAATACTCCACTAGTGTATGGTAGCGCTCGAAACATTCCCCGATGCAGAGACCAGGTTGGTCAGGACATTTGGGACAATAATAACGGGTGTCACGCCTAAATCCGCGCCTGCTACAGACACGACATCTTTTTTGGGGGTATCTTTGGGTAGGGGTACTCGGGAGGACATAAGGAAAATGCCTCTCATGCAGCCGGCTCACTGCATCTGGAAGGGGAAGTTGGGCAGGCATGCCTCCTGGGTACAGGTAGGCAAGGATGATCTCTTCCTGGAATTCCCGGAAAGATCCAGTTCGTCCTGACGCCCTGTATAGGACAAAGGCGTTCAGCATAGCCAATTGGTAAAGGTAAACAGACACTTTTTTGTACCAGCGTCTGGCTTTACGGGCAACTAAATACGGCGCCAAAAGCTGGTCGTTAAGGTCCACCCCTCCCATGTTAAGGTTATATTCGTGGACAAAGAGGGGTTTCTCCACAACGCCAGTTGCCGTAGTGATTTGGATCGTCGTGTCTGCGTGAAGGGAGGACAGAACATAAACATCCCGTGTATCCTTCCACTTCACCGCAAGCAATTTGTCCGTTTTCAAGCAGGCTCTCGCCCCCCGACTAAGACGGGAATTTACAAGCCGTTGGGGGAAGCCCCGGCGATTAGGTCGCACGGTGCCACATGCGCCAATTTGTAAATCGAGAAGGTGACTAAATAGTGGCACGCTTGTATAAAAGTTGTCCACGTACAAATGGTACCCCTTTCCGGATAAGGGTGACACCAAGTCCCAAACGATCTTACCGCTGCTCCCTATGTAGTCTGGGCAGTTGGGGGGCTCCACACAGCTATCTTTTCCCTCATAGACCCGGAAACTAACTGTATAGCCTGTGGCCCTGTCACACAATTTATACAGTTTGACCCCGTACTTGGCACGCTTGCTGGGGAGGTACTGTTTCATAGCAAGGCGGCCAGTAAATTTAATCAGGGACTCGTCAACGCAGACAACTTGTTCGGGGGTAAACAAGGCTGCAAACCGCTGATTGAAGTGGTCTATGAGGGGCCGAATTTTGTGGAGCCGATCGTATTCAGGGTCTCCCCGAGGACGACAGATTTCATTGTCGCTGAAATGCATGAATCGCAGAATTTGCTCGTATCTCCCCCTGGACATGGAGGCAGAGTACATGCGCATATGGTGAACTGGGCTAGTGGACCAATATAGCCGCAATTCACTCTGTTTAGTTATGCCCATGTGGAGGGAAAGGCCCAGAAAGATCTTAAATTCGGAAACCGTTATAGGTTTCCAGCCGAATTGTCTGGCAAGGTGTGAATTTGGGTTGGCGGCGATGAACTGTTGTGCATATAAATTTGATTGATCCACAATCGATCTGTAAAGATCTTCCGTGAAGAACAGCTCATAAAAGTTTAGGGGCGTAAAACCAGCTGTCTCCACGTGGATTCCAGGTTGGGCGGTGAATGGGGGAAGTACTGGCGCTGTAGTATCGGTGGGTTGCCAATTAGGATATGCCAGCGCATCAGGGAGGGCACTATGGGCTCTACGGGCCTGTCTACGAATACGCGGTGGCTGCGGGCCACTACTTGTGCTAGCCACCGCACCAGCTTCAACTGCACTTAGGGGACTCGCCACGTCACCAGGTCTTACTGCAGTGCTGGTTGTACTAGGTCCAGGTTGTACTAGGCCGCTGGCGCTTGCCAGGTCGCCAGAAAAATGAGCGGCACTAGTACCCACACTCTGCTCCATACGAGCACCCTGCGATTCCTGCATCTCAACAACTTCAGAATGGGGTCGGGTACGCCTGGGTCTAACAGGGACCCATCTGTCGTCGGAGCTATCTGTCAGGGAGCCGCTGCCGTCATCAGGTTCATATACTGACACTAATTCGGTCATTGTAGCTTCCCCTTCGCTATCAGATGACTCGGTCAGCATATAACTGAGAAGCTCTTCATCCCTGTACGAACGTTTGGTCATTTTGGTAACTAAATTTACTCGTACAGTGATGCGACTCACAGGTAATAAAAGCACCTGGTTGTCGAAGATTATTTCAAGCGCTACAAAAAAAAACTGCTAATGCTAGCAGGGATCAGGCCTGACTCTGCTAGCACAGCGGTTTTGTGTCTTGTGTTTTTTTGCAAGTGACAGTAATCTATTGATTACTACACTTGCCTGGGTGAAAGGGTTAAACGCAGGTGCTGGCCGGAATCAGTACTGATCGTGCAAACACCGCGTTTTGGGAACCCTAAACTATGGGGGCGCTAGTATAGTTCTGATCAGATCAGATATTGATCTGTTCAAACACTATACTAGAAATGGAAGTGTAGGTGCGTGCGTGCGTGCGTGCGTGCGTGCGTGTGTGGCAATCAAGGGGTTACTTCTAAACTATGCGCTGGGGATCTGGGGGGGGTGGCGGGGACCCTAAACCTCCTTTGGGAAAGAAACTAGCTAGCTAGCGCAACCTCAAGTCACAATGACACCAATACAAAATACAGTAAAAACAGTATATTATGTGTGTATTAGTGCTAATGTGACAGAGGGTGTAGGGGTTAACGGGATGTGATCAGGGGGGGATCAGGGGTTTAAATCTTTATTGGAAGGGGCTGGCGGGTATCCTAAGGATAAAAGGAACGGTGGCAAGCGCTAAACCTGGTCACAAGTCACACTTATACGGGTATATAGAAAATGCTATATACTGTATACAGTGTGTGTTATGGCAGGGGGTGTAGGGGTGATCAGGGGGGGATCAGGGGATTAAATCTTTATTGGGCGGGTGGCGGGGACCCTAAACCTCCTTGGGACACAAACTTAGTCGCCTGCGCTAATTCTGATCACAATCACACTAATACAAAAATACAAAAACACTGTATATTACGTTTGTATTAGTGCTGATGTGACAGAGGGTGTAGGGGTTAACTAGCGGTGATCAGGAGGGGATCAGGGGGGATCAGGGGCTTAAATCTTTATTAGGGGGGGGTGGTGGGTAATTCAAGTGGAAAAAGGGGGGTCGCAAGCGCTAGACCTGACCACAAATCACACTTATACGGGTATATAGCAAAATGCTATATACTGTATACGGTGTGTGTTATGGCAGGGGGTGTAGGGGTGATCAGGGGGGGGTCAGGGGCTTAAATCTTTATTGGGCGGGTGGCGGGGACCCTAAACCTTCTTGGGACAGAAACTTAGTCGCCTGCGCTAATTCTGATCACAATGACACTAATACAAATATACAATAACACCGTATATTGCGTTTGTATTAGTGCTGATGTGACAGAGGGTGTAGGGGTTAACTAGCGGTGATCAGGGGGGGGTCAGGGGAGATCAGGGGCTCAAATCTTTATTAGGGGGGGGTGGGGGGTAATTCAAGTGGAAAAGGGGGGGTCGCAAGTGTTACACCTGTTCACAAATCACACTTATACAGGTATATAGGTATATGCTATATGCTGTATATAGTGTGTGTTGTGTCAGGTGCTGTAGGGGTTAATCGGGGGGGCGATCGGGGGTGAAATGTGCCTATCTAACTGTGTGTGGGTGTGCTTGGTGCAGTACTCACAGTAAGATGTGCTCTCCTCTCACGCTGGATCCAAAAAGACCGTTGTGGGGGGAGGGCACATCTCCTCTAAGCCTGTGTTTACATTTCACAGGCTTAGAGGGAGATCTGATTGGGCAGGACCGATCAACAGGTCCAGACCAAAAATGATTGGCCTGGACCTGATGACTGATCGGTTCTGAACCCAATCGAGCCATCGGTGTCGGCGGGCACGCGCGGGAGCGCGCACAGGACCGGCAGGAAGTAGCGACGTAGACCTACGTCACTCTGCCTGGCCGGGGCCGACTGCCGCAGTAAATATACTGTGCGCAGTCGGCAAGTGGTTAATTTCCCCTTTTGGGTTTGGTACCAATAGCATCCCCTAAAGAAGCTTTAAGCAAAACGTGTAGCGATCCACTGGCACATGGTACATGAGATTCCTGTTTGGCCCAGACAATTGAGATCACTGCAGATTTTGTGTCTTCGTGAACTAGTTCTCTGCATATAATAGGCATGTAACCATTTCTTTTGCACAACCATAAGTACCCCTTTTGTGGGAGATGCCGCAAATTTATCACTACATTATTTCTTATGAAATGGTTTTAACAATTTTTATCATGTTGTCCTAATACATTTTTTACTTTTTATTACATTGAGTACTTTTTTTTCCTTTATAGGATTATTGGTGGCAACCGTTAAAGTCCTACATATCCTCTTTTCCTCTTTTTCGTGAATGTAAGGGGTGGATCCATCAATAATACCCCCCTCCTTCATTCATTCAAGAACCCTGGACAGCTCCTTAGTTGTATTAATCCTTTCTCACCAGAAGGTTACAGTAGCGGGGATGGGGGGCCCATGAATAATGGAAGATTTCTACTAAGAGAAAAGGAATCAGCACAAGGGACACATACTTCAGACTGTAAGTTAACGTGTTACTGAACCCAGGACCCTGCATGCACTATATCTGGTCTCCCACAGTGCACAGAACATGCAAATGCAATTATTTTAGTAAATATAAACTGATAAATACCTTTTTCCTATCAGCAGTATATAGCAGTCTTCAGACTTCTATCAGTGTCTGGTTAAAGTTTGTAGGAGGAGTTTTCATTCTCCTCTGAGTGTCTTATGGAGCTGTAGGACCCCTGACTCTCTGTCTGGTCAGTGCTGATTGGCCCTGCGGTGACCACATGCACCCTCCCAAGAAAAAAAAAACTGTATCAATACACACTAAACTGAGCATGTGCAGAGTGACTCCAAAGGCTCTGTCTTATCAAGAAATGGATTAGGGAAAGTGGAAGAAGAGGAGGATCAGAGAAGACAGGATCAAACAGCCTTTTTACACAATGCAGAGGATTAACCCCTTAGGTTCCACAGTGAGTATAACAAACATGCTTTACTGCATTTACTGTTGTGGGTTTAGAAACACTTTAAAGTGGTTCTAAAGCCTTAGGGTTTTTTACCCTAATGCCTTCTATGCATTAAGGTGAAAAACCTTCTGTGCTGCAGCTGTCCCCCGAACTCCCTCTTTTCCTTACCTGAGCCCATCCGATCCAGAGATGTGCATAAGCGCAGCCACTCCCGCCGCTGTCTCTCTCCTCATTGGACAGATCGATAGCAGCGGGAGCAATTGGCTCCCGCTGCTGTCAATCAAATCCGATGACACAGGAGCGGGGGCGGGGCCAAACCCCCTGTCTGTGTCAATGTTCATATTGACTGTCCAGCAGTGGGGTCCTTTCTAGAAGAATGCAGTGGAGAGATGGCATCAAGAAGATGCAACCAATCAGATGAAGACTGCAACATTGGATTACTGGTTGGCGAAGTAAAAAAGGAAGTTTTAGGCTGCTGGATTGGGTGGGAGGGAATTCTGTTTTGTACAGAGATGGGCTTTATTGCTGGTCAAGGCTCTGCTCCCAATTTTTACTCCTTTTAGAGTGAGCTTGTCCTGTCCAAGAAAACACCTTGAGGTTGATTCACTAAAGGCAAATATATTGTGCACTAAAAGTGCAGTTGCTCTAGATCTGAAGGGAAGCTCTGAAATGAAGGGAAGCTCTGCTGATTTCTATTATCCAATCCTGTGCGAGCAAAAATACAGTTTTTTTTATTTGCACGCCCCCTCTCAGATCTAGAGCAACAGCACTTGCAGAGCACTTAACCACTTGCGGCGGTCAGCCCCTCACAGGCAAAGCGACGTAGGGCTACGTCGCTCGCCTGTGAGGCTCTAGGGGGCGAGCGCACATCGCCAGAGGCGCGTTCCTGCCCCCGCTCGTTCACGGACACCCCCGCGCGTGTGCCCGGCGGACCCGATGTCCGCCGGCCACTCGCGATCGTCCGTTGCAGAGGGAGAAAGGCAGGCGACTGATGTAAACAAAGCCGCCTGTCATTCTCCCCTGTGTAAGAACAGAGATCATACGGTCCTGCTATGTAGGATTGTATGTCTCTGTTGTTACACCACTAGCCACAACCCTTTACAGTTAGAAGCACGCCCCTAGGGACACACTTAACCCCTGCATCACCAATAAAGTTAACCCCTTCCCTGCCAGTGTCATTTTTACAGTAACAGTGCATATGTATAGCACTGATTACTGTAGTAATGTCACTGGTAACCCCAAAAGTGTCAAAAATGTCAGTCAAGGGTCCGATCTGTCCGCCGCAATGTCGCAGCCCCGCAAAAAAAAAATCGCAGATCGCCGCCATTACAAAAAAAACAACAAAAATGACAAAAATCTTTCCCTTAGTTAGTAAACGCAATAACTTTTGCGCAAACCAATCAAAATACGCTTTTTGCAATTTTTTTTACCAAAGATATGTAGCAGAAAACAAATTGGCCTAAAATGATAAAACATTTAGATTTTTACATTTTTTTGTTTGGGAATTTCATATAAAAAAATGTGAAAAATATTATTATTTTTGCACAATTGTCGCTTTTTTTTTGTTTATAGTGCATGATCAAAAATCGCACAGGTGATCAAATACCACCAAAAGAAAGCTCTGTTTATGGGAAAAAAAGGACGTTGAATTCGTTTAGGTACAACGTCGCACGACCGCGCAATTGTCCGTTAAAGTCACGCAGTGCCGAATCGCAAAATAGGTCCTGGTTAGGAAGGGGGTAAAATCTTCCGGGGCTTAAGTGGTTAAAGTTCACAGACTATTTACCTTTAGTAAATCAACCCCATTGACCACATGTTTGTATGGAGACATTTTGTTGTTTCTATATACTTTTTTAGTCTTTTTAACAAAAACAATGGCTAACATTGTAATATGTACTGTATATACTACAGTAGAGGTTAGATAACATTAAAGCTCCAAGTATGTTAACTGTGTGTTTGACTTTCAGCACCTTACTACTTGATACACATGTAAATTTTCCTGGGCACTTGCTAACAATAGTGTGGAACAAGTCATGCAGGTACTTTGTGCGCAAACACTCTTTGATACTACACAGAAAACACCAATCATAGCACCCCATTGGTCTGCTTGCATATGCTTATAGCAGCTTTTGTTTATTTAACCCCCAGGGTTTTTTTTCTCAATTTTGAGTATGTGCTGGCCCTTATGTAGCACTACCCATGGGAGCGGCTGTGTGTGGGTTCCCCTGGGTTACCATTAGTAACAACAGAACCGTCTTCCCCTGGGTTACCCATAGCAACAACAGAACCGTCTGGCTTTTTTCCAGGTGTTTTTACCTCAGATAAGAAGCAGTCCAGTATCTTTGGTTTTTATGTTTTATTTAGAAATTGGATAGGAGAAGGGAATGAGTGGGATACTCCAACCTAAAGAACTATGCACAATAGGCTGGGACAACTTGAATAGAGCTGAATAGCGCTGAGTAACGCTGTATGACGCTGAGTAATGCTGAATATAGCTAGTCACGGCTAGGCCGCTGTTTCACTTTGCCCTTGGCTGTGATAAAGCTTCCTGAGGTAAACTGTATCATGAGGTAAGCTGTATTCTGTGGTAAACTGCACTGCTGAACAACTTCAGGGCCCTTCCTGGCACCCCCTTTGTCCCTAATCTTCAGGGTTAACTACTTGGCACCCCCTATCCTGTAACACTCTGTGTGAGCTGGCTCATTGATCCCCTGACTTCTCTGGAGTGGTCTCCTCTCTTAGGCAGACCCTTGAGCAGATCCCTCAGTACTCACAATACTTTTTTCCCAAAGTCTCCACTGGTCAGCACACTGGATCCTCTACAGCCCAGCTCCACACCTGGTTCAACTGCCTGAACCACCTTCCTCACATCAGCAGGAGGAGAGACAGCCATCCACCTCCTCCTGGGACCTTGCTCCCACCAAAAGACGCCCTGTCACATGCCCCCTCCAGATTTATAACCAATCCCAGGATGCATTGTAGCAATGCCCACCCACTGGGACAAAGAACCAGGAAAAAGACAGATCACCGCGCAAAAGGCTGTCAGCTAAACCAGGAGTCCCGAGCAACTGTGGCAGTCCTGCAAAACTGGGTGCTCACCAAGGTCCGCAACCTGGGAAGTCCATATGTAATGTAGAAAAGAAAGCGGCACTTCCAGTCCCAGGAAACTAGAAACTTGAATTTATTTGTTTAAATCAAATGTCCAACATCGAACATGTACACAAGACAAACTGGATCAGCAGTTTGTCTTGTGTACATGTTCAATGTTGGACCTTTGATTTAAACAAATAAATTCAAGTTTCTAGTTTCCTGGGACTGGAAGTACCGTTTTCTTTTCTACATTACACCCACTGGGACAGCCATAAACCCCGGTGCGCTATTGGTTAGGTTTCCTCCACTGTCCAACAAGCTCCCTTATTGGATACAGTGGGGAGACTCCCTTAGACCCAATAAATCACACCTGGAAACATGTGACCGGCTAAACTAACAGACCTGGCTCTCCTAATAAGCAGAACAGAGCCACCAAATGTGTTTTCCTAGCACCTACCTAGGAGGGTGCTAAACTTATAAAAGTTAGGCCCCTTTCGCACTTGTGCCACTTTTCCTGCGACTTGGGACTGCAAAGTCACATGACAAGTCGTGATTTCCAATGATTACCATTCATATCTGTGCGACTTCAAGTCGGAACGACTTCAAAGTAGTCCCTGCACTACTTTGGGCCGATTTTAATGCGTTTTGAGGTCCATAGACATAGGCATTTCTTTAAGTCCAGGCAAAACATCACAGTAAAATTGTGAGACTTTTAGGTTGCATAAGTGTGAAAGGGGCCTTATTGCTAATGGCAGAAATTTAAAGAAAAAAACTTGTAAAATATAAATACACAAATTTACAGCATTCTTATGTTTCAACAGTTTTCATTGGGCTTTCAGAATTTTAAAGCATAACTCCACTTTTGTTTAGAAAAAAACATTCCCCTCTGGGTGATCTATGTACATTACAAGGATTTTAACAAACTTTGTTGCAGATTCCTACTTTTGTTATCCTGAAGAAATCATTGTTTGTTCCTCTGTGCCTCTGTGCTTAGTGGGTCTAATGGGAGTGGTTTCATAATTATCTATCAGCTGTGGCAGCTGCAGGGCTCTAATGAGGAAATCTGCTGGGTCTGCATCTCATTAGACGTGTTCCTATTGGGAGTATCTCACCAAAAATGACATTTTTGTTGCAAGGGATGCCAGAAATCTGACTTGTATCTAAAGCTCCGTACACACGATCAGATTATCGAACGATCTGTCGTCCATTTTTTGTGGCATGCTAGTCTGATGTGGAAAGTGAAGAGGTTACTTTCATACGAATTTTCCCGTACGACAGAATTCTACTTCAGAAGTGATGTCATGTGCTGGATTGCTTTGTATGTGTTCTTTCATCTCTGAGCATGCCTAGTCTTGCTCTTAAGATTTTTTTCTGTCGAAATCTGTACTAATCAGACGAAAATCGGACATTGACAAAAATGATATAGCCTGCACATCAGGATTTTGTCAGCCGAAAAGTCGGAGTCGGCTGTCGAAAGCACCATACTAACAATCCGAAAATCGGCAGATCGGTCGTCAGACAAATTTTCCCTACAGATTTTCTTATCGTGTGTACGGGCCTTTAGGCAGACTTCTTGGAAAATTGGTGAGCCAATCACACAAGCAGGAAATTATATTTCTGGGGTGTGGTTAGTATACAGAACAGCTCCAGGCAGCCATATTGCATGTTCAGAAAATTACAACAGCTGCAGATTGAAAAGGAAAGGTCATTTTTAATAACATTTAACTACAATATGATTTGTGTGGTAATTGTATACGCTATATTGTTTTTTTTCTTTATTTGCTGTTTTTTTCCCCCCACGAAAGTGGAGTTACCCTTTAAGGATAAAAAGGCATATTAGAACAGGAAAATGTGCTATCTTTGTGTTGCACTCAAAATAACATTATATTTAGGAAGTTACATAGAACTGTCATTTACACAATGAGTCATTTTTTTTTTTTTTAATGTTTCAACATTGGGAATGTGCACTAAAAATAGCAATCCCAGGGATATTTCTTCCTGGGACTGATGTTAGGGAATTATAAAAAAAAAAGACAACTGTGGTAGGTGTCCAGGAAACAGGGAAAAATTGTATCTAGGAAAGATCAGCAAAAGGAATACGGGGGAAGGCCAAGCAGGGCTGTTGGGGGCAAGGGGGTTAAGACAAATTTACAGCATTTTTATTGAAAGTAAATAGTATTTTTGTTTAGATTTGGAGTTCCTCTGTTAAGACCCAGCTGATTATTTAGGGCCCTTTCACACGGGCGCTCCGCATGTCCGTAAATCATCCTATTTATTGCAGATGATATACGGACATAATGTATGTCAATGGCAATGCGGATGACCATCCGCTGACATCCGATTTTCTTCCTTTCAGTTCTGTTCCGTTTTTTGGATCGGAACAGAACCCTATTTTTGTTCTGTTTACAAAACGGAACGGATGCAAAATCGGATGTCAGCGGTGTCATCCGCTGACATCTGCAATCCCCATAGACATACATTATGTCCTTATATCATCCGCAAAAGGAAGGGATGATATGCGGACATACTGAACGGATGACAAGTGTCATCCGCTCCGTGAAAAGAAAAAAAAAAGTGCTGGAGCGGATCACAATGCAGTCTGCTCCGTGTGAAAGAGCCCTTACTGTTCATTTGCTGTTTATTTGGGTGAGCAGATTCAGTTTTGGGTCACTTCAGATGACATAGCCAAGTTGTGTAACATGGACAGAGCCATCATCAACTGAAGTGTGGGAAAGGCATTAACAATAGCAGTGGCGGCCCATCCATTAGGGGCGCATGGGCGTCGCCTCCCCTATCCATGCGTCCGGCCCCCTAATCTACATGCAGGGCGCCAAACGCATGCATTCCAATGGGGTTTTTTTTTTTTTGGATTCACGTGATTTGAGCCAGAGGCTCCAATAGGGTTTAAAAAAGGGTGGGCTCGGGGCGCAGAGCCCCGGATCAGGCGTATACCCACACAGCGCACCCAGCGACGGGAGATGATGCGATTTTTTTTTCTGCGACTTTTTGTGTTTTTAATATGTAAGTATCAGAATCTCAGATTTTTGAAAACTTTTGAGGGACTTTATTGGTGTGTTTCCTTATCCTTATGAGATTTGTTGAATTCAAACTAGTCCTTATTTACAGAAAATGTACACCAAGCTCCTGAAGAGTGGATGATAATCCCACGAAACGCGTAGAGCCATTAAATATGAAATATGAAGATTTATCAGGATATGGATTATGTGTTACCTATGAAAGAGCCCTTGAGCCACTGGATGTACCCCTGCTATGTATTTGATGATATATATATAAGCCGTTGTATGATATTTTTATCTGCTATTGTATATCTATTTATTATGGTTATATGCCTAGCAATACAATTCCTTTATTATCTTTTATATGTCCATACCTGGATTGTCTGTATTTGTACTATGAATATGTAGATTTTATTTATTTTATTTACGGACTATTGCTGCAGGATTTATTTTTACCGTGCAGCAAAAAAAATAAATGAATATATTGAAACTACTTTATTTCCATTTGGAGATTTGTAACAGCAACCTACCTCATTTAAAGTCCCGCTATCCCCATGCCCCCTTTTTGTACACAATATTAGGGATGGAGATGGTTGCTGTGATGCTTCAGATCATTTCCTATTTATTCCTTACCCTGAGCCCACCTAGTTGTGTGACAATAGCTCGCTATTATCACACTAATTCTCTTCCCAGACAATCAGGAAGCGGTTCCCAATTGGCCGAAAAGAGAGGCAATGCTATTGGCCGATGAGGAGGGAGGAGACGCAGGGGAAGCCACTGCTGCCCGCCCTCCACGTCAGTCCAGGGGGAGTGAGCTGAGGTGGGGGAGGGGTGTTATGGTGTGCAAGCTGGTGTGGTCCGGGGGGGTATGGTGTGGTCCGTCTGCCGCCCCCCTTCCCCCCCGGCCCGAGCACCAGCCACCACTGAACAATAGGTTTATTGCTATTCATTTACAGGGTCATGAATACAAATTGCTGATTTCAGATTTCTGGGGTAACCTCATGATGATTAGCCCATGGTGGATACTTTTACTTTTACAATACTACTTTCTAAGCCATGAACAAATCATTTTTGGTAACACATTATGCAGGTTTTCAATAACACATGTATTATTTTACAGGGACCAAGAAAACATCAGGATGAAAAAAATCACAAAGCAAATAAACTAAAAAGGTATACAGCAATTTTTTCTAATAAATAGAATGATAGCATTACATATTATAATTAATTATTACAGTTTTCTAATTGACAGCATCAAGGCTATTATGAGCAGCGAAGGATGCTCATCACCACAAATATAGGCTTTGTTATAACTGATACTTAGAAGAGTTATACTGTTTTGAATCTGAAAACTTATTTTGCAATGTAGAATCTTTGCTAGATGTCCATGGCCCTGTGCTGTATCCTAGCTGTGCAGTGGACTGGGAAATCCTTTCTTCTCTGTCTTTGGTCTCCACGGTTCCCTCCACAGTACGCTTTAGAATGGCAGAGTGGGCACATTTCTCCCCATTGTTCTATTATCCTGTCCTCTTTTATAAATCTCCTGCTCTAGGGAGTGGAAAGAGGGAGGGTCGAAAGTAGCAGAGAAAAGAGAAAGGGATGGGGGCACTGAATTTTGGCTACCAAAATGCAATAGATCCAAGGGGCAAGAAAGAGAAGCTTCTATGACAACTGCTTGTTTAAAGAAAGATTAACATGCTCACAGCCCTGGACTCTTCTGAGCTATTAAAAATGTAAAACTTCATGGCTAGGAACATGTGCTTGCTATTCTGAAGCAGATAACTATGAAACAATAGTTCTAAACATTTATTGATTAAAATTGTAATAGTTTGTAACTACTAGAACAATATTAACAGAAACTTGATATAAAGAAGGAGCATTGACATGCTCCCAACTCTCTTTTTGGAGGGACATTCCCTTTGTTAAGTAACTTCTAACAGTTAGATAAAATTAACAGATTCCTCTATCCACACAAATGAAGTGGAAGGGGGAATCCCCCCTGCCAGGACATTGTATTCTGACATCAGCACCTGCAAAAGTCACAATACACTGATCAGCTGCTGCAGCCACTAACCGACAAATGTTTTCCTACTTTCCTCTTTAAATTATCAAGTTCAGTCGAGCAAGGGCAGCCACACACTGGTCAAAATTCAGCCAGTCCCTGCTAAACTGGTCAAATTTTGATCAGTGCATGGCCAACTTTACTTTCACAATAAACTTTTAACCACTTGCCGACAGCCCTATAGCCAAATGATGGCTACAGCGCAGTCGTCCAGTTCTGAGAGGGCATCTATTGATGTCCTTCCAGAACTGCACCCCTCGCGAACCCTCTGTGGCATGCATCCAGCACGCTCTGTGATCGCTGTGTCCCCCAGGCAAAAGCTGATCACTGATCGGGTTAAAGAGGCAATCACAGCGGCTCTTTACCTCATCACAGCTGATCATGATGTAAACACACTTGCCGGTTATCAGCATTCCTTTCCTCATGCTATGAGCTGGTAACTGGCTAGTGTAAAAGGTGACATATGCACTGATAATCAGGGCACTGATCATCAGTGTCTTGATGATCAGTGCAGCCTCAACAGTGCTCATCAGTGCTGCCTATCAGTGCCAACCAGTGCTCATCAGTGCTGTCAATCAGTGCCCATCATTGCTGCCAAACAGTGCCCATCATTGCCGCATATCAGTGCCGCCTCATCAATGCCTCCTCATTAGTGCCCACCAGTGCCACCTTATCAGTGCCCATCAGTGCAGCCTATCAGTGCCACCTCATCAGTGTCGCCTCATCAGTGCCCATCAATGCTGCCTATTAGTGCCCATCAGTGCAGTCTCATCAGCTAAAATCAGTGAAGGAGAAAAAATTACCTGTTTGCAAAATGTTATAACAGTAATGTTAAACAATGTAATAAACTAAGAAAAACTGTTTTTTTTTTTTCAAAATTTTTGGTCTTTTTCTGTTCAAGCAAAAAATAAAAGTGGTGATTAAATGCCACCAAAAGAAAGCTCCATTTGTGTGAAAAAAATCATACAAATTTCATATGAGTACAGAGCTGCATGACCGAGCAAATGTCATTCAAAGTGCGAGAGCACTGAATGCTGAAAATTGGGCTGGGCAGGAAGGAAGTAAAAGTGTCCAGTAGGCAAGTGGTTAAAAAGTAACTCCATTTTTGTTAAAAAAAAGCACATTTTCTCAGGGTGATCTATGTACATTGCAAGGATTATAACAAACGTTGTTGCAGAGTTCTACGGCTTCCCCTGCGTCTCCTCCCTCCTCCTCGGCCAATGGCATGGCCTCTCCTTTTGGCCAATCGGGAAACAGGTCTCAGGACCCGCTTCCTGATTGGCTGGGAGGGGAATCAGTGTGATAATAGCGACATTTCATTCGCTATTGTCACACAACCGGGTGGGCTCAGGGAGCAGTGCTCTGCGCCCAGAGCCCACCCTTTTTTGAAGCCTATTAGAGCCTCTGGCTCTAATCACGTGCTTAAAAAAAAAAAAAACCCCATTGGAATACATGCGTCTGGCACCTTGCATGTAGATTAGGGGGCCAAACTCATGGATAGGGGAGGCGGCGCCCCTGCGCCCCTATTTTTCTATCTATGTTAAGGAAAAAGCTGTTTGTGGTTTGCAGAATAAAACTGAATGGGAGTGACTTTTTCATTACTAATCAGCTAATGCATTTGCAGTGTTCTGTCGAGGAAATTGCAGGGTCAGCATCCATTTAGAAGTAGCTAACCTTTTGAGAGTACCGTTGCAGAGGATACCTAAAATCTAACTTGTATCTTAATGCAGAGTTCTGGGAAAATCAGTAAGCCAATAACAAAAGCAGGAAATTATATTTCTTGAGGACATTCTGTACACCATCTGTCTACAGAACATCTCCAAGTTGCCATATTGCATTGAATTATACAGAAAATTATAGATTAAACAGGAAAGCTAATTTTTAATAACATTCAAATACATGATGGCTTGTGTAGCAATTGAATATTCCATTTACGGTATTTATATTTTTTATTTTCTATTTTTTTTTCAAACAAAGGTGAAGTTACCCTCGAAATCTGGATTTCAAGCATATGTGAACAAGAATCATAATAAAAAATTGCCACACTAACATAAAATAGTGATACATGTAATATATATGAAAGAATAAAAGAAAAGGTCCCATAAGTGAAGACAGTCAAATGATGAAACATTTTAATCACTCCCAAGGAATGAAAGAAACCCGGTGTTTAACATAAGCCCAATATGCACCTTTAATGTGAATATCAAACAAAAAAAGTAAATCACCCAGGTGGGCCTCCACCATGTGATAAGAAATGGTTGCTTACCAGACAAAATTGTGTTGCTCTAGGTAGGGTTCCTAAAAGTGGTGCCACATCCCTAATGAAACTGCAAAAAAGCAGAGGGTTCCCCTATTGGTGGGACTTTTGAGGCACTTCAAAAATTAAGAATAAAGTATAATAGCAAAAAGTTTTATTACATATAAGTATAAATAATACACAATATAAAATAAAAGCAAGCAATACATTGTATTGCTTGCTTATTTTATATTGTGTATTATTTATACTTATATGTAAAAAAACTTTTTGCTATAAGAGCCGGTTCACACTGGGGCGACTTGTCAGGCGACCTGGTTGCCTGACAAGTCGCCTGCCATATATTAGCACAGGACCCGTTCTAATAGGAGCGACACAAGTCGCTCCGACTTAGAAAAAGGGTCCTGTACTACTTTGGGGCGACCTGGAGCGACCTGCATTGACTTCAATGATATGAAGTCTGTGCATGCCGGTCCTGGGTCGCCCCGGCAAGTCGGGTCGCTCCTATGTGAACCGGCTCTTATACTTTATTCTCAATTTTTGAAGTGCCTCAAAAGTCCCTCCAATAGGGGAACCCTCTGCTTTTTTGCTTACCAGAGAAAATTGACTCTAAATTAGAAGAGTTATGCACACAGTATGGAAAGATATCCCTTAGGATGGAAGTCCTCAGCACCTTTCTTCCTTTTCAATGGGAACACTCTCATGAGAAATGTTAGGTAGTTCCCCAACATGTCATACATGGAAATAAATGAAAATATTCCCATAGTGTAAAACTGTAGTGTATATGAAATTTATTAAAAGTGAAACTACCAACTTCTCACAAAAAACAAATAAAACAGGCATATAATCCCGGTAATCAAACCAACAGCCTCCTAGAAACGGCATGCATGGTGACATGAAGAGCACGGAGTCCCGCTGCTGGTAACATGTGATCGCTGTGACCAATCACAGCAGATCACATAACAGTTGTAAACAAGGAATGACTTCCTTTAATGCCATTCATTGTATACAATTGTGTTGCTAGCTGTGATTGGTCACAGTGATCACATGGTACATAGAGGGCCAATCACAGCCCATTTGTACCATGTGATTAGCTGTAGCCAATCACAGCTAATCACAACAATACACAGGGTCATTCAGTAAAAATGTTTGTTTATATTGAAAGTATGTGGGGAAAAAAAATCCCAATCAACTCCCCAGAGTGGTACAGTGTTAATATGGTAACACTGTATTGCTCTGGTCACAGCATGTAGAATAAAATGTTAAAAAAAAATAAAGGAATAAAAAATATTATAAAAAAATTGAAAACAAAATCATTTTTTTTTTTTTACATCTCTGGTTCATGCCAACGTAGTTATATGATGATGCTGCACTAACATGGTGACAGTATGTACATTTTTTTTTTTTATAATTTGAAAAAAAAAAGTTTTTCTTCTTCATTTTCCAAACAGTTGTGACAGAAAATGACAACTTCAGAAAAACGCGCCATGCCTTTTACTAAAATTACTGTTTACTTTCCAAAAAGGTTGTTTGGGGGTTATTTGTACTGTCCTGGTGTTTTCTGGTCTCAAGAAATTAAAGTACATCAGAATTGATGGATTTTCAGATATACTGTAAATATACCATAGTTCATGGACTCTATAACATTCCTACAGACTAAATAATATACACTGATTTGGGTTATTAACACCAAAGAAATGTAGTAGAATACATTCTGGCCTAAATTTATGAAGAAAGATTATTTATTTGCAAAATTGTATAACATAAAAAAATCATATTCATATTTATATTGGTGCAGTGTTGCATGACCGCGCAATTGTCATTCAAAGTGTGACAGCGCTGAAAGGTGAAAATTGGGCTGGGCAGGAAGGAAAGTGCCCGGTATTGAAGTGGTTAATAAGCATTATAGGGAAATTCAATAAAGCCGCTGCGCCACTTTCTGGCTTTATTGCCTCTTGTTAAGTTATTGTGCCAAATTCAAAAAGCATATGCAACACTGTTGGCTCTGACAGCAACTCCTGCACAAAATTCCTAAATGTGCCTATTTTACATTGTGTTGCATTGAATGCGTCAAAATTAATTGTGTCACATTCAATGTAACAAATAAACAAAAATACTGACAGTTCCTATCTTATGAGTGCCCGTTCACATACGAGCGACGCTACTTCGGAGCGGCCGCCACGGACTTCATAACATTGAAGTCTATGGCGGTCGCCTCCTGGTCGCCCCAAAGAAGCTCCGGACCCTTTTTATAAGTCGGAGCGACTTGTGTCGCTCCTATTAGAACGGGTCCGCAGCTTCCCTATGGGAGGCGACCTACGGCGACCTGTGAGGCGACCAGGTCGCCTCACAGGTCGCCCTAGTGTGAACCGGGACTGAAAGTGAAGCTAATTAAGGCCAGCTCTTCTTTGGCGTACAGAGATAAACTGGCATAGAGAGATTTTGCCAAAGTGTCTTGTGTGCATTCTGAAAGTGGCACAGCATGAACCAAATTCAAGTTCCAGATAGGTACATGAGTTTGATGCATGCTGCCCCACTTTTAGAACACAAGAGACACTTTCACAAAATATGTCTGCTCCAGTCTTTATGAATTATATATGGGTATATGTACATACACTATATTGTGAAAAGTATCAGAACATCTGCCTTTACACGCACATAACCTTTAATGGCATCCCAGTCTTAGTCCATAGGGTTCAATATTGGTTCAGGCCAACCCTTGGCAGCTATAACAGCTTCAACTCTTCTGGGAAGGTTTTACACAAGATTTAGGAGTGTGTCAATGGGAATGTTTGACCATTCTTCCAGATGCACATTTGTGAGGTCAGGCACTGATGTTGGATGAGAAGGCCTGGCTTGCTGTCTGCACTCTAATTAACCCCAAAGGTGTTCTATTGGGTTGAGGTCAGGACTCTGAGCAGGCCAGTCAAGTTCCTCCACCCCAAACTCGCTCATCCATGTCTTTATGGTCCTTGTGCACTGGTGTGCAGGCATGCTGGAACAGGAAGGGCCAACTGCAAACTGTTCCCACAAATTTGGGAGCATGAAATTGTCCAAAATGTCTTAGTATGCTGTTGCTTTATGAGTTCCCTTCACTGAAACTAAGGGGCCAAGCCCAACCCCTGAAGAACAACCCCACACCATAATCCACCCCTCCACCAAATGATTAGGACCAGCCTTCCCAGAGGAGTTGTAGCTGTTATAACTGCAAAGGGTGGGCCAATTCAATATTAAACCCTACAGACTAAGAATGGGATGCCATTAAATGTGAGTGTAAAGGCAGGCTTTCGAATACTTTTGACAAAATAGTGTACATTTTACATTTAACTAGAGTAGTGCCTTAAATTGCCTTGATATCAGCCTCCTATAATCCCAGCAACACATTGAATAGGACAGCCAACACTGGCAATAATACAGACTTTGCTCCAGTGTACAAGTGTTAACAGAGAACATGCCGAAAGAAGAAAAGAGCAAAGTAATGGCTCATCAGCATGCTGCTGCTCCTTTATTGGTGAATTAGCAGACTGACTAAAAATTTTTCTTTTTACATCTCGTGTATAGTTTTTGAAAATGTCAGAAATATAAATCTAATGTATGCACAGAGGAGCACTGGCATATGAGGGGCATGAAAGTGTCTTAGTCCCGATATGTATGAGTACAAAAACAGAAGAATGCCCATGGGACTTTGTAAGGCATAAACCACAAGGTATAAAATGTACAAAATGTATTCAATTTTAAACACTTTTGTATATACAATTGAAAGAATTCTAATATACATAGGTACATAGATATATGCATGGGTTTCCATAGTTACATAAATCAAAGTATGACTGGCAATCCAAGGTGTACATGTATATATGATAAATTTCTCAACGCATTTCGTGAGACAATGCTCGCTTCCTCAGGAGATACATATATAAATGCAATTGTGTATAATAGTCCTAACAAACGTCCAAACCAGGGTAAACAGTCAAGTAGATTCATGGTTCCCATAGGACTCCCCATTGGAGATGAAGATGAAGGAAAACGGAAAGAGATCCCCAAACTGTCCATGTAGTTCTCCCGGGGGCTGTGGAGGGGAGGGGGCCAGCCAGACATCCTAGAAGGTGACAGAGTGTCACAGTGGTCAGCGATGTACAAATACTTCCCTGAATATTCCATAAGGTATGCACACCAGAAACCAAACAAGCTCAAACCTGATAGACTGTTGGTACCATATATGCATAGAAACCCATGCATATATCTATGTACCTATGGCTATTAGAATGTATGTACCAAAGTGTTTAAAATTGAATACATTTTGTACATTTTATACCTTGTGGTTTGTGTCTTACAACGTCCCTTGGGCCTTCTTCTGTTTTGTATTAAATCTAATGTATAGCGTTTGCCTAGCACAGGAAGCAACAGCAGCATTTGCAATTAAGTGCAAACATACTTGGGCATTATGGCTAACTTATGTATGGGTTTATCCTGGTCTAGAAATGACAGTTCTGTGCTCTCTCTTGCAGCTCCACAGCCACCTGTGCCATCTTCATGGAGACATTGTCAGCTTTGGGCTTCTTCATTTCTTGTCAGTTATAGGTAGACCAGTGATGATGCACCACTTCATATACTTGTGCAATTTATCTCCCAGTACTTGGCACATCAGGAAGTGTTAATGCACACACTGCTCATAAAAAGTTAATGCGCTGCTCATAAAAAGAAAAAAGGAAGGCTGCTCCACCAAGAAAACTACTAGCATTTTTATCTGACTTCAATTTACTGTAAACCATGACGCAGTCCACTATGAAGATGAATATAATACTTATTTGCCATACTGGGAAGAAGGAAAAATAGCAATGCTGCCCACAGCAATCTATCTTATGTTTGCTTTATTCTTTTGCTCAAGGAACACAATTAAATTGGTTCACTAGAGGCCACACACAGGAGTGTCATTAGAAAAAAAAAAAACACAGCACTATTCATCCTGTAGAACTGCATGCACATTTTTCCTGTGCAAATGGGGGCAAAATCAAATGTTAAGCTATTTTCTCTCCAGGTGTTATACATACAGAATAGGGTGAATCAGGAAATACCACTAGATGGCACTGGCAACCATAGTAAATAAGCAATTATTTTTCTTGATCATCAGCTCCATCTAGTGGGCATAATAAAGTATTTTCCTGATTTACTCTTTTCTCTTTGAATGAATACCATTTGACCTGGAGAGAAATTAAAATGTGATTGTACCCCCGAGAGCAAATGTACATGCAGTTTCACAGAACAATTTTTGATGCTAACCGAAGGGTACAAAATCCATAAATAATGATCTTCTGCGGTCTGTTAATCTATGACAATGCTTTACATTCCCTATTCTTTATCTCCTCATTTTGTATGTCATGCTGTACTTGCCCTGTTCAACAAAAACTCATTCTATATACCTGTTTTTTACATATGAAATTCCACATTGCCTTGATCTGTATTCTGTGCTGCACATTTTCTCTTCTGCTATACATTACCTTTTGTACATAACCTCATTCTATACATTGTGCCGTTCAATTTTATTTTTCATGGTGGTCCGTTATGTTCTTACATCCTAGATCCTGCATTGACCTGTTCTGCTGGCTGTAAATTTTACATGGGATGTGTCACATTCTTTTTGCTATCCTGTACATCAGAGTTAGGCAAACTGTGGCCCTCCAGCTATTGCAAAACTACAAGTTCCATCATGCCTATGCGTCTGGGAGTCATGCTTGTGGCTGTCAGAGTCCTGCAATGCCTCATGGGACTTGTAGTTCTGTTACAGCTGGAGGACCAAAGTTTACCTATGCCTGAAATTCACTTGATTGCCCCATCAACACAGTGATTGTTGACAGGAGAATCACTCCCATTGACACATTGTATTCTCCCAGTGGGTGGGGAGGCGAGGGAAACTGTCCCCACCAGGAGAAGACAGTGATTACTGCTAGCAGCTATAGCACCCGTTAGCGATAGTTGTCTGTAAAACCTGGCATGCTAGGTTGATCGATCAACTTCAGCCTGGCCATACACGGTTCAAATCTTAGTGCCGGTTCCTGCTAACCGGCTGGGATTCGAACCATGTATACCTTGCCTAAAGCTCACCACACAATACAATCTGATTGTACAATTAATATATCTACCAACAGTTATGTAATGCAAGGTCCAGCCTGGTTAGATACAAACTGATTGGTTAGATTATGGATCACCGTGACCATACACATTACACACTAACCGTATAAACTCTGTACAATTAACTTTAGATTTAGCAAAATTATGTAATATGAAAACCTACCTAAGCTAACCAATCAATCAGTATCCAATCAGCCAGGCCTTTGCATTACAGAGTTGTTGGTAGCTCTAACATAGATTGTGTATTAGATTGTAGCATGTGTGGTGTGCCTTAGATTTACCAAAACTATGAAATATGAGAACCCACCTAAACAATCCATTCAGTTTGTATCATATCAAGCAGGCCCTCACACTATACATAGTCGAAGGTAGATCTAAAGCTCACAACGCATGTTACAATCTGACTGTATAATCTCTGCACAATCAAATTAGATCTAGCAAAAGGATGTATCATAAGAAACCACCCAGACTATCTAATCAATCTGTATGCAATCAGGCAGGCCATTGCACTACATACTTGTTGGTAGATCTAAAGGAGATTTCACAATCTGATTGTTTAGTGTTGGTTTAGCGACTGGTTGGTCGACCGTTCCCAGCACTATGTACCCATGTGACTTGCTACGATTTGAGCTGCCCTGTAAGTAGATCTGGGTGGAATTTCTCCATTTTGATTTCCTGTTATATTCTTTTTCATTTTTATTTTTATTTTTTCTGCTGCAAACTTTTTCACATTTTTTGCAATATTTTTTATACATATATTCCTTGCAGATTCGCATCATATTCTCCTGATGAAGTGGAACACCAGTCCACAGAAACGCGTCGAGCCTATCTTGATGCAGACCATTATTTATATTATGGGTCACTCTGACACACTCATGCTGTACAATTTTGACCAATGAATTGTGCAAATTTTGATGTATGTATGTACTCCAGCTCAGAATCATTGCTTTTTTATTGTATTTATAACCGTTTTGTATATGTGCATCTATACATTAAATCTGTTATTATTATTTCAACAACCATGGCCTTTGTCACACGTCTCATTTAAAGTCTCAACCTTCTCTTCTTCTATAATCTGATTGTTTAGTGTATGGTCACCATAAAGAGGAGCTTGAGGCCCCCCCCCCCAAAAAAAAAATAAAAATAAAATAAAGGTCAGCAGCTACAAATACTGTAGCTACTTGCTGACATTTTATATAAGGACACTAACCTGTCCTGGGATCCAGCAGTGTCCTCACCTGAACCTTCAATCTTTAATCGGCTTTGGGTGCAGGCGCGTCCATAGCACAGCTGGCTTTTTAAAATGCATGCGTGAGCCGCACTGCACTTAGTGAATGGTCCTGTAGTCTTCTGGGACCTGTAAAGTGTCCCAGATCGGGGGAAGAAAAAGGGGGGGGGACTTCCAGTTAAGATCGCCACGGCAGGTACCTGTCAAAATCAGGTTGTAATGTGTATGGTGAGTCTAAGGCCCGTTCACACTTTGCATAGTGGGAATGCATGCTCCCGCTTGCGTTTCTTGTGCTTTTTTGCTGTGTTTCTATGCATTGCACAATGCACATAGGGCAGCCTAGGAAATGGAGTGGCAGATTCATTTAGACCAACTGAACGCTTGACATCTGGAGGTATCTTTTGTGTCTCAAGACCTGTGAGATTGGTCCCAGGGGGTTTGGAGGTAATTTGGTGAGCTGGATTCAGAATGGTCTGATAAGACACATGAGTTGCTGCGTAGGATGTTTTGGAGGTAGAGATGTGTCTGTCCATTGTGCTGTGGTGAGCTCTGTGGTTCACTGCTGGAGCTTCCCCTGCTGGTGAATGCACTGAATGCAGGCGCCTCTTGTTATGGTCTTGGATGAATTGCAAAGTTTGTCTTTTAGAGTCATAGAAAGATGGGACGATAAGCTTCTTATTTAGCAGCTTGTTCAAAGGCTCTGGGCTTGGCTAAGGCTGCTGCTTCCTTTCTTTCCTTCCAAAGAACTTCAAGCTGGGCTTCTGCCTGAACAACTTCTGCCTTGTATGCATGCTTGAGCAACTTTCATTTCTGACTGTGCCTTGGCAGTTTGCATCTCTGCCTGTGCAAAAGCTTTGTCAGCTTGCACTTCTGCCTGTGCACAAGCTTGGGCAGCTTGTGCTTTAATAACTGCTTCCCTCTTCTTTTTTTTTTTTGAAAATTATTTTTATTCAGTTTAAGAGACAGAAAAAACAACCATCCAATAGTAACAAACGGTTACAGAAAAACAGAGCAGACATATAAAACAAAAACAATCCACCCCAACCCGTCCAACCCCACCCACCCCTACCCCCAAAACAGACACCAGCACCCAAAATGACAGGTCGGAGGTCAGAGGGTCGGCACAGGCCTACACCTGAAACACACACAGGAGGCCAGCACCGACCCCCGGAGAAGAGCACCCCTTAACTTCATCCAATCAAGCCCAAAATTCAACCTGAGCCTCAACTTGAGATACAGGACATGGTAGTGAATAACTCAAACGGTAGAGTGCAATCACAGTACGCAGGACCAGCGTCTAACCAGTCGGAGTAAAAGTATGCATCTAACCCGCCGTAGCGGAGGACTCAACCCACGCTTTCCAAACCTTCTCAAATTTCTTAGGGCAACCCCTAGCCATGTAAGTCACCTTATAAAGCGGTAAGACCGCATTGACCAAGCCCTTCCAAAATGAAAGTGAGGGAGGGGCCTCCCTTTTCCAATGCAGTAGGATTGCCTTCTTGGCATAGAATAGGAGAATACTAAGCAGTGTTCTATGTGCTACCGAGGGAACCACCTCCTTCACCAAACCCAAGAGACAAATCCTTGGAGCTAGCGGAATCGGGGTCAGCTGCACCTCTGCAAGACAGGAGGTCACCGCCCCCCAAAACATCTGGATCTGGCTGCAATCCCAAAAGATGTGAGTCGCACCCGCCGGGGAGGCAGAGCAACGCCAGCATTCTGCCGACGAGGTTGGATATATCTCAGCCAAGCGAGCTGGAGTGTAATAAATCCTATGAAGAAATTTGAACTGTATAAGTCTATCCCTAGCGGACACGAAATATTTAAAGGGTTCAGTCCATACCTCCTCCCATTCATCACCCTGGAGGTCAGGCACCTCAATTGTCAACTGCTTCCCTCTTAATGCAGCAGGCTTCAAAATGTAGCTTCTTCTGCTTCATCAAGGACTATTATGAGTTGACTACTTCATCAGAGTGGGATTTTATTGATGATCATTGTGAGTGGGACTTTAGTGATCTGGAGCAGTGCTTTAAGTGGCCAAAAAGAGGTGCCGGTACTCTATTATAGCCTATAATTTTTTTTTTTTTTTTTGATGACTCCCCTCATCCCCTGAGGTAACAACAACTATATTGAAGGGGTTTTATATACAGCAGTCAACAGACAGACGACCTTATAAAAAATAATAAATCCTTTTATTTAGTTTGTGGATTTGCTTGAGCTAGAAAGAGCTACTGAACATAAATAAAATGTGCAAAAGCCGGAGTTTGAAAAAATACCCTTAGAAAGAGCTACTGAACCTAAATAATATGTGCAAAAAGGGTATTGAAATGTTTTTAACAAAATGTACATAAAATAAATTAAAAACATACCATAACCATAGAACGGTAGAACATAAACATTGTCTTGAAGTCGAAGATGGTTCATTTCTTTATCCCTGAAAAATATACAACTGCAGATTCAGCAAAATACAATCACACTACATCAAATGAAAAATAAGAAGTACTGTACAAATAATTTTACCTAGAAAAGGCTCCAGCATGTTTTGGGCTCCACTTTCCTTGCACTTTGGGCTTCACAGTTTGTGAATGCTGCACTTCTCCTCCCTAGTGCCAGCCATGTCTGCACATATGTTTGTGCATTAAACTAATCCAAGGGTGGTCCGTTTCATTTCAGGAAGATCAGATTTGAAAGCCTTTTGATGTCGAGAGAGTTTCTTTTATCTGTCAAAGTATCATTCATTGAGCTGAAAGCTCGCTCGCATTCACTTGTTGATACTGCAATGGTGTGGACAGCTTTAAGAAGAGGCTTCAGGGCTTCTGGTGTCTTGGAAGCTTTAGGTCTTTATACTCCCTAAATCCTAGGACACTTTCCCTCTCCCCAACTCTGAATCTCTGACATAAACGTCTGGACGCTGCATCCCCATATTGAATATCTAGAGATGCAGGCCATGAGTCAGATTGGAGGACCTTGATGTCTGAGAGGAGGTGACTATCTGTCTTTTCAGATGAGGTTCTACTGACATGTGTGATGTGAGGAACTTGTTGGAGTCATCCTGCACTTAAAGCGGAGTTCCAGCCTAACCGCACACTCACCTGTCCCATGGTCCAGCTATGCGCCGTCTTCTCCCTCTCTGCTCTGCGGCGCCGGCATCACTGATGTGGGCACCCGGCTGTGACAGTTTGCGGCTTCACAGCCGGGTACGCACTGCGCATGCGCGAGTTGCGCTATGCGTCGTGATTGGCCGGCAATCTTCTGGGACCTCTGACATGTCCCAGAGGATTGCAGGGAGGGAGGGAGAGAGGAGAACTTCCGCTCAGGGCGCCGCGGCGCTCCGAGCAGGAGTGGGAACGGGTACCTGTCAAAACTAGGTCCCCCCCCCCCCAAAAAAAAATGACATGCCCAATGTGGCATGTCAGGGGGTTAGGAATATTTAAAGCGGAAGTTCCACTTTTGGGTGGAACTCCGCTTTAACATTTTCAGCCAGGCTATGGAAAAAATGCCCAGGGTTGATTTTTATAACCCTCTCATTTTCATGCAGGCATACATTTCTGAAGATTTTTTTCTTTTCAGCTTCAATGGCAGTTTGTGTGTAGGGACCAGGTGTGGATACCATTGACTCAAACACCCGGATTTGTCGGTCCAGCTGCCTGTCGGCTTGATCCAAAGTCATGTCCCGTCTCTGGAGCATTCTTGAGAGGTCACTGAGTTCTGTGAGAGCGTCATACATGATGCCAAGATTGACCACAAAAGAAACAGTAGTGAGAACATCATTGAGTCCTTTGTATTTTGCTCTCTCTCTTGAATCTCTGCTGGTATCAGCAGCAGCACTTGTAAAGTGTACCTGCAGAGCTTGCTAGTTCTCCCATACTGCTTTCAATGTTCTTTCACTTGAAGCAACCCAACGCACTGATAAAACACGGCCTATCACAAGGAGACGTTGGCCAACATTGTGAGCACTCTCGGTTAACTCCCTTTGGTTTTTTGGGGAATGCGTGGTAGAGGGAGTAAAGCTGATCTAAAAATATTTTAAAGTGGTTGATTCCTCCTACCTCCTTCAAAACATCACAAACTACCAGTTCCAGTCTGTGATTGGAACAATGCTAGACAAACAGGTAAGGGAATTTGGAGCAAAGCTGCGCAGCAACTCCTGCTTTCCTCCCAAGCATCACTGAGGCTCCATCACAAGCAAATGCCAACAAATGTTCCTGTAGGTAGTGAGGGTCAAAGCCATTGTTATGAAGACATCCTAACAGTGCTTCAGTGATGTCCTTTGCTGTGGTCCCCTGCAGCTCAATCAGTTGAAAAATTATTGTGTCTGGCTGTTCACTAGAAATAGCTGACCGCAGGCACATGACAAGCACAGACTTTCCACTTATTGTAGTGGATTCATCAATGAGCACACACAATTTTATGTCATTCATCACTATGTCATTCACTACTTTCTTTTTCATTTTAGCTGCTGTGATCCAGTATATTTGCACATGAGTCATTAGAGTGCAAAACTCTGCCCACCTTGACCCCATTTAAGACTTGCAACTGGACATCTATTGGCATGTCTGTAAAGGGACGCCCATGCTTGCCAATCTTATAAGCTGTTCTAAACACATTGCAAGTTGAAGCGTATTCAGCCTTTCTCATAGCTTCAATGTGTTTTTGCATTGTATTTTGTGTTGCCTTCTCTTTTATTTCAACTGCTTTCTTGTGATAAATTGAGTCTCTGTGCTCTTTTATTTTCTTTCGTAGTGAGTTTTGTTGTGCAGCCTTGTCCCTTCCAAAAGACGAGATTAAGCACCCACTCCACTCCTGCGACACTCTCTGCCCTTGCTGCATGTCCACGACGTGAGCACAAACTTGACTACACAGGCCCGTTGCTACAAGGCAGGCAAACCAAGCAATTGCTTGGGGCCCCGAGCTGGCCTGGGGCCCCAAGACAACGACTGGTTAAGAATAAATGCAACGACACTGTGTAAGGCTGTGAGCGCCCCTTTGATCGTCAAAGCAGTAAAGTGCAATGACACTGTTATCGGGATCTCCCTCAAGGGGGCCCCTCTCTGCCTCAAAACGTTTGTAAAAAGTCTGATAAGATCTGCAGACACAAGAGAGTTCTCTGGCCTACCAACTAGACTTTATGCAGAGTATGGACCAGCCCATGGACAGTGCAGATTGAGAGCTCCTACTGTATACAGATAGCAGGGCTCTAAATGCAATTAAAAGTCCTGCAGCCGGTGTGGATGAGTGAGGAGCAGATAGCATCAGGGTGAGTAGCTGCTAGGACCACTCTGCTTCTACATCTGCCGAGTGCCGACAGGTCTGAAAACTTCTTTCTTTTTTTTTTTCTATCTCCCTTCTAATCTTAGTCTTCCTATGTCTCTTTTTGTTTATCTGTCCCCCTCCCCTCTCTCTCTCTCTCTCCTTTCTTTCTTTCTTTCTTTCTTTCTATCTATCTATCTATCTATCTATCTATCTATCTATCTATCTATCTATCTATCTATCTATCTATCTATCTATCTATCTATCTATCTATCTATCTATCTATCTATCTATCTATCTATCTATCTATATCATATATGTAGATAGATAGATAGATAGATAGATAGATAGATAGATAGATAGATAGATAGATAGATAGATAGATAGATAGATAGATAGATAGATAGATAGATAGATAGATAGATAGATAGATAGATAGATAGATAGATAGATAGATAGATAGATAGATAGATACTTAAACTGTATGGCTATGCTGTGGTTCCTGTAGGCTTTGCGTGTGTGCGGGGGGTCGGGGGGGCCTCCATGTCCATTTTGCTTGGGGCCCCCAAATTCCTTCAAACGGCCCTGACTACACACACTACAACCCAACTTTTGATTTCTGCTCATCAGCCACCTATAATTTGTGGAGAAATACTGGACTTTTGCTTGGGACCAACATTCTGGCCACTCATGATCGCTAACGCTTCTGTTGTCATCAGAAGTGATGTCATTCTCGTGCTTGACCACGGCGCAAGTGCTGCTTTCATTAGCTTGCATCTGACCTGCAGCGATATAATTCTGGCTTGGTGGGGTGTCAGCCAGCGAGTCATCTGATTCAAGTTCTGACCGTGTTCTTTTAGTACTCTGAAGCCAGGAGAGCATATTAAGTGTTGTTCTTCACATCACAGTCACACTGTATTAGGTATTATTATTAGGTATTACTGTATTATTATTACCGAGCAGTGCACCCTCTGTCCCTATAAAATGAAATAATAATCAGCGCAAAACCACAAAAAATAAAGAATAATAAAACAATCCAGAAAACTCAGGCCGCAAGCATTCAGTGTTTACACATTACACTAGTGAATATACCAAAAATCAATAATGCTGCGCCAAAGAAATAGTGACCTAATAAATGAATACAAATATAAAGAATTCTTACTTGAGTGGTAAATCAATAATGTGACCCATGCAAACTAAAGTGCATATAAATAAATCACATATAAATAAGTGAATAACACTTCAAAGTTAATTCAATAAGGTATTACCAAAATATTAAATAAATAAATAGATAAAGTGCTCAAATGTCAATTCATCCCGGTGATCTCTGTGACTGGTGCTCTTATAGCAGCTCACCTCAATACTAGACCCAGAAAGGGTCATACAAGCAACAGTGTTGTATACAGACAGCGTGTCTCTCCTCCTCCACAACTCCAACCCTCCGTGGACCTGCCTCCAGATCTCTGTATCACTCAGGTATAAAAAGGAAGAGGGATCTAATGCTCTTAGTTTTAAACTGGATAAAAGTATAAAAAGGCATACAGGGTACTTACAGAGGCAAGCACGTCAACAAGTGCGGGTAAATAGCAGGCTAATGGCGTGCAGGCACCCTCTGTCCCTCTCCGAGTCTCCGGCCACGACCACGTTGGGTTGTTGACAGTGACACTGACAGCGGCAAAAGCCTCAGGCATGCGCTTTTCACTAAAACTCAAGGGTGTACTATGGGTAATGTAGTCTCTCCGCACCCTTCGTGGTGCGTGCTTCCTGGTTCGTCACACCGAGAGCAGAGACAGTCTCTGCTCACGGTGTGACGAGTTGGGGGGCGTGCATTGTGGAGGGTGCCCGGCGCTCTGAAAAGCGGCAGAGGTCCAAAATGAGCGTACTGGCAGTGGTGTCTCCAGCTTTGACAATGTCGACTGACAGGCTGACAGAATTTTTCAGCTGGACACAGCAAACTTACTGACATGTATTATTCATGTTTGCCATGTTCAACGACATTTATTATACATGTTTGCCATGTTCAACTGTAAAATTCTGTCAGCGTGTCAGTCCACATTGTCATTTTCAGGGGCGTGAGGGTGGTACGAGAATGCAAATGTGCAGTGGACTCACTGCTCCACTTACCTGCCACCTCTAAAATCGATGTCCCCGGGCCTGCTTCTCGTGTACTGGCTGTGTCTGGCTCTTCTGCTGCGTGCTGCTGCCTCGCCTTACCGGTGACTCCACTGATGCTGTCCACACACTCTGGGCATTCAATAGCATAAACATGAAACATTTGTGACAAATTGGCAAATTAATAAACGCATAAACATGAAATATTCGTGACTGATGCCCATTGTCTGGAATCTTTCATGTTTATGCATTTGATTCCCATTGTCAAGAAACAATGGATATTAAAAGCATAAACATTACATGACTATGTCGACTGACACGCTGACAGAATTTTTCAGCTGGACAAAGCAAACTTACTGACATGTATTATACATGTTTGCGATGTTCAACTGTAAAATTCTGTCAGCGTGTCAGTCCACATTATCATTTTCAGGGGTGTGACGGTGGTACAAGAATGCAAATGTGTAGTGGATTCACTGCTCCACTTACCTGCCACGGGCCACAGCCACCTCTAAAATCGATGTACCCCGGCCTGCTTCTCATGTGCTGACTGTGTCTGGCTCTTCTGCTGCGTGCTACTGCCTTGCCTTACCGGTGACTCCACTGATGCTGTCCACACACTCTAGGCCTTCAAATGCATAAACATGAAACATTTAAGCATCAGTCACGAATATTTCGTGTTTATGCATTTGAAGGCCCAGAGTGTGTGCGGACAGCATCAGTGGAGTAAGGCGAGGCAGCAGCATGCAGTAAAGGAGCCAGCACACAAGGAGCAGGCCCGGGGACATCGATTTTAGAGGTGGCAGGTAAGTGGAGCAGTTCAGCTGTAAATTGTCAGCAATAGCATTGTCAGCCACATTGTCAGGGTGTGAGGGTGGTATCATGAGAATGCAAATGTGCAGTGAGTGGACTCACTTCCCAGGCTGCCGCCACGGCCCACTTCTAAAACCAATGCCCCCCGGCCCGGCCTGCTCCACGTGTCTGTCCTGGTAATAATGGCTCCTCTGAGGCTCTGACTAACTCTGACTGTTGTTGGACTGGGCGCTGCCATATGCTTGCTGCCTTGTCTCACTCTCACCACAACGACCGTCGACCGACACTCTGACTCTCTCCCAGTCAGTCCGTCCAGTGAGTGCGTCCATAACACGCCTGTCCAGTCCCGCGCTCTCTAGGCCTGGGCTGGGCCTGGGAAGGGCTGATGGTGCTTGGTGCGCAGATGCACCTGCGCGCACCCTCCCTCTGCTGGCGTGGGCCGCGTGATGTCATGCCGCTGTGCACTCCCCCTCCGCCGGGCCCTGGCCTGTTTGTAGATGCGGCGTGACTGTTCTGTCTGTCTTGGTTTTAATTGGGGGGGCACATACGTGGGCACAGACTAATGTTGGGCCCCTCAGCCCCCCCCCCAGTGACGCCACTGCATTCCAGTACGCTAAAAGCACATTCTGGGCGCACAGAGAGGTGGCGGTACGCTCAAGAGCTATATTTGGAAGTGGCGGTACTGAGTACCCGTGCGTACCGGCCCACTTAAAGCACTGATCTGGAGGATATCTGAGAGTGCTTGGAGGAGTAGGAGTAGCAAGATGTAGTTTCATGCAATTGTGGGATCTTGTCTTCTGTCCATTACTTGGTCTCCAAGAAAGTAACATGTCTTTGTTGGTTAAGAACAGTGAAGTTATTTAACTCTTTTTTACCTTAGACTCCTTTGTCTCTATGAAGAGAATTTTGTCAATCTCTTCTAGCTCTTTTTGACTTTTGCAAATGCACTGTCTAGTTGCAAGTTTCATCAGCAAAAGTAATACCTTGTACAGCTTTGTTCCACAAACTGGATAAATTAACAGACATTTCTGCCCTGTTTGTTTCATAATTCTCTTTAAAGTGGTTGTAAACCCATACAGTATACCCAGTGATGTGACTGGCCTCAGATGATACATAGAGATGAAAAAAATCCTCTAACATACATTGTACCTGTTTATCTGTAGTTCCCTCTTCTCTTTTTTTTTTTTTTTTAACACAAAAAGGTGCTTTATTGAAGTAATGAAAATACAACAAATAAAAATATTTCAGCATACATTTGTAAACTTGTACATTAGGATATAGAATGTTTTAAGTAATACCGGGAAGGTATAAAGAACAAGATACAAAAGTATAACATACTCAGTAACCCAGCCACCTATTAACCCAATACAGACATATAACTTAGGTCTTATCTTCAAACAGTGGTAATTAGGCAAAAGCATTCATAAGTGTTGATGTATCAAGAATTAATCCAAGTTATTGGGTGTTGTGGATAGAAGTAGTCGAGCAACAATAAGGCTCCAGCTCACCGACAGGGAAGAAGGGGAGTCCCGTCTAATGAGTGGAGTGAAAGAAGTGGGAAAGAGTAGAAGAAAAAAGAACAGATTGACAAACACTGAGGGGGAAGGGTCCAGGTAGGGGGGGGGGGAGATAAGGGGAGGTGTACAGCCTCCAATGTGGGGAGGTTATAATCTGTAAACTCATACTGCATAACTAAAAAGCTTTGTTGTACTGATCAAAAAAGAAATTGCCATCTAATACGGATCAGGGGAGAAGTGCCTTCCAATGGGAATACTCCACTCTACGTGGGAGATTTTAAAGTCAGGTATTCTTGTGAGGTTGTGAACAGTTTCCAGTTGGCCCAAAGTTTGTGGAAAAGATCATTTCTTTCATATTTCATAGCAACCGCCCTTTCCATCTCAAAGAGTTGGTCAAGGTGTATGATCCAATCCCTGAGTGTGGGTGTAGTAGAAGAATTCCAGTGTAAGGGAATTAAGCTTTTGGCACTGTTCAGCATATGTCTAACCAGTGAGGATTTGTATTTCTTATATGAGAACGTGTTTATATGAAGCAAAACCCTCTTCTCTACATTGGTTAAAAGTGCTGAATTTTAACACGTATCTGAGAGTTTAAATTAGGGGGCGAAGAGCTGAAGTTACACTCTGCAGAGATCAGTGAGGAGAGTTCTGAGAGCCGATTGGAGGGAAGAGACACCCCCCCATTTCACACAGCTCACAGGAACAGAGATAAGGCTGTAAATCTGCTGGCAGTCCCTCCCATGTCACCATTTTTCTCTTGGTGTCAGGAAAACATGTTAGAAGTTATTCATGCTGATAGCAGAGGAACGAAGCAGCAGACAGAAATGGCACTTAGTGCCTTGGACAGAGACAGGTACACATTATAGAGGGATATGGTTTGTTCATATTTCATGTCTGAGGTTCTCAATTAAGGCCTACTTGTGTGTTTGGAAATAGAAGATATCTCCACCTAATAAACAATCACTGGCCACCTAGTCTGTTAAACCTATCATCTCTCAAAAACAATTAGGTAAAAAGGCACTTTTAAGGTGTTAATTCAAATGGAGAGGAACAAAATTCTTTCAAATGCCAAACATTTTATTTACAGTGTTTTTGAACTGAAGGCTATTTTGGTGTATCTACAATGCCTCTGAAATCAACTGGGCTGACTTCTCAGTCGGCTACCGGCTCTTTAGTAAGGATGGGCTGCACCTTAATGGGGACGGTACAGCTCTTTTGGGGAGAAAGATGGCCACCGAGTTGGAGGGGCTTTTAAACTAGGAGACGGGGGGGAGGGCTCAGAAGTAGAATCAGTCAGGAGGGAGCAGAGGACTGAAGGCAGTTGTAGGGTCAGCAGCGACATTAGGTCAACAACATCAATTGGCGGGTCTGTGCGGGAAAACAGCAGACCAAACAAAAATAAACAAAACCGCCAATCACGTTTAACTTCCGTAAAACTAAGAGGGGTATATGCTAATGCCAGGAGCCTAGCTAATAAGATGGATGAGTTGGAAATGTTAGTACATGAGGAGGACATAGACCTTGTGGGAATAACAGAAACTTGGTTCGACCCCTCACATGACTGGTGGCAAATATACAAGGGTATTCTGTGTACCGGAAGGACAGGGTAGGAAAAAGAGGGGGAGGGGTATGTCTCTATGTCAAGAACAATATAAAGGTGCTAGAAAGGAGTGACATTACGGATGGGATGAGCATGGATTTAGAATCTGTGTGGGTTGAACTCGATAGGGAAGAAGATAAGGGAAAAGTAGTTGTGGGGGTTTGCTATAGGCCACCTAACCAAGGGGAGGAGGTAGAGCTGGAATTTTTAGCACTAATAGGTAAAGCGGCAAAACTGGGATCAGTCATCATATTGGGGGACTTCAATTATCCCGACATTGACTGGGAAGAGGGGACTGCACACTCGCATAAGGCCCGTCTATTCACGGAAACCTTACAGGATAACTACATGTCACAGTTGGTGGATTCCCCTACTAGAGAGAATGCAATCCTGGATCTATTGATCACTAATGACCCAGACATAATCTCGGAGGTAGGAGTCCAGGACAATCTGGGCTCTAGCGATCACAGGATGATCACATTTAGTATAAATATATTTTATACTATACTTTTATAAATATTAAGCAATTGATATTGCACTTGTCCACTGCAGAAAAAAAATTGAGTTTAGATAATCTGTTGACAATAGATATCATCTACCGTATATACTCGAGTATAAGCCGACCCGAGTATAAGCCGAGACCCCTACTTTTACCACAAAAAGATGGGAAAAATCATTGACTCGAGTATAAGCCTAGGGTGAGAATGCAGGGCGGCGGGCATGGTACAGGAGAATTCAGGGTGACTGGCATGGTGCAGGAGAATGCAGGGTACTGGCATGGTACAGGAGAATGCAGGGTGACTGGCATGGTGCAGGAGAATGCAGGGTACTGGCATGGTACAGGAGAATGCAGGGTGACTGGCATGGTGCAGGAGAATGCAGGGTACTGGCATTGTGCAGGAGAATACAGGGCGGCGGGCATGGTGCAGGAGAATGCAGGGTACTGGCATGGTGCAGGAGAATACAGGGCGGCGGGCATGGTGCAGGAGAATGCAGGGTACTGGCATGGTACAGGAGAATGCAGGGTGACTGGCATGGTGCAGGAGAATGCAGGGTGACTGGCATGATGCAGGAGAATGCAGGGCGGCGGGCATGGTGCAGGAGAATGCAGGGTACTGGCATGGTACAGGAGAATGCAGGGTGACTGGCATGGTGCAGGAGAATGCAGGGTGACTGGCATGGTGAAGGAGAATGCAGGGTACTGGCATGGTGCAGGAGAATGCAGGGTGACTGGCATGGTGCAGGAGAATGCAGGGTGACTGGCATGGTGCAGGAGAATGCAGGGTGACTGGCATGGTGCAGGAGATTGCAGGGTACTGGCATGGTGCAGGAGAATGCAGGGTGACTGGCATGGTGCAGGAGAATGCAGGGTACTGGCATGGTGCAGGAGAATGCAGGGTACTGGCATGGTGCAGGAGATTGCAGGGTACTGGCATGGTGCAGGAGATTGCAGGGTACTGGCATGGTGCAGGAGAATGCAGGGTACTGGCATGGTGCAGGAGATTGCAGGGTACTGGCATGGTGCAGGAGAATGCAGGGTACTGGCATGGTGCAGGAGATTGCAGGGCACTGGCATGGTGCAGGAGATTGCAGGGTACTGGCATGGTACAAGAGGATCTGGGGTTGTGGGCATACTACAGGAGATGCAGTGCTGTGGGCATGGTACATGTGGACCATGCCCGCAGCACTGCATCCCTCGTAGTGTGCCCGCAGCCCATGGCAGGTAGTGAAGCTGTTTCACTTACCTGTTCCAGAGGCGGCTTCATTTTAAAAATGGCGCCGCCCGGCGCCGACACGTCATTGCGCACGCGCCGCCGCCGCTCGTATACTTTCGGCTATTCCCGGCCTCTCCCGAGCGGCGCCGGGAATAGCCGAAATTACACGAGCGGCGGCGGCGCGTGCGCAGTGATATGTATGCGACGGGCGGCGCCATTTTTAAACCTTAAACCCGTCGGAGCGGACAGAATTTTTTTTTTTTTTCCTTGACTCGAGTATAAGCCGAGGGGGACGTTTTCAGCACAAAAAAATGTGCTGAAAAACTCGGCTTATACTCGAGTATATACGGTATATTATAAGCCTGGTATGTAAAATCAAAGGTTAGACCTTAGGTTAGATCTGAATGGTGGGGATCATGCTAAGGTAATATTTCATACACTCCTTTCTACCCTCTGATGTTTAAAAATGGTTAATAATTAGTAATGGACCTAGATTTTTGGTGAAAATAGGCTCAACCCTTTTGGGACTCTAAATGATGTGTTCAGAAACCACTTGATGTTCCTAGGGTTAGAAAAGTATACAGTAGACCAGGGGTCTTCAAACTATGGCCCTTCAGTTGTTCAGGAACTACAATTCTCATCATGCCTAGTCATGTCTGGGAATGTCAGAGTTTTACAATGCCTTATGGGATGTGTAGTTCCGCAAAAGCTGGAGGGCTGTAGTTTGAGGATCCCTTCAGTAGACCAATTGTTAGTTTCTGGTCCCTCCCTATAGTTACAATTATATGTACAGAAATCCTAGGTCTATTTCTAAGGTATATATAGCTAATACACATATTCCCTACAGCCTTCTTCCCATATATCTAACAGGGACACTTACAGATATAATTATACCGTGAAATATAGAGATCAAAAGCATCTATTCAATTCTCATACAGGTGTAGGTCCATAAATATAAATAAATATATATTCTTTCAAGGGAATGACAAGTATTACCATCTTATAATCATTTATTTCGACTAGAGGTAACACATTCCATAAAAATAAATAAATATATATTGTTTGAAGGGAATGACAAGTATTACCATCTTATAATAATTTATGTCGACTAGAGGTAACACATTAACTATACCAGTATCTCTCCATTCTAGCCTATGAACCAAACAAAAAATCAGCTGATCAAACAAAAAAATAAACACCTACAGCTGAACAGTTCCTTGTACAATATTACTTTCTACCTACATCCAGTAAGTCCAGGTTCACACTGATGCAGTGAAAATCTAATGCAATTTCACAGTTCGATTTCTGTTGTGACTGTTGCAAATTTATTGCAATTTTTGAGGGGACTGGGCATAGCTGGAGATTAAATTTGCACTGCACCCGCACTAAACTCACACAGTACCCTTTTTGTAACCAGATCAAAATTGCACCACATCCAACCACGCATCCTAAAAGAATTGAGCGCTGTAATTTCTAAGCCTTTGTTTCTAATTTTTAGGGACTCGTTAAGGACTGGAATAGTACCACTGGATTGGCGTAGGGCCAATATGGTGCCTATATTTAAAAAGGGATGAAAGTCTTTGCCAAGTAACTATAGACCTGTTAGTTTAACTTCTATAGTCGGGAAGATACTGGAGAGTTTAATAAAAGACCACATAGATGAGTTCTTGCTGGAAAAAAATATTTTAAGCAACAGACAGCATGGATTCATGAGAGACAGAAGTTGTCAAACAAACCTGATTTCTGAGAAGGTAAGTAAAACCTTGGACAGAGGGGTGGCTGTGGACGTAGTATACTTGGATTTTGCAAAAGCGTTTGACACAGTTCCCCAAACACGGCTAATGTGTAAGGTAAAGTCTACTGGCTTGGAAAGATCAGTTTGTAAATGGATAGAAAATTGGCTAAAATATAGAATTCAGAGAGTAGTGGTTAATAATTATTACTCTGAATGGTCTAAGGTTATCAGTGGTGTACCCCAAGGTTCAGTGTTGGGACCCTTACTTTTTAATATCTTTATTAATGATATAGGGTCTGGGATTAAAAGTACCAATGCAATCTTTGCAGAAGACACCAAGATTTGCAGTGGAATAACTTCCTTACAGGATGTCTCCAATTTACAAGCTGAACTCAATGCACTGTTTTATTGGACAACTATGTGGCAAATGAGGTTTAATTTTGATAAATGTAAAGTTATGCACTTGGGGGCTAACAATATGCATGCATCATACATACTAGGTGGAGTAGAACTGGGGGAATCCATAGCGGAGAAGGATCTGGGTCAGTGGCGGTTTTAGGCATGGGCGAACGGGGCAGCCGCCCGGGGCGGCATTTTTTCATGACACGTTGGGGGCGGCATGACAGTGTTCCCCAACCCCTGGGCCGCGGACCGGTACCGGTCCGTGGATCAAATGGTACCGGGCTGCCCGAGGAACTTTGAATAATTTCACTGTGGCAGCCGAGGCACAGAGCATTGCTCTCCCCCGAGCCAGTCCATTGTGTGACAATAGCGAATGAAAATTCGCTATTGTCACACTGATCCTCCTCCTGGCCAATCAGGGAGCGGGTCCTCCCGCTTCCTGATTGGCCGAAAGGCAAACCCCACACCATTGGCCGAGGAGGAGGCGCCGCGGGAGGACTGAGGAGACGCGGGGAATCCGGGGACTGAACTGAAGAGAAGTGAGGTAAGTGCATGGACGGGTCTCACGGGGGGAACGCTGGCGCTCTGCATTGAAAGGTGACACGCTGGCATCTCTACATTTTTTGGGGGCAATGCTATGGCACTCTGCATTTATTGGGGGCATTGCTGTGGCACTCTGCATTTATTGGGGGCATTGCTGTGGCACTCTGCATTTATTGGGGGCATTGCTGTGGCACTCTGCATTGATTGGGGGCATTGCTGTGGCACACTGCATTTATTGAGGGCAATGCTGTGGCACTCTGCATTTATTGGGGGCATTGCTGTGGCACTCTGCATTTATTGGGGGCAATGCTGTGGCACTCTGCATTTATTGGGGGCAATGCTGTGGCACTCTGCATTTATTGGGGGCATTGCTGTGGCACTCTGCATTTATTGGGGGCATTGCTGTGGCACACTGCATTTATTGGGGGCAATGCTGTGGCACTCTGCATTTATTGGGGGCAATGCTGTGGCACTCTGCATTTATTGTTATGTTGTCATGTTATTTTTTTTTTTTTGGGGGGGGGGGCGCCGGTAGGGAGTCTTGCCCGGGGAGCAATTTAATGTAGAACCGCCACTGATCTGGGTGTTCTGGTAGATCATAAACTTAATAATAGCATGCAATGCCAAGCTGCTGTTTCCAAAGCAAGCAAAGTCCTTTCTGGTATTAACAGAGGCTTGGACTCCAGAGAGAGAGATATAATTTTGCCCCTGTACAAATCATTAGTAAGACTTCATCTGGAATATGCAGTTCGGTTTTGGGCAACAGTTCTTAAAAAGGATATCGGGGAACTGGAGAAAGTGCAGAGAAGGGCAACCAAACTAATAAGAGGCATGGAGGAGCTCAGCTATGAGAAAAGGTTAGAGGAACTGAATTTATTCTCTCTTGAGAGGAGGAGATTAAGGGAGGATATGATCAACATATATAAATACATAAGGGGTCTATATAGTGAACTTGGTGTTGAATTGTTCACTTTAAGGTCAACACAGAGGACAAGGGGGCACTCTTTACGTCTAGAGGAAAACAGATTTCGTCTCCAAATACGGAAAGGTTTCTTCACCGTAAGAGCTGTGAAAATGTGGAATAGACTCCCTCCAGAGGTGGTTCTGGCTAGCTCACTAGATTGCTTTAAAAAAGGCCTGGATTCTTTCCTGGGTGAACTTAATATAAGTGGGTACTAATATTTATAGGTATAGTTGATCCAGGGAATATCAGATTGCATTTCAGGGGGATCAGAAAGGTATTTTTTTCCTCTGCTGTGGCAAATTGGATCATGCTTTGCTGGGGTTCTTTTTTGCCTTCCTTTGGATCAATTGCGGGTATAGGATTGTGTATATGGGATTGTATGGTTGGGTTTTCATTACTGTTTTTTTTATTGGTTGAGCCAAATGGACTTGTGTCTTTTTTTCAACCTGACTAACGATGTAACTATGTGAAATAATTGGAAATAATGTTACGTCCTCTTAGGCTAGGCAGTGAAAAGGTTAACAAACAAAAGCTTTTACACATAACACACCTCTAGGGGGCTGTGCCTGAGCTATTACCCATAAGCCACTAGGAGCTGCTCTTCAGTTTTCCGCTGCCTAGCGTAGGAGTAGGACATAGGCTTACCTGCTGGGACCTATGTCTCAGTTTTTTTCTCTTTTTCTTTGCAAAAAGTTTTTTCTTTTTATTTCTTTCCTCACTCACTATCGCTAGTTAGTCAGAAGGATCCCTGGAGGACTACAAGCGACAGTAAAGCTGGGCCCCGCACTGGATAATATAAGATCCTTATGGAGTCCCAGCCTGCCAACGAGCGTCGCAGGTCATTGGTGCGCACAGGCCTCGCAACGACAGTGCCTCTGAGGACGGGGACGAGCCTGCGGAGAATCCATCTTCGCCGGGATGTCTCAACACCGGAATGCCCTGTGTTGCTAGCATCCCTTCCTGGTTGCCGGCACCCCCACTCAGGGTGGGAGGTGTTCCGTGTCAGAGCAGAGCCCAAAATCCATGGAATGGTGAGTGATACTACTCCTGTGTCCCTGGGACAGTTTTATGGGGGTCGTGGGCCCACTCCTAGGGGAAGGCAGAAAAAACGTGGTCTCTGTAGTATCCCTATCCCTGGCCATTTTGGGCTGCCCCTACCTCCCTGCCCCCACTGGGGGCGCTGTGCGGTGCACACTGTCTAGATGGGGAGGGGGGTGTGGGGGCTTGTTTTATGTCTGGGGGTGCCTCTGAGGTGTCCCCTCGGTGGCCAGGTCCCTGGGAATTTGGCGCAGTTCGTTCGGCCGCCATTTTGGGTGAGGGCAGGCTATCTGGCCTCATTGTATGGGCAGCCGTCATTTTCTCACTGTGGGCGCCGGTTTGGGCGCCATATTTGTTGTGGGCGGCCACCTACTAAGGGCGGCGGCCCTTTTGTGAGTGCCTCCTCCCATTTACTTTTAATTGGCACTCATTGTATTGTGGTTCAGGGCATTAATTGGCCTCTAGTGCGAGCGGTCTCTTCTCCCTTCACTGCAGCAGCATGTATGAGGTGATAGTGTATACTGTGTCACTGTGGGGCTGATTTTTGGCGGTTTTTCGTTTTTTTCTTGCAAAACGGCTCTTTCTCTGTTGCTTTAGCAGTTTTAAAGGGTTCTCCACCGGTGGCGTCGATTTACGGTCTGCACTGCAGGAACCGCCGATTTAAAGGGCCGGTGTCCTAAATAATCTTTTTAATGCAATATGGAGTCCCAGGATAGCAAACTCCCCACAGACCTGGCTGGTGCTTCAGGAACTTCCATGGCCTCCTTATCTGCTGCACTGGTGACTTTGGCATCCAGGTTGGTCTGCTGCTGTCTGAACGCACTACTCCGCACTACTCCAAAAACAGCCGATGCCCTCTCAGAGCCTGCTTTGGTTGCCATGGACAATGTCCCCCCTGAGGGGTCCCAGTCCTCACATTCAGATGGGATGGAGAAGGGGTCCTCCTCCACTGGCGGTGCCTAAGCGGTTTAATTACCGTTATCCCTTTGCGGATGCTGTGGGTAATTGTTAGACGATGTCACCGAAGGTGGACCGCATTGTTTCTGGGTTAAATGCATCCACGTGGTTGCCCGTGGAGGACTTCACGGTGTTCACTGATCTGGCGGATAGGCGCATTGAGCCGCTTTCCCGCCACATGTGTTTGGTGGCAGGCTCCCTGCTCGAACCTAGGTTCACTTCGGTGATGGTTTTCTCAAGCTGTCACGGAATGGTTCAGGGTGCTTAGGCGCACCTTGGTGGCTCAGGCGGTCTCTCCGACTGCCCTTGGCCTGGTGACTCACATGGGTGTACCTTTGTGCTGCGGCCTTGGAGCGAGACTCCTCTGATCGCTCGATTCTTGCAGTTGGGGTCGCAATCCGCTGCTTTTTTGTGGCTGGATGTTGGTCGGCTAAAAATCTGTGTCTGATGTCCCTTTTATGGGTATTCGCCTTCTTGGGAATGTCTTAGATGCATTGCTCACAGGTCTTATGGGTGGTGTGGGTACCTTTTGGCCCCACACCTGTAAAGGTGAAATCTCCTCGTGCCAGGCGGGGTCCTTCATTCACTTCGGGGGTCCTTTCGTGCCTTAGGGGCAAAGAAAAGAGGTAACTCCTTCAAGGCCTCTGGCAGTCGCAGGAAGCCATGGTTCGGGAAGCTCATGACTGGTCAAGCCAGTTCGGCTGCCCGGTCCTCCTCCGCCTGAGGGACGCCCTCACCCTTTTCGGGGGTGGGGGGCTGTAACGGACCGTTTCAGCAGACAAGGGGTTAAAATCCGTTTAGGCGATATGCCCCTTTCTGAGAGACAGGCACAGCTACTTGCAGGAGATCAAACTCCCGAACTGCATACAAAATAGCACTCCAACCTGGAACCTCACGAATAGCTGCTAGCAGACGAACAGGAGAAGCATACATCAGCTTACATTCCTAGCAATCGGTCTCCAACAGCATACAGTGAATCCCCCCAAGAACGAGACAAAGCTCCATGTGGAAGGTCAAGCAGTGGTATGTTTATTGAGGGCTACCTGCCCCCGTATTTATACAGGTCTCCCACCTGGTGGACACTCCCTTAGGGGACCAAATGGAAGACTGTAACACAAACAGACATGTATCACATTACAGACTCCCAGAAGCAAAACATCCCCACAATGCATCCTGGCTTCCTCCCTTAGTAGACAGCCAGGTGAGCTCATTAACATGTTTATCAATAGTCTCAGTTAATCAGTAGACATTCCTCAGGAGGGGGCTGCTGGAAACCATCCCCCCCCTCTCTCTGCAGCTAAAGCTAGTTTTCACAGCGAGACTCCATTACACACATGGGGACCAAAATACAGTATTATGCTTTAAAATATATAAAGTTACTTTTTATACATTAAACATAGACATGTCACATATCCCCAGATAGCTCAGGTCTGAGTGCACATTATTAGGTGAATGGCACCCAGACCCCACGAATACAGTTTAATCGCCATGGAGCCAAAGTCTTTTAAAACCTGGTCCATAGTCCAAAGGCAGCAGGCGGGCAACCAGGCTCCTCCAATGCAATGTGGCGAGGTTGGTCTCGTCACATCTCTCCCCCTTTCCAAAAAGACTAACAGGGTACCTGACCTCCTGCCGGTCAGTGCCCTCGTTAGTCCAGCAGCCCACCCACAAAGCAGAAAAAACAGTACAGCCCACCCACAATAAATGGTCACTACACCTGGGTAGAGGAGAAACTTGTCCATGTCCAGGTGCCTCACCACGGCTGTGTAGGGGACTGGTAGGCTGCCTTGGTGGGTTGCTGAGTGGGCAGAGACCAGCGGTACTCTGTCCTGGTGCCAGCACTACCACCGGAGTAGTCTGGTTGGGGCCTGGTTGCTGGAGACGGACTGTCTCCCCCTTAGGTGCATAGCTCTGCTGCGGAATGGGGAGACCGGTTGTCTCCCCCTTGGATACACAGCTCTGTCGTGGGGGGGTAGGACCGCCCATCCATACCCCCTGTGTGGTAAGTGCAGAGACCACGGTCCCATCTGCACTGGTGGGGGGCTTACAGTCTCCCCCCTGGTACATTAAGCTGCCGCTGGGGAGAGGGGGTAACAAGCTCCTTTCCCGATAGAACACTCTGCCCATCATTGATCCGCCGCTGGGGAGAGGTGGTAACAATCTCCTCTCCCATACATACTTCCAGTCTTTGCGGAGGGAGACCGACTGTCTCTCCTCCCAACACAGAGTCCTGCTGCTGGGGAAAGGAGACTGGGCTCTCTATTCCCTGCTGGATACTCTGCCGCTGGGGACTGGAGACTGGGCTCCCAATTCCCAAAAAATCACACTGCCGCTGGGGAGGGAGGACACTGCTCTCCTCTCCCTGCACTTCACACTGCCTTCCTGGCATATCACTTTGCTGCTGGGGGGCAGGAACAACTACCTCTGTCCCCTGTAACTCAGCCTGCCGCTGGGGAGGGAGGAAGCTGCTCTCCTCTCCCTGCACTTTACACTGCCGCTGGGGAATGGAGACTGGGCTCCCAATTCCCTGCAGGACCGGTGGAGAGACCTCGGTCCCATCTCTACCGGCCACCTGGGGTTCTTCCCAGTAAAACTGTACCATCTCGTCCCCTCTGAATGGGTCTGGCTCTGGGTCTGTCCTGCTGATCTCCTGCTGAGCCTTCTCACTGTATTGGAACAGCTGCTGGTAGCCCTGTTCCAGCTCCATCTCCCGGGTCACCAGGTGGACCAGGTCTTGCTCAATTTCGTGAGCGTCGTCCCAGTCATAACTGCTCTCCCTCCACTCCAAGAGATCACTGAACCGGGCTTGTGTAGGGCTCCCAAATTCCAGCTCTGAAAAAGACTCCCATAACAAGCCAGGACCATCAAACTCCTCTCCCTCTGGCTTGTCATGCTCGGCTGTCCAGGGCAGGTACTGTGCAACACACCACCACAGCGCCTGGTAGGCATCCTCCAGCCACATCTCCTGCCATACCCGGAGCTCCAATTCTTTTACCCATTCCTCCCGGGGCTGCTCCCCCAGGAAGGGCATCCGCAGGGCTACTCGCTTCTGCAACCGCTGGTCTTCCTTGGGGAGTCTCTCACCCCGCTGGTACTCCACAATGCCCAGTGCCTGGTACCAGATGCCTTTACGGACTGCATCTCGGTCATCCATGGCACCCTCATCGAACTCCACTGCTGGTTCCATGCTGGTGCTGTCAGGGTCGCTGTACTGGGACATGCGTTGCCCTCAATTGTAAAATCCAGAGCAATGGTGTCTCCTGTAGCTGTCCTTCTGGCTGTAGGAACGATCACGCCGCTTGCCACCAAATGTAACGGACCGTTTCTGCAGACAAGGGGTTAAAATCCGTTTAGGCGATATGCCCCTTTCTGAGAGACAGGCTCAGCTACTTTCAGGACACCAAACTCCCGAACTGGATACAAAATAGCACTCCAAACTGGAACCTCACGAATAGCTGCTAGGAGACGAACAGGAGAAGCATACATCAGCTTACATTCCTAGCAATCGGTCTCCAACAGCATACAGTGAATCCCCCCAAGAACGAGACAAAGCTCCGTGTGGAAGGTCAAGCAGTGGTATATTTATTGAGGGCTACCTGCCCCCGTATTTATACAGGTCTCCCACCTGGTGGACACTCCCTTAGGGGACCAAATGGAAGACTGTAACACAAACAGACATGTATCACATTACAGACTCCCAGAAGCAAAACATCCCCACAATGCATCCTGGCTTCCTCCCTTAGTAGACAGCCAGGTGAGCTCATTAACATGTTTATCAATAGTCTCAGTTAATCAGTAGACATTCCTCAGGAGGGGGCTGCTGGAAACCATCCCTTCCTCTCTCTGCAGCTAAAGCTAGTTTTCACAGCGAGACTCCATTACACACATGGGGACCAAAATACAGTATTATGCTTTAAAATATATAAAGTTACTTTTTATACATTAAACATAGACATGTCACATATCCCCAGATAGCTCAGGTCTGAGTGCACATTATTAGGTGAATGGCACCCAGACCCCACGAATACAGTTTAATCGCCATGGAGCCAAAGTCTTTTAAAACCTGGTCCATAGTCCAAAGGCAGCAGGCGGGCAACCAGGCTCCTCCAATGCAATGTGGCGAGGTTGGTCTCGTCACAGGGGCCGTCTGCGTTACTTTTTGAGAACCCTGGTTGTCCCTAATTCAGGTGGGGTGGGTTCACAAACTGCTTCATTCAGGGTGCGAGCTCGAGTTTCGTTCTCGCCCCGCACACAGGTTTCCTTCCTTCAAATCTCAATCTGTTTCCCGATCGATTACATGATCTCATGGGAGGCGGTGTGAGAGCTTCTCGCCCTAGGAGTCATTGTGCCAGTCCCTCAGTGGGACAGGTTTCACGTGTTTTATTCCAACCTGTTCACGTTTCCCAGGGGAGAGAGACAAGATCCTCTGTTTCTGGACTTCAAGTCTCTGAACTGCTTTGTGCGGGTGCAGAGGTTTCGGATGGCATCCATCCGGTCAGTGGGGGTATTGTTTAGTCCAGGGGGCTTCTGATCTCCATCGACTAAAAGGGTGCGTGTCTGCACATCCCTATCTATGGAGGTCCTCAGCGGTATCTCTGCTTCGCAGTGGCAGAGGAGCATTTTATATTTGTGGCGTTACCCTTTGGCTTTGCTTTGGCTCCCAGGGTAATCACCAAGGTTTTGGCTCCGGTGCTGGCTTTGCTGCGTATGCAGGGGATTACGGTCCTTGGTTTTCTGGACGACCTCCTGTTGTGGGCGGGCTCGTGTGCCACTCTGTCAAGCAATCTACAGGTCGCGTTTCAGGCGCTCCAGGAGTTCGGGTGGACGATCAAATTTCAGGGGTCGGCATTGACCCCATCAGTTTGTCTCGGTTGCCTGGGGTTGGTCCTGGACTCCGCTTATGCAAGGTTTTTTCTCCCAGGGTAGGAAAATTTCTGACCCTGCGGGGTAGGATTGGGTCCTTCAGGGACAACTATCTCTCCTCTCTATGGGCGGTCCCTGGGTCTGCTGGTTTCAGCCTTCAAAGGCATTCTGTTTGCTCAGTTCCCAATGAGATCTCTGTCAGCAGAGGTTATTACCTGTGGGACAAAATCCTCAGTCAGTGGACAAGAGAATATCTTCAAGTCCCCTCACGAGGGTGGACTTTTCGGGGTGGCTCCTGTTACCCACTCTGGCGCAAGGCAAATCTTTTCTGCCTATGCTGGGGACAGTGATTACCACGGATGCCAGCCTGTCAGGCTGGAGTTCTGGGCACGCTTTGTGCCCTGGGGACGTGGTCGGCGTAGGGATCCTCTTTGTCGATATCGTCTTGGAGCTCCGAGCAATCAAGTTCTTCTTGTTCCCTTGGATGACTCGGATCAGAGTCGCCCGGTTCATGTTTCACTCGGACAACGACGCCACGGCAGAGGCTTACGGCCAAGTCGGTGGCCGAGGTCCTGCCTTGGGCCGAGTTGCGCTTTCCAGCATTTCAGCTGTTGACGTTCTGGGAATGGTGCACTGGCAGATGGACTGTCTTCGTTGCTAGTCCGTGGACCAGTGGGAATGGTCCCTGCATCCGGGGATGTTTTGCCTCCTATGTGCCCAGTGGGGTCTCCAGACGTGGTTTTGTTGGCGTCCCGTCTCAACATGGAGGTGGGAAGGTACGTGGCCAGAACCCGCAGTCCTCTGGCAGTCACCACGGACACGTTGGTGGTGCCCTGACACCAGTATCGGCCTTCCCTCCGATTCTACTGCTGTCCAGGTTCCTCCGCCAGTGCCATCGGAATGGGTTCAAATATCTCTGGTGGCCCCAGACTGGCCTTGTCGGTCTTGGTACGCAGACCTTGGGTGGATGGTTGATGAGCCGCCCTGGCGGCTTCCGCTGTGAGACGTTCTACTGTCTCCAGGGCTGATATTCCATCCTGTTGTACAGTCTCTGGCCTTGACGGCATGGCTGTTAACAGCCAAGTTTTCGAGAGGATAGGGTTTCTCGGATGCTGTTGTTCCTGCCTTACTGAAGGCTCGGACAGCTAACTCCAGGAAGTGGGTGAGTTGTCGGCCTTTACCAGTTTTCTTCCAGCGCCCCTTGGCGACTAATTCCTTGATTTGCACCTTTATTTAAGGGGTGCATCTTCTGGCTCCCCCGCGGAAGGCTCCCTTGCTTCCGTGGGGACTGACTTTGGTTTTTTTGTCTGTTTTTCTTACAACGGCCTCCCTTTGAGGACATCAGAGAACCAGCTCTGCCTGTGTTGTTCCAGAAAGTTGCCTTTCTGGTGGCTGTCACCTCTGTTCGCAGAGTGTCGGTGTTGGCGGCTCGGTCTTGCCGGTCACCTTCTTTGGTTGGTTGTAGGGATAATGTGGTCCGGCGACCCACTAAGTCTTTTCTTCCTGTGGTGGTGTCTGCTTTCCACCTCATCGTTGTTTCTTCAGTTGGTTCCGCCTTGGGCGTAGCCCAAGCGTCCCAAGGACTTTGTCCTGTGTTCCTTGCATGTGGTCCAGGCGGTCAGGTTTTTTGCCTGTCTGCCACGGAGTCTTTTGGGAAGTCTGATTCTCTGTTTGTCCTTTCGAGGGCCCTCGGAGGCGTTCGGCTGCATCTGCTGCAGTTTCTTCCGGTTTGGATCGGACAGACTTTGGTTTTGGGCCTCTTCACTATAGGCTCCGGTGCCCCCCTTTATCCTGTGAGGGCACGTTCTACTAGAGCCATCATTGCCTCTTGGTCTTTCTGCCATCAGACTTCCTGTGGCTGAGTTGTGCATAGCGGTGACGTGGTCGTCTGTGCGCACTTTCACAAACTTTTACTGATTTGATGTACTGGCATCCTAAGATGCTTCCTTTTGCCACAGAGTTTTGTGCGCAGCGTTTGTTTTGTAGAGACGCGTGTTTCTGTCTCTTCTTGCGGTGATTTGTCCAGGGTTGGCTCCTGTTGACCTTTTGTAGCCCTGTTGACTCAGTTTTTTTGACTCTGGCCTGGTTGAACGTTGCCTTTTCTTGGTTGCTTCTTCCCACCCCTCACTCCTGCACTGCTTTGGGACATCCCACTTGTGAAGGCTAACTGAACGGGTGGCGGCTGTCAGAGGACGTAATAGAAATTAGAATGTTTGTAAGAACTTAGCGTACAATTCTTTTCTCTGAGTCCTCTGACAGTCACCAACCCCGCCTCTCTTCTTTTTGGGGTTGATAGTCTTCATGTACTGCTTGTTATAAAACTGAAGAGCAGCTCATAGTGGCTGATGGGTAATAGCTGAGGAACAGCCCCCTGGGGTGTGTTATGTGTAAAAGCTTTTGTTTGTTAACCTTTTCACTGTCTAGCCTACTCCTGCAGAGAGGCGCATTACCCCACTCGTTGAGGCTAACTGAACATAGAACTCACATAAGTGTAGTCAGTCATAGGTTCTTTCACCCTCATTCCAAAGCAACCACTCATTTTAAGAGGTATTGAAGTCAATGTTTTTCAAAACCACTGAAGAGACTCTAGTGGTATTGTTTAGCATCTGCACATACACATCTCAGGCCATATTTACGACACTTGACCTGTGCAACGGCAATGCCACTGCTGTGCAAATGCGCGGATGCGACGTCATCATGGTCCTGAACATTCAAACAGCCAAAGAGACAGAACTTTGAAGGAAGACCAGGTAAAGATAGTTGCACTGGGACCAACGGAAACGGAGACAGCTGAAGGGCTCTGTTTGACAAGAAAGGGCCCATTCACATCAGAAACTGCATGTTTTTGCATGCGCAGTGACATGTATTTGATACATGTTTTATGTGTATTTGCGGTGCATTTATCCTAAGCTTGCATTTCCTTTGAGGTCACTTCTGTCTGCTTTGGGTTTTTATGTGCACTGCCCTGCTTTGTAGTGCATTTTCACCCATTTCTGTGCATTTGCAGTGCAGGAAAATGCAGCTTTCTTTACTTTTTTTCACTGCACTACAATAGTGTGAACTATGCCCATAGAATAACCTGGATTTTGAACTCTCTACGCAGTTGAAGTGCAGTCAAAAATGCATCTGCACCTGGTGTGACTGGGCCTAAGTTTGTCATAATGTGTTAGTAAGCAGTGCATACTAGCACATTATGGCATAAAGCTTTAGGGGGTACATTTTTTATTTTTTTGGCAGACGTTAATACCACTTTAAAGGGAACCATAAAGAAACTTAAAAAAGAGAAGTGAACCTATGCGCTACATGTAAGGTATAAGAAGATGTGGGATCAAGGGATGATATATGCATTGGAACACCAGAAATCAGCAGCCAATTCAGTAGTGTCACAACATACTAAAACAAGTGAATCACAGAGAGAATAAGCGCTTAATTTCTTGGGAATGGTGGACCACAAAAATAAAGTATATGCAGAATGTGACCAAATGTAAACGTAAAACAATTGATAAAACAGCAATATCTAGAGCAATAAACAATCCAAAATATTAGATGAAAATAAGATAAATGATGCTGATAGAATATAAAGATAGATAAAGTGATCAGTGCCGGATCATAAATAAATAAAATAAATACTGGTGGTTAGCAACAAAGAGGTTGCAAAATAACAGTGATGTAGCTGGCAATATTCAGTGCAGGTGAGAAGATATTCTGTGCAAAAAATATATTCAAAGGTGCAAATATAATGATGAGCAAAATGAATGCTACAAAGTGCTTAAAATAATGTGTATATCACTAAAAAAATCAATCAAAATCTGACAAAAAAATACAAAATCCCATTAAATAGGTGCAACAATTATATAATGCTGGTATTTTCAAGTGCGGATGGTGAAAGTTCATATGTGGTCCAGTGACACTAAAGGGATGGTTTCGGTGACAGCCAAGTGCGATATTTTGTGAGCTAGGGATCCAAAATTAAGTGCAATGGCTGCTCACCTCCATTAACACTCAAATGAGCGTTAAGGTGTAAGGAAAGGAAAGGAATACTAATTGGGCATTACTTTGTGGAGATCCATATATTTACATCAATAAGCCCCCTATCTATTGGAGAATATCCGGAGGCCTTTTATGGTGATTGATTACACCGAAACGCTCATTTGAGTGTTAATGGAGGTGAGCGGCCATTGCACTTAATTTTGGATCCCTAGCTCACAAAATATCGCACTTGGCTGTCACCGGATCCATCCCTTTAGTTCCCAAGCCCGGCAGGCGTCGGAACGGCGCATGCGCGGTTGCGATGTCGGCCAGCAACCATTTTTTTTACGGGCATCGGCTGCCCATAACGGGCATTTACAGACAGCCGGGACAAATTAAATTACGCGGGACAGGGTACTGTCCCTGCAAAAATGGGACAGTTGGCAGGTATGACAGTCTGATGGGTAGCCGTGATCTGACAGAACAGGAGCACTCGACAGGAAGGAGGGGGGTTCGGGGGGCAGAAGCACTATAGAGGGATCCAAGAAGAGGAGGATCGGGGCTGCTCTGTGCAAAACCACTGCATAGAGAAGGTAAGTATAACATATTTGTTATTTTTAACTAAAAAAAAAAACAACAGTATCATGCACAGCCTTCCAATCTGTGGAAAAAATTGCTTTTATTGAGTGAGAACAGACAGAGATGTAATTTCATCCTGGTTGCTAGAGGCATTGTTATTGCAAGCAGAATTTAAAGACGTGTGAAACTTTGCCTTTAACACATTGGCCATTTTGGGGAAGACCAAGTACAATGCATAGTTATACAGTGTCTTCAACCCTGGAGGCGGCCATTTTTGGTGTGTCGATATTTCTGCTGGATAGCTTGTGATTGGCAGAGAGAGGCGGAAAAGGGAAATAGGAAACTCACGTGCAGGAGAGGAGACTGCTGGAGCCAAGGTGGAAATACTTCTTCCCTTCTTGCTGAGAGGTAAAAGAAGGTTTGGGTCGAGTACTTCTAGTCCTGGGTGTGACTGTGCTGATTTCCAGAGGAGGATAGGAACTACAAGCCCCAGCCTGTCTATAGCTGACTGGTGGCTTCATTGCATTTCCTAGAAGAGGTACTCTGCAGGGTCTCTGGAGTGAGTGACTATCTGTGAATAGCCTACTGCTTCACCTTGAGGAACTGAACCAGGACAATGTACTGTGGGTGCTGATAGAAGGTGAAAGTCCCTCTAGCACTGTGTCATAATACAGACTGGGGCTCTGAAGGGTCTGTTTTGACTGCCTGCCAGGTGTCCAAGGAGGGGCCCATTTCTCTATGTAGAGGATTACAATTCCTCCCCCCTGCCCTCCATCCCCAAAGGACAGGACTTCTAAGTTGGCACACTGTTTATATTAGAGTGGGCAGTCACACGGTGCAGAGCCATCTTACCGATTGGGCACGCTGGGCAGTTGCCCGGGGGCCCCATCCGAACTTGGAAGCTGTCATTAAGCCTGGCACTGCTGTACCAAAATATATATCCCCTTATCGATAATTTGCATTTTTATTCTCGTGGGTGCTTGTGTAGGCGGGCCCCAGTGCACTGCATTGCCCGGGGTCCTATAATGCTCTTAAGATGGCACTGACACGGTGTCCGGTGTAGAAGTAGCCCTCCGCATGTCACAGAGGAACAGACCTTAGTATGCAAAATTTGCTTAGTCTTAGTAAATATTGTACTACGTTGGGATGTAGAAGAGTGTTTATCCTACCATACATTCCAAGTTTATTCTCTGATGGTTATAGCTGTAGGCTTTTTGTCACAGAGTTGCACTCTCTATTAAATCTTTATAAAGAAAAAAAAAACCCCTCAAGGTGTGTTGGAAAGGAAAGCGTCAACAGTCAAGATGGGTGACCCTTTGTGATAGAGAGAGATATATATATACTCTATATTATATGGGGAGAGCGAGACAATAAGAATTTGCATCCCCCTTTTAGCCTGATAGTTTATATCAGGTGTCCATATTCTGTACATCCGTGTCACCTGCCACCCAGATGCAGGCTGACACTTGCCGCTGCCACCCAGCTGCAGGGTGTCCCTCACTTGCCGCTGCCACCCAGCTGCATGGTGTCCCTCACTTGCCGCTGCCACCCAGCTGCAGGGTGTCCCTCACTTGCCGCTGCCACCCAGCTGCAGGGTGTCCCTCACATGCCGCTGCCACCCAGCTGCAGGGTGTCCCTCACTTGCCGCTGCCACCCAGCTGCAGGGTGTCCCTCACTTGCCGCTGCCACCCAGCTGCAGGGTGTCCCTCACTTGCCGCTGCCACCCAGCTGCAGGGTGTCCCTCACTTGCCGCTGCCACCCAGCTGCAGGGTGTCCCTCACTTGCCGCTGCCACCCAGCTGCAGGGTGTCCCTCACTTGCCGCTGCCACCAAGCTGCAGGGTGTCCCTCACTTGCCGCTGCCACCCAGCTGCAGGGTGTCCCTCACTTGCCGCTGCCACCCAGCTGCAGGGTGTCCCTCACTTGCCGCTGCCACCCAGCTGCAGGGTGTCCCTCACTTGCCGCTGCCACCCAGCTGCAGGGTGTCCCTCACTTTCCGCTGCCACCCAGCTGCAGCGTGTCACTACTTGCACTACTTCTGGCAGCGGCGTCTGAGCGGGTAAACTTCCACGTGCGAGAGGTGAGATATTACTTAACTATCTCACTTCTCGTCCACGGTTGCAGCTCTGGAAAGAGCAGCCCTTATGGCCCTGCTGTAGGGGCAGAACAGCAGTGATGCGAGGGGACAGAGACTGCAGCGACCGCTACGCGGGGACAATGGGAGGAGGTCTAACCAATATCGGTAAGTTTCTGACTGATAACGATTATTTGAATATTGGCTCCTGATAATCGGTCAACCCCCTGATACATTTTTATATATAAAGTGAGTACACCCCTCACATTTTTGTAAATATTTTGTTATATGTTATATCTTTTCATGTGACAACACTGAAGAAATGACACTTTGCTACAATGTAAAGTAGTGAGTGTACAGCTTGTATAACAGTGTAAATTTGCTGTCCACTCAAAAAAACTCAACACACAGCCATTAATGTCTAAACTGCTGGCAACAAAAGTGAGTACACCCCTAAGTTATAATATCCAAATTGGGCCCAAAGTGTCAATATTTTGTGTGGCCACTATTATTTTCTAGCACTGTCTTAACCCTCTTGGGAATGGAGTTCACCAGACCTTCACAGGTTGCCACTGGAGTCCTCTTCCACTCCTCTATGACAACATCACGGAGCTGGTGGATGTTGGATACTTTTAGGGGGACCAGTGACATTACTACAGTAAACAATGCTAAAAATACACACTGTTACTGTACTAATGACAGGGAAAGGGTCAACACCAGGTGCGATCAAAGGGTTAAATGTATCCTTAGGGGGTGCTTTTTAACTGTGTGGGGGATGGGCTTGCTGGATGAACACAGGCTCCCTGTGTTCATCACTGGCAGAACAGTGGTGTGCCGAATTTATATTTACTGTCTCACGGGGAGCAATCGCGGGTGCCCGGCAAACATGCAAGCGCCCCCGCTAGCTGTCCGGTGAAACGACGTACAGGTATGCCGTTTTGCACTACAGAGCCGACCTGCCACCGTTTTTTTTTTTTTCCTTTCGACTGAGCTGGATGCTGTATTTATTATTGGAATACCCACACTCAATTGGAATACCCACACTCAAAAGGCTTATCAGAACTGCCAGTCTAACTGACTGGAGAAATAAAGTATTAGCTGACTTCCATAACTTTTGAGGTCTGCTTTTCTAGTAAGAGGATCATTTTGGTGGTGGATCACTAAATGCTTGAGGATTAGGACTTTTATTTGTTGGATTGTTCTTGGGACTTTATTCACTATATTTAGCACAGTGTTTTAAATATATTTGCTTTCTTGCACTTTTTTATTTTATTTAAAAAAAATATATTTCTCTATCGTTCATTGACAGGCGCAGCTGCATATTCTTCTTAACCATTGGATTATACTGCCCCCTACAGGAGTAGGACACTAGGCAGGGAAAAACTTTACCACGCCTATGGTCATTTTTTTATTTTAAAGGGAATCTTTGTTTTTAAATGTAAACTTTTTAGCTAGTTATGTTCCTGTGAGAACTGCAATCAACAGCCAGACTTTTCGACTGGATATCCTAGATCCATAAGGTCTCCTAGTCCAGCGTGTGCAGGTTATAGTCCTGCGCTAAGCCCCCAATGGGCAGGGGCTGTCCCGTGAGTTAAACATCTCGCCGGGAGGCACATGACCTGGTTCGGGCTGAGTCACAGCGTGCCCCTTGGCCGTCAGCATCCCCACCCTGAGTGGAGAGGTAGGCTGTCCGGAGTGGTGCCCACCCGATTGTTGTTGGTATGGTAAGTAGTGTTCCCCCCCCCCCCCATAGCTCTTGCGGTCTCAGGGTGGAGTGGACGTGGACCCCTCCTTTGGATGGTCGGATCCCTGGCTTCTCTTCCATTTCCCCCAGCCCCTCTAACAGTCACCGTGGTCTTTTGGCCCCAACCTACCCCCATGCCCCCCCTCCCAGGGTTAGGTAGGAGCTGGCATTGCCACTTGCTCCAGTAAGGGGTGGATGCGGTTGTTGCTGACTGGGCTGTCTGGATTGCACAGGGGGTCTTTGAGCAAGTTCCCGGCCCCTTGTCCTTTGGCCTCCCTGCGGTGGTTATAGGCTTGGGGGGGAGTGGATGTTTTTTCATCTGCTGGTCTGCGCCTCGCGTGTCTGGGTCGGGCAAAAAAATTAGTCCGCAGCTTTGTGGCCTACTCTCAGCTGTCCGGGTGCCTGACCAAGCCGGCCGAGTGGCTGACCGAGATGAGGTGCCTGACCGAGCTGACTGGCGGATGCCTCACGCAGCCAGGTTAGACCAAAAATTGAGGCCGTGGCTTGCGGCTGACAAAAATGGCTGTCTGAGTGACTGACCAGGCTGTCCAAGCTGCTGATCAAGCTGACATAACTGACGGCGGACTCGCGACCGGATCAGGCCCCAAATTTAGGCCACGGCTTTGTGGCCCACTCGCGGCTGGCTGTCCGAGCTGCTGACTGAGCTGTTTGAGCTGCTGAAAAAAGGGGTGATAGAGCAGCGGATGGGCGTCCGCCCCCCCACCTCGGGGGGTAGACATATGGACTGCCTGGTGCCCCCTTAAATCGGGGGGCGCTGTGGGGGGCATTGTTATATGGCGGTACTCTGCCTGCGTGTCTGCATCATGGCGGGCCCCCTTCTTCCCCTTTTATAGGGGGCTATGTTCTTTTATGTCCATTGTATTGGACCGTGGTATCCATGGATGCCAGCCTGTCCAGCTAGGGGGGAGGGATGGGGAGGGAGTACTTGGAAAGCTGTGTGTCCGGGGGACCTGGACTCTGAAAGAGTCCAAACTTCCAATCAATGTTCTGGAACTCAGAGTAATAAAGCTTTGTTTGAGTCACTGGACAAATCGTCTGCAGAGTTGTCCAGTTTGGATTCAATCAGACAATGCCACGGCCATGGTTTACGTGAATCAAGGGGGCACCAAGAGTGTCCTGGTGGCCCGGGAGGTGGCTGAGCTCTTAATATGGGCAGAAAATTTTGTTCCAGCCCTCTCCGCCGTGCATATACCAGGAGTTGAGAACCGGCAGGCAGATTACTTGAGTTGTTAGGTGTTGGATTAGGGGGAATGGACCCGGCACCCGGAGGTTTTTCACCTGCTGTGTGTCCGGTGGGGGACACCCGATGTAGACCTGTTAGTTTCTTGACTCAACGAGAAGGTACAGAGGTTTGTAGTCAGGTCTCGGGATCCTCTGGCTGATGCCACAGACGCACTGGTGGCTCCTTGGGGTCAGTATCGGCTGATCTATGCATTTTTCCCCCTACTGAAACTTCTGCCGCGGCTTCTGCGCAGAATAGGGGTGGAAGGGATTCCTGTCATTCTGGTGGCCCCAGACTGGCCTCGCAGGTCTGGTAAGGTTGGTTGCCAATGCCCCTTGGAGACTTCCTCTCAGGGAAGGTCTGCTGTCTCAAGGGCCGATCTTCCATCCTGCTTTTCAGTCGCTGGCTTTAACGGCGTGGCTGTTGAAAGCCAGGTATTGAAGGATAGGGGTCTTTCTAACTCGGTGATTCCTACACTGTTGAAGGCTAAAAAATCTACCTCCAGGAAGATTTATCATTGCACGTGGAAATCGTACATCTCCTGGTGTAAATTGCTTAAGGTGCATCCACACTGCTTTTTTAGTGGGCAGGATTTTGGCTTTTCTCCAAAGAGGGCAATTTAAGGCCAGATGTCGGTTTTGGCAGTGTTTTTCCAACACCCTTTAGCTACGTATTCCTTGATTCACAGGGGTTCGCCATATGGCTCCTCCGATATGATCCCCGTTACCTCCTTGGGATCTTAACTTGGTAATTGTCTGTTCTTCAAAAACCTCCCTTTTAAAAACATTAGGGAGATTCCTCTGCTTTCACTGTCACCGAAGGTAGCCTTTTTGGTGCAGATTACCTCTGCTCACAGAGTGTCTGAATTGGCGGCGTTATCCTGCCATTCACCTTGATCTGGTGGTCCACAGAGATAAAGTGGTACTTCGTCCTAATCAGTCGTTTCTTCCTCAGGTGGTTTCCATTTGAATGAAGACATTGTGCTGCCTTCACTCTGTCCTAAGCCCAAGCATCCCAAGGAAATTGGCTTGTATTCTTTAGATGTGGTTCAGGCATTTAGGGTTTACCTGATGGTTACTGGACCTTTCAGGAAATCTGACTCTTTTTGTCCTCACTGAAGGACCTCGAAAGGGATTGGCTGCATCTGCTGTGAACATATATACAGATGGATCAGGCAGACCGTGGTACAGGCTTTTCCACTGAAGGTTTAGGTTCCACCTTTCCCGGTGAAGGCGCATTCTACTAGGGCGCTGAGTGCTTCTTTCACTTTTCGCCATCAAGCGTCAGTAATGCAAGTTTGCAAGGCGGCAACTTGGTCGTCTGTGCACATGTTCACAAATGCCTACAAAGATGCTTCTTTTGGCCGCAAGGTTTTGCAGGCTGCTGTTTAAAAGAGAAAATATTCTCTTTGAGGGTGTAGGTGTTTCTAGGTGAGCTCCAGTTCCTGGTTGAGTTCCATGTTAACTGGTTGGCTAAAGTTTAGCCTTTGGGGAATTCCGTTCTTTCTCTGCGTTGTTTTCCCACCCCTTATGCAAATACTGCTTTGAGACGTCCCAATGGTTAAGAATCTGGAGCTGCGTCTGTCAATGAACGATAGAGAAAACTGGATTTTTGACTTACTGTAAAATCTGTTTCTCTGAAGTTCATTGACAGATGCAGCACCCGCCCCTCTTTCTGAGTGGGTTGGGTTTTTTCTTTAACACTGCAACAAAACTGAATCCTATAGCAGAGTGAGTGGGTATATGCCTGCAGGGACTGCCCCATAGGCGTGGTAAAGGTGTTTTTTTTTATACTCCTGTAGGGGGCAGCATAACCCAATGGTTAAGAAGAATATGGAGCTGCGTCTGTCAATGAACTTCAAAGAAAAGGATTTTACGGGAAGTCAAAAATCCAGTTCAAACTGGTGGACTAACTTCAGTTTTTATGCATGTATGATTCTGCTTTAAAGGGGTAGTGACTATGCACACACATTGATTTCACTGTATTTAAAAGGGATAGCGCAACACATTTCCTGCTTGCATATCTCTAGGTATCTTTTTGTATTTGAATACTAGTTCGTGCTGCTGTGAATTTGAACTCACTAATTCTTTTAGGAAACACCAAGTGCAGATTTTCACTTTCACTATATTACCAAAAGTATTGGGGACACCTGCCTTTACATGCACATGAACTTTAATGGCATCCCAGTCTTAGTCTGTAGGGTTCAATATTGAGTTGGCCCACCCTTTGCAGCTATAAAAGCTTCAACTCTTCTGGGAAGGCTGTCCACAAAGTTTAGGAGTGTGTCTATGGGAATGTTTGAATTTCTTCCAGAAGCGCATTTGTGAGGTCAGGCACTGAGGTGGACGAGAAGGCCTGGCTCGCAGTCTCTGCTCTAATTCATCCCAAAGGTGTTGGTCATGAAATTGTCCAGAATGTCTTTGTATGCTGATGCCTTAAGAGTTCCTTCACTGGACCTAAGGGGCCAAGCCCAACCCCTGGAAAAACAACCCCGCACCATAATCCCCCTCCACCAAATGATTTGGACAAATGCACAAAGCAAGATCCATAAGGACATGGATGAGCCAGTTTGGGGTGGAGGAACTTGACTGGACTGCATGCAGTCCTGAGCTCAACCAGATAGAACACCTTTGGGATAAATTGGAGCGCAGACTGCAAGCCAGGCTTTCTCACCAATATCAGTGAATGACCTCACAAATGCGCTTCTGGAAGAATGGCCTAATGGGGATATATACAGTATCTCACAAAAGTGAGTACGCCCCTCACATTTTTGTAAATATTTTATTATATCTTTTCATGTGACAACACTGAAGAAATTACACTTTGCTACAATGTAAAGTACTGAGTGTACAGCTTGTATAACAGTGTACATTTGCTGTCCCCTCAAAATACCCCAACACACAGCCAATGTCTAATTTCTAATGCCCTTCTCTTCAGTGTTGTCACATGTAAAGGTATAAAATATTTACAAAAATGTGAGGGGTGTGTTCACAATATATGTATGTGTGTGTGTGTGTGTGTGTATATATATATATATATATATATATATATATATATATATATATATATATATATATATATATATATATATATATATATATATATATATATATATATATATATATATATATATATATATATATATATATATATATATATAATATTCACATTTTAATAATTAGTAGTAGTCCTTAAAATGGGTTGGTTTGGCTGCTTGTATACTTTAGTTTATAGGATGTAATTGTCTGCTTTATTATTTTTAGGTGCACAGGATGTATACCAGAAACCTTATCTAAATTTCCTCTTCGGTCTTCAGACAAAGGACCACAATGACTTCAGCTTGTTGGATCCTGAAAGCCTGTACAAGGAGAAATTGGTGTCGTGGACGAAGGTCTGCATTTATGTTTTTATGTGTGCTTTTGTATTACCGGTACTTGAAATTCATATTTAACCCAAAGTTTTTTTTTTTTATTTAGTTATGGATAGTGTTGAGGGTTGGGACCGCTCCAGGCTTTACTGCTGTGCTTTCCCCTCCTTTTGGCAGATTAAATTCAATCCCACTTTTATTTTTTTCCCCTGTTGACCATTTGTCTTTATGACAAATTTTACATTGGTCACAGTAACAGGAGAGGAAGATAAATCTTCCAAAGGGGTCACCTATTTTGGTAAGAACTAATTGGGGATTTACGCTCACTTCAGATGTTTTTACTCTTTCTGGTGCATGTCTGGGATATGACTAAAGGTAAAATCTCCTTGCTTCCCTTCTCCTAATTTCCTTTCAGTAGTATGTATATATTAAAAAAGAAACCAATACACATGTAAAAGACCTGCAGACTTCCACATCAAAAAAAGAAATAAAAAAAAAAAAATCAAGCAAACACTAAATCATATACAGTGGGTACGGAAAGTATTCAGACCCCCTTAAATTTTTCACTCTTTGTTATATTGCAGCCATTTGCTAAAATCATTTAGGTTCGTTCTTCTTCCTGATGAATGTACACATAGCACCCCATACTGACAGAAAAACACAGAATTGTTGACATTGTTGCAGATTTATTAAAAAAGAAAAACTGAAATATCACATGGTCCTAAGTATTCAGACCCTTTGCTCAGTATCTAGTAGAAGCCCCCTTTTGATCTAATACAGCCAGGAGTCTTTTTGGGAAAGATGCAACAAGTCTTTCACACCTGGATTTGGGGATCCTCTGCCATTCCTCCTTGCAGATCCTCTCCAGTTCTGTCAGATTGGATGGTAAACGTTGGTGGACAGCAATTTTTAGGTCTCTCCAGAGATGCTCAATTGGGTTTAAGTCGGGGCTCTGGCTGGGCCATTCAAGAACAGTCACGGAGTTGTTGTTAAGCCACTCCTTCGTTATTTTAGCTGTGTGCTTAGGGTCATTGTTTTGTTGGAAGGTAAACCTTCGGCCCAGTCTGAGGTCCAGAGCACTCTGGAGAAGGTTTTTGTCCAGGATATCCCTGTACTTGGCCGCATTCATCTTTCCCTCGATTGCAACCAGTCGTCCTGTCCCTGCAGCTGAAAAACACCCCCACAGCATGATGCTGCCACCACCATGCTTCACTGTTGGGACTGTATTGGACAGGTGATGAGCAGTGCCTGGTTTTCTCCACACATACCGCTTAGAATTAAGGCCAAAAAGTTCTATTTTGGTCTCATCAGACCAGAGAATCTTATTTCTCACCATCTTGGAGTCCTTCAGGTGTTTTTTTAGCAAACTCCATGCGGGCTTTCATGTGTCTTACACTGAGGAGAGGCTTCCCTCGGGCCACTCTGCCATAAAGCCCCGACTGGTGGAGGGCTGCAGTGATGGTTGACTTTCTACAACTTTCTCCCATCTCCTGACTGCATCTCTGGAGCTCAGCCACAGTGATCTTTGGGTTCTTCTTTACCTCTCTCACCAAGGCTCTTCTCCCCCGATAGCTCAGTTTGGCCGGACGGCCAGCTCTAGGAAGGGTTCTGGTCGTCCCAAACGTCTTCCATTTGAGGATTATGGAGGCCACTGTGCTCTTAGGAACCTTAAGTGCAGCAGAAATCTTTTTGTAACCTTGGCCAGATCTGTGCCTTGCCACAATTCTGTCTCTGAGCTCTTCAGGCAGTTCCTTTGGCCTCATGATTCTCATTTGCTCTGACATGCATTGTGATCTGGAAGGTCTTATATAGACAGGTGTGAGGCTTTCCTAATCAAGTCCAATCAGTATAATCAAACCCAGCATGACTCAAATGAAGGTGTAGAACCATCTCAAGGATGATCAGAAGAAATGGAAAGCACCTGAGTTAAATATGAGTGTCACAGCAAAGGGTCTAAATACTTAGGACCATGTGATATTTCAGTTTTTCTTTTTTAATAAATCTGCAACAATTCTGTGTTTTTCTGTCAGTATGGGGTGCTATGTGTACATTCATGAGGAAGAAGAATGAACTTAAATGATTTTAACAAATGGCTGCAATATAACAAAGAGTGAAAAATTTAAGGGGGTTTGAATACTTTCCGTACCCACTGTATATGCAGGAGATGCATGCTCTATACAGGCTTTCTGTTTTAAACATGCTCCTTACTGTGTGTGACACCATATATTGTGTTAATAAACAGTGTTGTGCAATGTCATGGTGACACAAGGGGTTAGGGCTCCTATTTATAGGACTGCAGGATGTCTGTTCTGAGTAGAATAAGCGGGTTCTGCAGTTTTCGTCACTATTGGTAACGTCTGGAGTGGGCTCTGGAGTTCAGAAGCTTTGCAGAGACTTGGGGGATGAAGCTTCTAGCTCTGTGTCCACATTTTAATGGAAGCCAGCATCCTGATTGTGGAAGTTTGCGCAGCCCATTTAATTATTAATTAAGGGGCTGTCTATGATTCATTGCTCTCTACCTGGAGACAAGAAGCAGCATGTGGGAAAAGACACTGGGGGAATGTCTTATTTGGCCTCATTAAGAGACCATCTGTTTGAACCAGGCCATCGCCTTAGAGAGGTCTTTAAGAGACTGTATGTAAATGGGCAGGAGCATGTGCAGCCAAGCTAGGCAGTTTGTATGTCTCAGAACAGTAACTATTTTGCTTTCAGTCTTTTTATTGGTAAAGGAGTACAAAAGTGATAAACGGTTTGCAGTCAGACATTAGTGAATCCTACAAGAAAGCACAATAAGAGAAACATATCTGAATGAAAAACAAAGTCTGGATGTATGTCAATCTAGTCTTTGGTAGGCAATATCCCTTTATCCCGCAAGAGCATCCAAGGGACACGTATGAATAGGTTGTCTCTTCACAAACCGTATGGTTGTCTGATTTAAAGCCAAGTTGTAGCGAAAAAAAATAACTGCGAAAAAGTGGTCAAGAGTGAGGTTAGATAGTGTAGTTTGGGGAGAATTTGTTATATACATTAAGACCTCTTCTGCGAACAATGCGCATTTATGTTCGTGATGTCCACTGTATGCATCTTATTTTGGGGTAATCACAGATGGCTAAAGGTTCCATTGCTTTCCCAAATAAGAGGGGATAAAGGGCAGCCCTGTCTCATGCCTCGTTGTATATCTATCGGATGACTTCTAGCCACTAAGGGAGTTTTGTGCTTTGGGAGTGTTCTATAAAACATGCAGGATGCATAGGAAGGGTAGAAACTCAGTTTCTAAAACCGAGTACAAGTAATCCCAGGACAGGATATCAAAAGCTTTATGGAGATCTAAAGATGGCACCATAGCTTGTCTGGTCAAGGGGGAGTCCAACGTGCGCGGACTGCCAAAATAAGATTCATTGACCTGCATATTTGGTCCAATGTCTGCCGTTACCTGAGAAATCCAGATTGATCTTTGAATATAATGTTCCAGGAAAGAGTTTAAGTTGCCAGTGTTTTTGTGAGGAGAATTTTAGGGTCACAATTGGTTGGTAGATTCATTCTTTAGAGTGATCTTTCTCTTACATCCTCCGACAGTCGCCGCCTCTCCATATTTGTCACAATGGGGTAATTGACCTTTGCTCCGTAGGAGTAGCTAGGCAACAGAATATGTCAATATTAAAGCTTTTAGCATATCCCACCCCCAGGGGGTGGTCCCCTCAGTCAATACCCTCCTGCTTCCTGTATCCATACCTCAGTTTCATTGTCTAGCTTTCAGTTAGCTGGCTGTTTCTGTGCTGGGGCATTTTGTCTCAGCCTTTATCTTCTTTTTGATTTTATTTGAGTTTTTTTTTTTCTCTTAGCTGTTACTTTTGTCAGCATTAGTTAGTTCTTCTGATGAAGAGGATCGTGCGGGCTGGGTCTCGGGCTGGCCCCCCTGGTCGCAGGTTGTGGGCCAGTGGCTTCCCAGCCTGCCATCGAGCGTTCAGTCAAGTATTTTTTCCTGGCATAGGTGAACGACCCATCCCTGTTCGCTGCAGGGATGCTGTGGTGAGGTGGCTACCTCACTGGACGCCATGCGGTTTCGTACCGCAGTTCTACTGCGTCCTGGCTGCGACTCTCCCTGTCCCATGTGCAGTGGCTTGATCACTTGTACGGGTTCCCCACACCATTCAGAAGGTAAGTGTACTCTGTGTGGGGACCTGTCTGTTTAGTGGGTGTCACTAAACCCTGCATGTCTGTTCACACTGTTGGCTCCCTGTCTGGATGCTGCTGTTGGCTGTTGGCTGCAAGGAGGGGGGCTGTTATACACTGTTCTGTGTTACAAACTGTGTGATTTTCTGTGTGACATGCTGTATGTTGTAGGGCATGCTGTGGTACATGTTTTGTGCAACATGCGGCGGCCGCTGCTGCGGTCCGCAATTTTATTAACCGCTTGCCGACTGCGCACAGTATATTTACTGCGGCAGTCGGCCCCGGCCAGGCAGAGTGACGTAGGTCTACGTCGCTCGCCTGTCACTCCTTCCAGAGCCAATAGCGGGCGGGCGCGCGCCCGCCGAGGCGCGCGCCCGCCTCGGCTCGTTCACGGAGGAGTGCGGGAGTGTGACTGGCGGACCCGATGTCCGCCGGTCACACTACGATCGCCGCTACAGCGGGAGAAAGACAGAGCTGCTTGTGTAAACAAGCCACCTGTCAGTTCTCCCTGTGTAAAAGTGAAGATCAAACAGTTCTACTATGTAGAACTGTTGATCTTTGTTTTTACACTAGTAGACCTGTCCCTACACAGTTAGAATCACGCCCCTAGGACACACTTAACCCCTCCCTGTCCAATACTGTTAACCCCTTCCCTGCCAGTGTCATTTTTGCAGTAACAGTGCATATATATAGCACTGATTACTGCAGTAATGTCACTGGTACCCCCAAAAGTGTCAAAAATGTCAGTCAAGGGTCCGATCTGTCCGCCGCAATGTCGCAGTACCGCAAAAAAAAAAAAACACCAAAAATGACAAAAATCTTTCCCTTTGTTAGTAAACGCGATAACTTTTGCGCAAACCAATCAAAATACGCTTTTTGCGATTTTTTTTTTTTTTTTACCAAACATAGGTAGCGTAAAACAAATTGGCCGAAAATTTTAAAAAATTTTGATTTTTACATTTTTTTTGGGGGGAATTTCATATAAAAAAAAGTGAAAAATATTGTTGTTTTTGCAAAAATTACGCTCTTTTTTTGTTTATAGCGCGTGATCAAAAAATCGCACAGGTGATCAAATACCACCAAAAGAAAGCTCTGTTTGTGGGAAAAAAAGGACGTGAAATTCGTTTAGGTACAGCGTCGCACAACCGCGCGATTGTCCGTTAAAGTCACGCAGTAAAAAATCGCAAAATAACCCCTGGTCTTTTAGCAGGAAAATCCTCCGGTGGTAAAGTGGTTAATAGTTGCAGGCATATGAGGGCTTCTTCTGTATGCTGGGAGCGGCGTTTTTGGCGCCAAGCGCCGTCATTTTGGCGGTGATCGCTCCGGCCTCATGTAGCACTGCATTTACTTCCTCCCCCGGCGGCCATTTTTTTGTAGCCTTCCATAGGCTTTATAGGAGCGGCTTCTGTTGCATCACTTCCTTTTCCCTGGGCACATCGATCAATGCAGCAGTGATCTCTCCAGGTTTTTATCCTCTTTAGTCCTGTATTCCTTGCCTGAGTTTGTAATTTTCCCTGTGGGGGTCGGCTTGTGCTGGTGTGTGTGAGCGGTGGGCTGCGCTCGCCGCGCTTTTAAAAGGGGCAGTTACCCTTTTTTCTCCTGCACACTTCTGGGGGCATGGATTCTCAGGAAAGCAAATTTCCTCCCACTTTACTGGGAGGCCAAGGGGCTGCTGCTGTTTCCCCTGAGGGGGGCGATTTGGCCACAGTTGTGGCTAACCTGGCTGCTCAGGTACAGATGCTTGTGGCTGCTCAATCCACAAAACGGCCCAGAGTTTCAATCTCCTCTGATTGAGAGGGCGATGGTGATGGGGCTGCTATGGCTGGGGTCCCGTTCGTCCCTGGACTTTGCAGGGTTGGAAGGGGAGGCAGAGGTTGAGGGGGTTGATGATTCCCCCCCCTGGCTCGTCTGAAGAGCTTGCAATCATGGATGAATTGGTTGCTTCTATCAAACAAACGTTGCATTTACAGAATGAACCGTGTCCACCTGCCGTTCTGGCTTCTTATGGGACATAGTGGAGACGCAAAACATCGCAGGTTTTTCCTTGCACTGAGGATTTTCAGCGCGCTGTTAGTGAACAATGGCGCAATCTAAAAAAGCCTTTTGCTGTGCCAAGTAGGTTCAAGCTGCGTTATCCTTTCACGCCCGCCACTGATGAACGCTGGTGTGTACCACCTCCGGTGGATCACGCGGTGGCGGTTTTGAATAAATCCTCTGCGATTCCGGCAGAGGATACCCCGGTGTTCCGGGAACCTACGGACAGGAGACTGGAGTCTCTTGCCCGCCATACTTACTCGGTTACCGGTTCCATGCTGAAAGCTATTTTTGCTTCCCTTATGGCAGCTCAGGCTGTCGCGGATTGGACGCAGGTACTCAGGCGCGTCCTGGTGGCTGATTCTGCCCCGCCGACAACATTGGCTATGGTGGATCAGATTCATCAGGGTGTCATGTATTTGTGTGATGCGGAATTGGATGTAATTCCTTTGGCTGCACGTGTGCACAGCGTGGCGGTGTTGACACGCCGTTTGATTTGGCTGAAATGTTGGTCTGTGGACCAATCTTCTCGCAAGACTTTGGCTAATTTGCCCTATACGGGATCTCGCCTTTTTGGCGACTCACTGGATACGCTGATTAAGGGGATCTCTGGGGGTAAGAGCACGCTCTTGCCCCAATCTCACAAGGCTAAGGGCGCTCAAGGTAAGAAGCATGCTTCGTTTAGGCCCTATCAGGGGTCCTTTCGTGCCTTTCGGTCGCACTATAAGGGAAAGCCCTTCAAGGGTCAAGGCTCCCAAAAGAAACCGTGGGCAGGTAAGCAGAAGTCCGGCCAGTCCGGGTCCGCTGCCCATAACAACGCGGCCTGAAGGGATGCCCTCACCCAGCTCTGGGGTGGGGGGACGTTTGCTCGGTTTTCTTCAACCCTGGCTGGCCCGCGTTCGGGACAGGTGGGTTCAGGAAATCGTTCGATCTGGATACAAGATCGAGTTTCTCGGCCGGTGGGCAGATTTTTTTCCCTCAAATCTTCAGCTGTCTCCGGAGCGTTTGCGGGATCTGCACCTGGCGGTGCGGGACCTGCGGGGCTCAGGGAGTGGTGGTTCCGGTGCCTCATCGGGACAGGTTTCGGGGGGGAGGGCAAGGTACGTCCGATTCTGGACTTAAAAGCTCTGAACAGCTTTGTGCGGGTTCGCAAGTTCCGCATGGAATCCCTGCGCTCGGTGGTGGCTGCTCTAGTTCCGGGAGAATTCATGGCATCCATCGACTTGAAGGATGCGTATCTTCACATCCCCATTTGCGAGGGTCACCAGAGGTACCTTCGATTCGCCATTGCGGAGGATCATTACCAGTTCGTGGCGTTACCCTTCGGTCTCGCTTCGGCTCCGCGGGTGTTCACCAAGGTGCTTGCACCGGTTCTGGCCCTATTGAGAGCCCAGGGTATATCAATCCTGGGGTATCTGGACGACATTCTGGTTCGGTCTGCGACCAGTCAGGGTCTGGTGAAGGACCTGTCCGTCACGATGCAGACTCTGCAGGAGTTTGGTTGGACGATAAACTTCCCAAAATCGACGCTGTGCCCGTCGGTTCGTCTTCCCTATCTGAAATGATCCTGGACTTTGTCCAGGCGAAGGTCTTCCTACCGGAGGACAAGCTCAGGACACTTCAGGACGAAGTCAGGTCCCTTCGGGACGTTCCATGCTCATCCCTCCGGATGGGCATGCGGTGTCTGGGTTTGATGGTCTCGGCTTTCGAGGCGATTCCCTTTGCCCAGTTCCACACGAGGGGTCTCCAGGCGGAGATCCTGTCCAGGTGGGACGGGCGACCACAATCTCTGGATCTTCAGATCTCGTTGAGTCCTCGCACCAGAAGGGATCTTCTGTGGTGGCTACAGTCCCCGGGGGTGTCGGGGGGCAAGTCTTTTCGTCCGCTTTCATGGACGGTGATCACCATGGATGCCAGCCTGTCGGGCTGGGGTGGTGTTCTGGGCGTTCTGTCCGCCCAGGGTACTTGGTCGGAGGGGGAATCCTCCCTTTCCGATCAACATTCTGGAATTGCGGGCGATAAATCTCTGCCTTCGACGTTGGACGGACAGGCTTCAGGGCCGTCCGGTTCGGGTGCAGACGGACAATGCCACAGCGGTGGCCTACATCAACCACCAAGGGGGCACCAGGAGTGCCCGAGCGGCTCGGGAAGTAGCCGACATTCTGTCTTGGGCCGAGACGCACGTCCCGGCGATCACGGTGGTTCACATTCCGGGGGTAGAGAACTGGCAAGCGAATTATCTGAGTCGCCAGTCTCTGGACCAGGGGGAATGGTCGCTCCACCCGGATGTCTTCCAGATGTTGTGCGCGAAGTGGGGTCTCCCAGATGTGGACCTGTTCGCGTCTCGTCTGAACAACAAGGTGGAAAGGTTCGTGGCAAGGACGCGCGATCCTCAGGCAGACGCGTCAGACGCGTTAGTGGCTCCGTGGCATCAGTATCGACTGATGTATGCGTTCCCACCGATTCAGTTGCTATCCCGGTTCCTTCGCAGGTTGTCCTCGGAACCGCTCACGGTGATTCTGGTGGCGCCAGACTGGCCCCGCAGGTCTTGGTACGCAGACCTCGTGAATCTGGCGGTCGACGCTCCATGGCGTCTGCCTCTTCGAGAAGATCTTCTGTCTCAAGGACCGATATTCCATCCTGCTTTAGTCGCTGGCTTTGACGGCCTGGCTGTTGAAACCGAGGTCCTGAAGGATAGGGGTCTCTCCCTGGAGGTCATTCATACTTTGATCAATGCTAGAAAGGCCTCTTCGGGGAAGATTTACTACCGTACTTGGAAGGCTTATTTTGCCTGGTGTGAGTCCAGGGGGTTTTCCCCCCGCTCATACTCGGTGTCTCGGGTGTTGTCTTTCCTTCAAACGTGTGTGGACCAGCGTTTGGCGTTGGCCACGATTAAGGGTCAGATTTCTGCACTGGCTGTTCTCTTTCAATGCCCTGTGGCGTCTAATTCTCTGGTTGGCACCTTTGTCCAAGGGGTGCGACACCTGGTCCCTCCTCGGAGGGAGCCTTTGCCTCCATGGGACTTGAACCTCGTTCTGTCCGTGTTACAACATGCTCCCTTTGAGAAGATCAGGGAGATCTCACTGCCTCTGTTGTCTAAGAAGGTCGCCTTTTTGGTGGCGATCACTTCGGCTCGCAGAGTGTCGGAGCTGGCGGCTTTGTCCTGCAGGTCTCCGTATCTGGTGCTTCACTTAGATAAGGTGGTCTTACGACCTAATCCTTCTTTTCTTCCGAAAAGGATCTCGGAATTTCACCTCAATGAGGACATTGTCTTGCCTTCACTTTGCGCAGAGCCTAAGCATCCGAAGGAGGTGGCATTACATTCCTTGGATGTTGTTCTGGCGATCAGGGTTTACCTGTCATCGACAAAATCCTTTCGCAAGACGAATTCTCTCTTTGTCCTTCCTGAGGGACCTCGGAAGGGCATGGCGGCGTCGGCTTCTACCATCGCCAAATGGATCAGACAGACCATTGAGCAGGCATATGCTTTGAAGGGAAAAGTTCCCCCTATGCCTGTGAAGGCGCACTCTACCAGGTCTCTGAGTACGTCTTGGGCCTGTCATCATCGGGCTTCTGTGGCCCAGGTGTGTAAGGCGGCGACTTGGTCGTCCGTTCACACCTTCTCGAAGTTCTACAAAGTGGATGTTCAGGCATCGGCAGATGCTTCCTTTGGCCGCAAGGTTCTTAGTGCGGCAGTACCTTAGGGTCCCTTGTTTTTGGGCCCTTGGCTGTTTGGGATGTTTTTATCCCTGGGTTATTTGTTCTTCCTGGGTTGTTGCTCCTGTTGAGCAAAGTTTTTTTTCATGCTGCCCAGCTGGTTTCCTTCCTTTTTGGTAAGGTTACTTTCTCTGATATGGGTCCGGCGTTGCCTTAGGCGCGGCTGCGTTTTCCCACCCCTCATGCATACACTGCTTTGGGACGTCCCCATTGTGACGAATATGGAGAGGCGGCGACTGTCGGAGGACGTAAGAGAAAACGGAATTTTTGTAAAATCTTACCTGTAAAATTCCTTTCTCTGAGTCCTCCGACAGTCGCCGCCCCCGCCCCTCTTTTGGGGTTTGTTTATGTACTCTACTGCTATTCTACTGAAACTGAGGTATGGATACAGGAAGCAGGAGGGTATTGACTGAGGGGACCACCCCCTGGGGGTGGGATATGCTAAAAGCTTTAATATTGACATATTCTGTTGCCTAGCTACTCCTACGGAGCAAAGGTCAATTACCCCATTGTGACGAATATGGAGAGGCGGCGACTGTCGGAGGACTCAGAGAAAGGGATTTTACAAAAATTCAGTTTTTTGCGTTTTTTTTTTTTTTTTTTTTAATGACACTATTCTATGCCTTGTTTTCTTCTTGCCAGGGAAGTGAACCCTACCTGTAGATGGTTAAAATATAAAGCTAGATGGGGCATCAGAAGATCTTCAAATGTCTTGTATTATCCATTAGGGAGCCAGTCAGGACCTGGAGATTAGGTTTCAATGACTTTATAACCTTGGAGATTTTGCTGCACTCAAGGGGCTTGTCAATTTAGGTTCAGCATGTTGTGTGGAGAGAGTCTGGAGTCATGACTTCTCTTGGAGAAAAAAAAAAAACTTCTGAAGCCAAGTTGAAAAGTTGGCCAAAGGCTTGTGATAAAGTTTTTATTGTAATATAAACTAAATTCTTGAATTCAAAAGTATGGATTTTGTGAAAAAGGTGTCTTGTCGCTCAGTTTAAAGCATGAGCTTCTGATGTAGGATTAAGCCTATTCGCTAAAAGGGTCTGGCTTGTTGTGTCCATCACAGGGATTTTTCTGCCCTAGTGACTAAGCAGACATTTAATTCCATGTGTGCATGTTCTATTTGGGGGAGAAGATTTGAATTGTGTGTTTTTACGCTGAGCAACTAAAACCCCGTACACATGGGCCGAATTGCGACTGGTTCCCAATCAGCGGAGGAGGACAATCAGATAAGGAGCTCCCTTACATAGGCTTTGTGAGTCGCCCAATTTAAAAGAGCAATATGGCCTTTGAAAAAAATTTTGATTTATACTCCTAATTAGATGCAGTATCGATCCAATGCTCCCATCTGTCCCTTGCCAGCTCTGCACTGAGAACTGAGTGATCAAATGACGCTGATCACTCTGTTCTCCCCCTCCACTCTAGGTAAAGAGGGGTAACTGACAGTCACCAGCTCTCTGCTCTGCCTGTTGGGCTGTTGAGGAGGCGGGAGGGGCTGCCTCGGGCTCTCAGCATCTCACTGCGAGGCTGAGCCAGGTGTGGGTCCTGGGATCTACGTGAATCCTGACTGTCCGCTCAAAACAGGTCACAGGGGTGCAGATTGAACTGCACTCCTGTGATTCCCCAGGAGGAGTATAGTGTAAATGGCTTTAGCTTTGCTTCTTAAAGATGGGGGAAGTATCTGTCAAGCAGTGTCAAAACAACCAGAATCATTCCCTAATAAGGATTTATTCAATTGCCAGTCAAATCTCTTGGCCACCATAGATAAGTCAGAAAATTGAGATCAACAGTGGATCATGGTTAGACCATGGGTTTGGAATATATTTAGCTGATGTCAGCTTAGGAAGTAGCGACGATGGAATGAATACATAGTGTATCCTAGAATATTGTTTATGGGCTTTTGAATAGAAGGAACAGTCTCTCGTCAGATTAGCTTCTCTCCAAGCATGTCGAATCACTGTGAAATTACAAATCTGCAAGTTTATATCTGTTTAGACTGAGGATGTTTCTAAAATGTGGTCAAGGGCCAAGTTAGCGTCCCTGGCCATAAACATGCCTTCTACACTATATTGCCAAAAGTATTAGAATGCCTGCCTTTACACGCACATTAACTTTAATGGCATCCCAGTCTTAGTCCGTAGGGTTCAATATTGAGTTGGCCCACCCTTTGCAGCTATAACTGCTTCAACTCTTCTGGGAAGACTGCCCACAGGGTTTAGGAGTGTGTCTATGTGAATGTTTGACCATTCTTCCAGAAGCGCATTTGTGAGGTCAGGCACTGATGTTGGATAGAAGGCCTGGCTCGCAATCTCTGCCCTAATTCATCCCAAAGGTGTTCTATCGGGTTGAAGTCAGGACTCTGTGCAGGCCAGTCAAGTTCCTCCCTCCAGCCCCAAAATCGCTCATCCATGTCTTTGAGTGTTGAGGAGTGATTGTGAAGTATTGTTAGGACTGTATAGATTCTGTTGATTTTTCTAAGTGAATTGTGTCTGCATCTGGTGGAGCACTTTGCATTTAGGCCCCATTCACACTAGTGCGACTTGTCCCGCGATTTTGGACTGCAAAATCGCATGACAAGTCGTTTTCCATTATTTTCAATGAGCCCCATTCATATCAGTGCGTTTTGAAGTCGCACCGACTTCAAAGTAGTTCCTGCACTACTTTGCCACGATTTGAATGTGTTTTGAGGCATATAGCCTTGCCATTGCTTTCAAAATCGCGGCAAAAATCGCGCCGCGAAATCGCGGTAAAATTGCGTCGCAATAGTGTGAAAGGGGCCTAAAAGAGAAGTATGGGATGTTTTTTTATTTATTTGTTTATTTTTTGGGGAATATTCCTTACCTAGGTGGATGCCGCATTGGTTCCCCACCGGCTCTAACACTGAAAACCGAGTAATCAAACACGCAGATTGCTCGGTCCTCACAGCTCCCTAAGCAGAGACCCGGTGGCTATCAGTCACCGGCTCCCTGCTCTGCCCCCCAGGTTTACTGGAGCACTGGGTTGTGGAGTAGGCAGGAGCCCGCTGTCTGCTGAAGTCGGGTCACAGGAGTGTAAAGCGAACTCCGAAAATGAGCTTTGGCTATACTTTCTTTTTTCTTTCCTTTTTCTGACGGCAATTTTCTGCACAGTAAAAACAATCACCCCCCTTCCAACCGCCCTCTGCTGCTTCTACCGGCTCGCCCGTGCGATCGGCAAGCTGAGAATGAATCGGCCACTTCCGGGACCAGCAGATGTAAACACTGCCGTGTTTAAGCTGGAAAGGCTGAGATCATGGTGTGTTTGTTTTGTTCTTACTGCTCAACAGTCCTGAGTCTTTTTAAACCCCAGATCTCTCTGTAAAGAGGACCTGTCATGCCCTATTCCAATGGATGTTTACATTCCTTGTAATAGGAATAAAAGTGATCAATAAAAAATAAATTAGAGGGGAAAGTGTAAAAATAAAGTTAACCATAAAAAAAAAAATGCAAAGTGGTTAAGGGTTGTGCAGCAGCAGTCTTGACTGCCACTTTGGAGTCCATAATAATGCTCTCCTGTGACCTCCAATGTATGGGCAAGAGCCCTTTCAGTCGTGGGATCTCGGGTTATCGATTGGACCAGTTAATTGGCCACCTGTGTCTTGTGCCTGTGCTCTGAACATTAACTATTCGTAACCTTTTGCTGCTAGCCTTAGTACATAAAAGTATATAACCCCAATTCCCCAAAAAAGTTAACCACCTTGGCGGTAATCCCGAGCGTGACTCGGGGTTGATTTTTTATATCAGGAGCGGTAACCCCGAGTCACGCTCGGGGTAGATGTGCAGAGAGCGCAGCGGTGTTCTCTTACCTTCTCCTGGCGATCCAGCGATGATCTCTCATTGCTGAGATCGCCAGCCGAGAGTCCCGCCGCTCCTCCGTCCTCCTCCGGTGTGATCACTTCCTAGTTCCGTTCCCTGCAGCAGCAATGCTGCATGGGAGTGGAACTAGGGAGGAAAATTAAAAAAAAAAAAAAAAAAAAAACGTTGCACAAAACACAAACATTTTATATATATATATATATATATATATATATATATATATATATATATATATATATATATATATATATATATATTGCATATTATGAATTATAATCTAATCAATAATATAATTTTATTATATATTAAATAATAAAATAATATTATTGATTTGATTATAATTCACGCGTTTGTGTTTCAAATTGATCACATCTGGGATGTCTACTAGAGTCTTGTTTTGGTCAGGTTTAAGTCAGTAATTACTAAGAATTGTAGGCCTATAATACATAACGCCAAATTTCCATGAAAAGAATTGTACCGCTTTTTGGTATGTAATTCCTGACATAATCATACCGCCAGGGAGGTTAAGGGTGCTGTGTAAAAAATCTACAAAAAGAATGCTTGTCTGCGCTATAGAAGTACCTATAATAAATAAAATAAAATCCTTGCTAATCCCATAACCCCATATTTTATTCACAATAGAAAATGGAAAACCTCAATTGCTTAAACTGAGAAAATGTAACACTTTAAGAAAAAAATAAGGTAATTTGGAAAATGATGGCAGTAACATGACTCAAAGTTGGGCCAGACCCATGTTTACCACAGTGTCGCAAACATCAAGGAACTGAGCAGAACAGTTGCTGGAGTTTTGGGAGAGGAATGTTGTCCCATTCTTGCCTGATATAGGGTGTCTGTCCTGATATAGGGTGTCTGAGTCTGTCATATTTTTTGCTTCAAGATGAGCCAAATATTCATTTGGTGAAAGGTCTGGACTGCAGGCACCCAAAGGCTTCCTCACATAGTCTAACTGGAATGAAGGGGAAATGGTTTATATGTAGGAATAATAGTTTTTTTTAAACTGTTGTCAAAATAATTATTTAGCATTGGAGTCTGTAGGTTTTTTTTCTTAGTAAAATTGTTACTTTCTTCTAAAGGTGTGAGTTTTTTTATGTGATTGGAGGAGGATCTTTTGCAGGCATGGTTTCACATGTGGCGGACTCCGTAAAACACATCTGCCTGCTCAGCAGGTGATCTCTCTGCTGATTCACTTTTTTCCACATTTTATGTTACAGCCTTTATTCCAAAATTGATTAAATTCATTATTTTCCTCAAAAGTCTACAAACAATACCCCATAATGACAACGTGAAAGAAGTTTGTTTGAAATCTTTGCAAATTTAATAAAAATAAAGGATGAAATCTTTGCAAATTTAATAAAAAATAAAGGAAAAAAATTACATGTACTTAAATATTCATAGCATTTGATGTGACACTTATCTCTGGTGCATCCTGTTTCTACTGATCTTCCCTGAGATGTTTCTACAACTTGATTGTGATAAATTCAGTTGATTGGACATGATTTGAAAAGGCACACACCTGTCTATATAAGGTCCCACAGTTAACTGTGCGTATCAGAGCACAAACCAAGCCACGAGGTCCAAGGAATTGGCTGTAGACCTCTGAGACAGGATTGTTACTGTGTTAGTCAGGTTGAAAAAAGACACATCCAAGTCCATCTGATTCAACCAACAGAAAACAAAAAAAACAAACCGTATTGAAAACCCAACCATACAATCCCATATACACAGTCCGATACCCTCAGTTGATCCAGAGGAAGGCGAAAAAACCCCATCAAAGCATGATCCAAGTTGATACAGCAGGGGAAAAAAAAATTCCTTCCTGATCCCCCCGGGAGGCAATCGGATATTCCCTGGATCAACTTTCCCTAAAAAAAATTTTTAGTACCCACTTATATGAAGTGCACCCAGGAAAGAATCCAGGCCCTTTTTTTAAAGCAATTTAGTGAGCTAGCCCGAACCACCTCTAGAGGGAGTCTGTTCCACAATTTCACAACTCTTTATGGTGAAAAAACCTGAAATCTGTTTTCCTCTAGATGTAAAGAGTGCCCCCTTGTCGTCCTGTGTTGACCTTAAGGCAAACAACTCAACACCAAGTTCACTATATGGACCCCTTATGTATTTATACATGTTCATCATATATCCCCCCCTTAATCTCCTCTTCTTAAGAGAGAATAAATTCAATGCCTCTAATCTTTTCTCATAGCTGAGCTCCTCCATGCCTCTTATCAGTTTTGTTGCCCTTCTCTGCACTTTCTCCAGTTCCCCCAATATTCTTTTTACGAACTGGTGCCCAAAACTGAACTGCATATTCCAGATGAGGTCTTACTAATGATTTGTACAGGGGCAAAATTATATCTCTCTCTCGAAAGGACTTTGCTTGCTTTGGAAACCGCAGCTTGGCATTGCATGCAATTTTAAAGCTTATGATCTACCAGAACACCCAGCTTGTATAGAGGCACAGATCTGAGGAAGGGTACAGAAAATTTTCTGCAGCATTGAAGGTTCCATTGAGCACCTTGGCCTCCGTTATCTGTAAACGGAACCACAAGGACTCTTCCTAGAGCGGGCTGCCCAGTCAAACTGAGCGATCGGGGGAGAAGGGCATTAGTCAGAGAGGTGACCAAGAATTCGATGGTCACTCTGGCAGAGCACCAGCGTTTCTCTGTGAAGAGAGAACCTTCCAGAAGAAAAACAATCTCTGCAGCACTCCACCAATCAGACCTGTGTGGTAGAGTGGCTAGACTGAAGACGCCACTCAGTAAAAGGAACGTGACAGCCCGCCTTGAGTTTGCCAAAAGACACCTGAAGGACTCTCAGACGATGAGAAACCAAATTCTCTGGTCTGATGAAACAAAGATTGAACTCTTTGGCTTGAATGGCGTCCTGTCTGGAGGAAACCATCACCCTCCTCACCTGGTCAATACCATCCCTACAGTGAAGCATGGTGGTGGCAGCATCATGCTGTGGGGATGTTTTTCAGCAACAGGAACTGAGTGACTAGTCTGGAATGAGGGAAAGATGAATGCAGCAATGTAAAGAGACATTCTTCATAAATTAAATAAAATAAAAAAAAAAATAAAACCTGCTCTAGAGCGCTCTGGACCTCCGATTGGGGAGAAGGTTTATCTTCCAACAGGACAACGACCCTAAGCACACAGCCAAGATGACAAAGGAGTGGTCAGGGGACAAATCTGTGAATGTCCTTGAGCGGCCCAGCCAGAGCCCAAACTTGAACCCGATTTGAACATCTTTGGAGAGATCAAAAAATGGGTTTGCATCGACGCTCCGCATCCAAGCTGATGGAGCTTGAGGTCCTACAAAGAAGAATGGGAGAAACTGCCTAAAAATAGGTGAACACTTTCCGGATGCACTGAATGTCTTAATAAAATCGTTTTGGTAGGCTGACTGTTGGAGTTCTGCTGGGGCACAGTGCCACATCCTAATAAATATATTACAAGAAAGAAGGCATGGGGGGCCTCCATAGGGATTTTTAAGCACGGTAACAACCAGATATGGTAGAGTAAGTAGTAGCAGTATAAATCAATAGATTTTATTAGAAAAGTATAACCAACATTTAAAGTAAAACCTTCACCAGACAGACTGTAAAAACATGTAAGAAATATAGTTACAAATCCAGTATGGGGCATGATAATTGTTGAATATGCTCTTGATTCTAGAACTTGAGAATGGTCTTGTGCTGCAAGAAACCAATAAACCAATCTGGTTCATAGTAAACCTACATCCCAACATGTTTCCAAAATAATTTGAAATAATTTCTTCTTCAGGGGTAAAAAAAAATGAAGGTAGAGCATAGTCTCCTTTCTATAAATGGATAAATATTAACATAATCTAGAGGACCAATTGTATTGTCCATATATAACATCCAAAATGGATATAGTCAATCCATCATACTCACACAGTATCAAAAATCTCAGAAGTGTAGATATTTATGTAGATATATCAGGGCACGCCTATATTTCTCTTACGTCCTCCGACAGTCGCTGCCGCCTCTAAGTCATCACTGTTGGGTATTGACTTCCGCTCCGCAGGAGTAGCTAGGCATAAAGACTTAGTCAAAAGAACAAAGGCATTTGCATATACACACCCATGGGGGCTGTCCCATCTGGTCAATACCCCCCTGCAGTGACCACTCCCAACTCAGTTTTAATCTGCCTAGCGTCAGGAGTAGTTAGGCTTCCCTGTGCTGGGGCTGCAGTCTCAGCCTATCTAATCTTTTATTTGATTTTCTTTTGAAAATGTCAGTTTTTTTTTTCTTACTTTACTAGCTGTTTATTTTGTCAGCTTTAGTTTTAGTCGACTCTTCGGAAGAAGATGGATTTGTGCAGTGCTGGGATTCGGACTGGCCACCCTGGATCTCCAGGGCAGAGGGTCAGATGGACCCCCCCAGCCCGCCATCGAGCGTTCAGCTATGGTTCGCCCTGGCATTATGAACGACCCATCCCTGTTCGCAGCAGGGATGCAGCCGTGAGGTGGCTACCTCACTGGACGCATCTGCGATACTGCAGTGCAATGTCCCTGGCTAACGGCGTTCCCTGTCAGATGAGGACAGAGGCTCCCCACGCCATCTGGTACAGGTAAGTACTTCTATGTGGGGCCTCTGTCTGGGGTGGCAGTCTGTGTTGCTGTGTGTTCCCCATGTCTGTGCCTGTGTGACTCCCTGATGTGGTCCCTGCGGGGATCGCTTGTCTCCTTCCCTATGTCACCTCAGTGTTTGTGGGGGTGCAGACTGTGTGTGGCGACCGCAGCGGGTGAATCCGCGGGGTCCGCCATTTTAAGTATGGGCAGGCATGTATAGCTTCTTTATGGGCAATATTACATGCTGGTTTTGGCGCCATCCGCCGCCATTTTGCGGTAGCCGAACGATCGTTCTGACCGCATGTTCGGTGGCCATTTTGGCGGAGCCTTCCAATGCAATCCTATGGGGCAGCCATTTTCCCTGGATCATGCAGCCTATAAGTTCAGCCTACTTTAGCAGCACTTCCTTTTCCTCTGATACAGGACTGTGGTGGCAACACTCTGCGGAGCTCTGCAGGTTATCGCTCTCAATATCTTTCTGTATTGTCGCTTCTGGCTCAGTTTTTTCTTCTCCTGTTTGGGGGTCTTTGTCACTGTACTCCGCAGCGATCTTAAAGGGACAGTTCATACTTATTGCACTGTTGTTTTGTCACCTTGGGCAATGGAGTCTCAGGACAGCAAATTCCCCCCAGCTCTAGTGGGGGTCCCCAGTTCTCCTGTGGCCCCTCTAAGACCTGATTTGGCCGCTGTAGTGGCGACCTTGGTGTCAAACATGGAAATGCTGATGGCTGAACGTGCTGCTAAAAAGAGGCCCAGATTGTCTCTCCTCTGATTCGGATGGTGATATGGCTGCTGCTGCTGCTGCGAGCGTGCCCTTTTCAGGGTCCCGCTCATCCTTGGACCCTCTGAGGTCTGAGGGGGAGGCAGAGGTGGAGGGGGTTGATACCTCCTCCCCGGGGTCGCCTGAAGAGCGGGCGACCATGGATGAATTAATTGTTTCTGTAAAGGAAACACTACATTTGGAAGATGAGCCCAGTCCTCCGGGCATTGTGTCCTCATTTGGGACGCACAGGACCTGCAAGTCGGCACAGGTTTTTCCCTGCCCGCCTGAGTTTCATTACACTGTTAATGAAATGTGGCGCACTTTAAAACGTCCATTCCTGGTGCCTAGTCGGTTCAAATTGCTTTATCCCTTTGCACAGGCTACGGAATCACGATGGTGTGTGCCCCCACAGTGGATCACACTGTGGCCATGTTAAACAAGGCTACCTTGATTCCTACGGAGGATTCCCCGGTTTTCCGGGATCCTACGGACCAGCGGTTGGAGTCTCTAGGATGCGCCTCGGATGCGTTAGCGGCCCCTTGGCATCAGTATCGTCTGATGTATGCCTTTCCTCCGATTCGGTTACGATCCAGGTTCCTCCGCAGGTTGGCTTCGGAACCGCACCTGGTGATTCTGGTGGTGTCGGCCTGGCCACGCTGGTCCTAGTACGCCGACGTTGTTCACCTGGCAGTGGCGCCTCCTTGGCGACTACCACTGCGGGAAGATCTATCTCAGGGACCGATCTTCCATCCTGCTTTACAGTTGCTGGCTTTGACGGCCTGGCTGTTGAGACCCAGGTCCTGAGGGACAGGAGTCTCTCCCCTGAGGTTATCCCTACTCTAATCAAGGCTAGGAAAACCTCATCTGGTAAAATCTATTACCGTACCTGGAAAGCTTATTTCGCCTGGTGTGAGTCCAGGGGGTTCTCCCCTCGCTCTTACTCGGTGTCGAGAGTGTTGGCTTTCCTCCAGTCTGGAGTGGACCAGCGCCTGGCGCTGGCCACGATAAAGGGCCAGGTGTCTGCACTGGCTATCCTTTTCCAACGCCCTGTAGTGTCTCATTCCTTGATTCGCACCTTCATTCAAGGTGTGCGACATTTGGCTCCTCCCAGGAAGGAGCCTTTACCTCCATGGGACTTGAACTTGGTTCTGTCCGTGTTACAGCGTGCTCCCTTTGAAAACATCCGGGAGATATTGTTGCCTCTGCTGTCCTAAAAAGGTTGTTTTTTTAGTGGCGATCACTTCGGCTCGCAGAGTGTCGGAGCAGGCGGTGTTGTCTTGTCGCTCTCCTTACTTGATAATTCACAAGGATAAGGTGGTTTTGCGACCACCCCCGTCCTTTCTTCCCAAGGTGATCACTGATTCCACCTTTAATGAGGACATTGTCCTGCCTTCGCTTTGTACGAAGCCTAACCATCCGAAGGAGGTTGCTTTGCATTCCTTGGATGTTGTCAGGGCGATCAGGGTTTACCTGTCGTCTCCGGACTCCTTTCGGAAGACGGATTCCCTCTTTGTCCTTCCTGAGGGACCTCGGAAGGGCATGGCTGCGTCTGCAGCGACTATTGCCAAATGGATCAGACAGACCATTGAGCAGGCTTATGCTTTGAAGGAACGGGTTCTACCCTTCCCTGTTAAGGCGCACTATACCAGATCTTTGAGTGCGTCCTGGGCCTATTGGCATCGGGCCTCGTGGCCCAGGGGTGCAAGGCTGCGACTTGGTCGTTGGTGCACACTTTTTCAAAATTCTACAAGTAGATGTTCTGGCATCAGCTGATGCCTCCTTTGACCGCAAGGTTCTCAGTGCGGCAGTGCCATGAAGGACCCTTATTTTTTTTGTGGGTCCCTGGCTGTTGGTATTTGCTTTCCTGGGCTGTTGCTCCTGTTGAGCATTGTTTTCTGTTGCCCAGCAGGTGCTCTTACTGTCATGTAAGGTTTCTTTCTCTGATGTGGGTACTGCGTTGCCTTTTTCTATGGTTGTCTCCCACCCCTCATGTCTATACTGCTTTGGGACATCCCAACAGTGATGACTTGGAGGCGGCGGCGACTGTCGGAGGACGTAAGAGAAAACGGAATTTTTGTAAAATCTTACCTGTAAAATTCCTTTGAGTCCTCCGACAGTCGCTGCCCCCGCCCCTCTTTGGGGTTTCTTATTACCTACTGCTATGCTACCAAACTGAGTTGGGAGTGGTCACTGCAGGGGGGTATTGGCCAGATGGGACAGCCCCCATGGGTGTGTATATGCAAATGCCTTTGTTCTTTTGACTAAGTCTTTATGCCTATCTACTCCTGCGGAGCGGAAGTCAATACCCAACAGTGATGACTTAGAGGCGGCGGTGACTGTCGGAGGACTCAGAGAAAGGAATTTTACAGGTAAGATTTTACAAAAATTCAGTTTTTCTAAGGCGGTCATAGGGTACTCAGGCTCATTCACATGGTATATTGTTTAACTGCGCTTCAGCACACACAATGTATGATATAACGAACTGAGACGCACAGATTGGGTTATTATTATACATTTGATTTTACAAGTTTTACGTTTACAGTGGCAGCTAGTGCATTAAAAGGATGCACAGAGTGACATGTTTTACATGATTTTATCTACATGATTTTATTTACTATTTATTCATGATTTGAGTAGATATATTTATTTCTTTTATACCTTACACTGATTTATATATCTATATTTTAGCGCCGGGCGGGTGGTTGACGTTTTTTAGCATCGGTTACCTTTTAAAATATTGTTTAACTGGTCATATGGCAAACACTAAGTATAAGTGCATATATCGTATGATTCCCAAGGTATGCACTCTGAGGGAGAGGATGGGCTGCTCAAGAGGGTCACAATATGAGGGGCCATCCTGGAGAGACAAGGCAAAACAAAAAACTAGATGTAGATGGTGGTTGTATTGAGGGCAGATTAGATTAGCAGTGATGGCGAACCTTGGCACTCCAGATGTTTTGGAACTACATTTCCTATGATGCTCATGCACTCTGCAGTGTAGATGAGCATCATGGGAAATGTAGTTCCAAAACATATGGCGTGCCAAGGTTCGCCATCACTGGATTAGAGTATCCATGTAGTTAAAAAAAAAAAAAAAAGGGGGGGACTTACTTGAAGAGCCTAAACAGGAACCCTCAGCCCTTGATCATCTGCTGCAATGACTGAAGATAGTCTACTCTACTGCAGCTGATGATCCAGCGCTGGTGGTTCCTGCCTAGGCTCTCGCCTTGTCTCTCCATGATGGCTCCTCATATACTGTGACCCTCGTGAGCAGCCTGTCCTCTCCCTCAGAGTGCATTCCTTGGAAATCATATAATATGCACTTATACTTAGTTTGCCATATGAGCAGTTAAACAATATACCATGTGAATGAGCCTGAGTATCCTATGCCTGCTTTAAAAAATATATAGGTGTATCCTGATATCATGTCTACAGAAATATCTACACTTCTGAGATTTAATTGAGTGTAGAGAAATGTTCTTGGGCAGCATATAAAATATATACTATAGTTAAGGTATATAAGTAATAAAATAGCGCCACGTCCTTCTCACGCCGCCCCCCCCCCGCACTAATTTAACACAAATTGAATCAGTATACAGAGGTTTACTTCTTCTGAGAGATATTAAAAGAACACTCTACTACCACCATGACCATTTCAAATCGCTGAAGTGGTCATGGTGGTTAGAGTCAAACACTGCACAAGCTGGGATATTTACAGTTATGTGCAGGGGGATACTTGCACCCCTAGCACATATGATTTAGGCAGCCAGGAAATGTCATGTCCTTATTCATACATGTATGAACAAGGACATGACATATGACAAAACACAACTGGTTATTAAAAAACATATTGCAACAATTTACACACGCTAATGCACATACCTTTTTCTACTTATTTTGCAGACTGCTGCCGGTTACTGCTGGCGGCTACTGTTGGTGCGGTTACTGCTGACAGTTACTGCTGTTGGGTAATGCTGGTCATGATGTTGGGTACTGCTGGAGGAAGCAGCAGCTGCAATAGAGAGCAGAGCCGCTGCTTCCTGTATGGCTCCTGTCACAGGCGGAGTGCATTTCATATCACTGTGACGGAGCTGGAACTATACAGGAAGCAGCAGCTCTGTCACTGACCGCAGACATCCTAAGTCTCCTGCGGCAGCCAGGGGAATGTACGGCACTTGCAGCCTAGTGCGTGCCTATCCAATGCAGCTTCACCAGTGCGTGCCTATCCAATGCAGCCTGATCAGTGCATGCCTATCCAATGCAGCCTGATCAGTGCATGTCCATCCAATGCAGCCTGAACAGTGTCCATCCAATGCAGCCTCATCAGTGTCCATCCAACGTAGCCTACCAGTGCGTGCCCATCCAATGCAGTCTGCAATGGAGAGGAGAGCCGCTGGATTAAACACAGCGGGGATCTCCCGCTTACCCGGCGACCGCTGTCATACAAAGTCCTGCCTCCTGGACCGGCTCCTATGACAGTCACCATTGTGCTGTCTATCATAGGAGCCGGTTCAGGAAGTGGGGGTTAGTAAGACAGCGGCTGCTGGGTAAGCAGGAGATCCCGATCTGCTTTTAATCCGGCAGCACTCCCCCTCCCCTCTGAGGCAACCTCTGCCTACAGTTAGTTGGAAGCCGCTGTGGCTGTGCCCCAACTCCTCTTCCTTCCTCCCCAGCAAAAAAAATAAAAATTGTCAGGGGGCAGTGGGCCACATTGCCTGCGGTTCCGGGCCGCAGGTTGGACATGCCTGGTCTAGAATCAAGATCATATTCAACAATTCTCACACCCTATACTGGATTTGTAACTATATTGCTTACATTTTTTTTACAGTCTGAATGTTTCACCTTTTTTTAAATGTTGTTTATACCTATTTTCTAATAAAATGTATTGATTTTATGCTGCTACTACTTACTTACCATATCTGTTTGGTGCCGTGCCTAAACAAAATCCCTGTGGGGGCCCCCATGCCTTCTTTCTCTGAATGTCTTAATGTAATAAAACTGAACTTGCAGTACGTCTTTTGTTGAAACTTTGTCTACAACATACAGGGCCTTCTCTGCAATAAGAGCCATTCTGTCAGCAAAGATTTTGTAAGTACAGTCAGGTCCATAAATATTGGGACAGCGACACAATTCTAATCTTTTTGGCTCTACACACCACCACAATGGATTTGAAATGAAACCAACAAGATGTGCTTTAACTGCAGACTTTCAGCTTTAATTTTGAGGGTATTTACATCCAAATCAGGGGAACGGTGTAGGAATTGCAACAGTTTGTATATGTGCCTCCCACTTTTTAAGGGAACAAAAGTAATGGGACAATTGGCTGCTCAGCTGTTCCAGGGCCAGGTGTGTGTTATTTCCTCATTATCCCATTAATAAGGAGCAGATACAAGGTCCAGTGTTCATTTCAAGTGTGCTATTTGCATTTGGAATCTGTTGCTGTCAACTCTCAATATGAGATCCAAAGAGCTGTCACTATCAGTGAAGCAAGCCATCATTAGGCTGAAAAAACAAAGCAAACCCATCCGAGAGATAGCAAAAACATTAGGTGTGGCCAAATCGACTGTTTGGAACATCCTTAAAAAGAGAGAACGCACCGGTGAGCTCAGCAACACCAAAAGACCCGGAAGACCACAGTCCACAATCAAGAGAAGACTTCACCAGAGTGAATATAGAGGGTTCACCACAAGATGTAAACCATTGGTGAGCCTCAAAAACAGGAAGGCCAGATTAGAGTTTGCCAAACATATAAAAAAGCCTTCACAGTTCTGGAACAACATCATGGAACAACATCATATGGACAGATGAGACCAAGATCAACTTGTACCAGAGTGATGGGAAGAGAAGAGTATGGAGAAGGAAAGGAACTGCTCATGATCAAAAGCATACCACCTCATCAGTGAAGCATGGTGGTGGTAGTGTCATGGCGTGGGCATGTATGGCTGCCAATAGAACTCGTTCTCTTGTATTTATTGATGATGTGACTGCTGACAAAAGCAGCAGGATGAATTCTGAAGTGTTTCGGGCAATATTATCTGCTCATATTCAGCCAAATGCTTCAGAACTCATTGGACGGCGCTTCACAGTGCTGATGGACAATGACCCGAAGCATACTGCGAAAGCAACCAAAGAGGTTTTTAAGGGAATGAAGTGGAATGTTATGCAATGGCCAAGTCAATCACCTGACCCGAATGCGATTTGAGCATGCATTTCACTTGCCGAAGACAGAACTGAAGGGAAAATGCCCCAAGAACAAGCAGGAACTGAAGACAGTTGCAGTAGAGGCCTGGCAGAGCATCACCAAGGATGAAACCCAGCATCTGGTGATGTCTATGCGTTCCAGACTTCAGGCTGTAATTGACTGCAAAGGATTTGCAACCAAGTATTTTGATTTATGATTTTTAATCTGTCCCATTACTTCCTGTCCCTTTTAAAAAGTGGGAGGCACATATACAAACTGTTATAATTCCTACACAGTTCGCCTGATTTGGATGTAAATACCCTCAAATTAAAGCTGGAAGTCTGCAGTTAAAGCACATCTTGTTTGTTTAATTTCAAATCCATTGTGGTGTTGAGAGCGAAAAAGATTAGAATTGTCGATGTCCCAATATTTATGGACCTGACTGTATTGTTTATAACTTTTGTTTTTTTCCATTTTATCCTTTCTTTAACTTTATTGCTATCACAAGGGGGCTAACAAGCCTCCTAGGTGATAACATTGGCAGTTACCAACTTACCACAGGTCTCCTTTTTATGGTGACATTAGTGGTCTGTTTGAGGATCAATGCCCTCCCTGCCCTCTATAGCAGCTACTTAAGACAGATCCTGCTTGATTAGCTGCTTCCCTGTTTACAGTGCCCAGGTATCCTAGCTCTGAATATGGAAGTGACCTAATGCATGTCATTTCTGGATTAATTAGTTGCGGGGGGGGGGGGGGGGGGGGATCACAGAATGTATCTTCTGAGGTCCATGTTACAACACTTTACCATGGCCTATCGCTTCCCAGAGGAATTGGAAGAGACTGGAAACCACTTGGGCCCCTTTCACACATACTGTCCATTCAGTTCATCAGTTCAGGCACGTCCAATATGTATCAGTTTTTCATCCGTTTTTACATAGAGATGCATTGATTTTCCATTTTTCATCCGTCAACGTATGGATGAAAAATGGACAAACGGACCTATGTGTGAAAGGGGCCTTAGTGTCTCTAGTGGGGATGGGGATGTGGGTCACCTTCAGCTTCTTAAAACAAATTGGTCAGCTTTAGAACTGCCTAGCTCACTTTTTTACCTGAAAGCCCATCACCAAAAATTCAAATCCATTATTTTAATACCATTAATGCAGTGCTTTCTTTACTTTTTGAAACCAGGATGTTTTTTAAATGTACATTTTGGTAGATAAGGGGTTAATAAAAACAGCCACATTGCTGTATGTTTTTCATATTTGCTGGGGTTCAGCTTTAAAAATAATTTTGTTCCTTAAGGATAGTTGAGTGCAGTGAATTAACTTTTTAATTCCTTTTCTATAGTTTTCTTATTGAACAAAGAAATGGATTCAGACGCGCACCAAAGAAACCAGAAGAAATTGAAACTGAGCTAAAGAACAGCCATGAGACCCCAAGTCCAAGTAATTTTACTCCTCCTCCTATCGCAGAACCAGTTTACCCTGCTCGTAGCCATATAGTGAAGCAACTTTACAAGCCTTTTCTATTTACTGTTGGGGTATGTATTTTAGTTGATGTTTTACTTTATATTGCTATAGAACTAGATGTGCCATTAAAAGCCGTATTTTGCAGGGGAACTTGGTCACTTCCCCTTTTTGTTATGAAGGTTTGAGTGTGTTATGCATGAGTGGTTGGTTTTAAAGTAAAATTCTGGGATATTATAATCTTTACTGAGTTGCACTAATCCATGATTACACAGTTGTCCATGATTAATGAAAAAATGATGAAAGATAAATCTATATGTGATGAAATAGTGGAAGTCCTTGACTAAAAATGACCACCATCCACCACCTTGAAATTGTGATTCCCTAGTGACCCCCGCCACCACCAAAAGTCAAATTTCTCGCTTACCAGCTCTTATTGACATTTTCATACAGGTCAATAACGCTTGTGGCTTAACACCCAGCCCCAGGGCCCCTACAGCGTTTTAGAGATAGATCTTGCGATTCACACATCGATCTTCCTGATGGTAATGTCATACAGTTGTCCCAAAATACAAAAGGCTCCACATAACGCAAAATCTTTAACACCCCATTTAATAAGCCATCAAAGATCGCACTTGCATAATATCATTATTGCCTAAAAACGGGAGCGCTGGCCGACACATATATAGTAGCCCTGGACGAAGTCAACGTGGGGCAGAGCAATTTGCTGACATAGCCACGATCTTGAGTCCCAAAAAGATGGGTGGCTGTATATGTGCCAGCTGTATATTGTACCTGCAAGAAAGAGAAATAGAAATGTATTCAAGAAAATTTGCCTTTTGCCCCAGAAAAAATATTTCACAGGTTTATTTTTTTACATGTGTTAACATATTTTGTATTCTGAGCCCAAGCTCAACAGGTAGAAGAAAAACCCAGTGATCTACCTTTTGTAATAAAACTTATCAGAAAAAATCAATGCAAAGGATCTAAAGTGTATCATAGTGCCCATTGGTAGAACCTCCAGGAAAGAAGTACCAGACAAGCTAATGGGGAAGAGCAAGGACCTGCAAGGAGTAGTCAAGGCGTTAGTGATGTGTCTGGGGCAAATCCTACAGGAATACCAGCTGTTGATGGTGCGAACGAAGAAAGCAATGGTCTGCACTGTACAGAGACACATCAGAGCTATATGGAATGTCAGAGATATAAGCCAGGGTAACTGAAGAACTGTGGCAGGAAATTCAATCCACCATCATTGAAAAAACCCTTGAACACAAACCATACAGCAAAAAAAAAGATGGTAGTGGCTGTCAGATTACAACCTCAGAATGAATAGCCAAGCAAAAAAACATCAGAAACAGAGGGATGCAATGAGATTGAACAAGGATTACCAAGGGGCAATCGGTAAAGACAATGAAGTTGACTGCCTCCAGAATTGCAAAGAGCTGGAAGAGGACAAAGACATCACCATTCAAGCAAGGGAAAGAATGGTCTAACCAACAATGTGTAAAGGACACAAAGTGATAATATACATAAGAGCTCTATGCCATAAGTGAGGTGGAGTGACGTGGCCCCTCAGGAAGGTGGGGAATGGGAACTGGAAATAAACCTGGCCATTTCTAGAGAAGAATTCACATGGGTGACGAGCCAACTGGTGGCCCCGGACTGGCCATGCCGATCTTGGTACATCGGTGTGATTGGTCACCGACATCCCTTGGAGACTGCCTCTCAGGGAGGACCTGCTATCCCTAGGGCTGATCTTCCATCCTGCTTTACAGTTGCTGGCTTTGACGGCTTGGCTGTTGAAAGCCAGGTGCTGAAGGATAGAGGTTTGCCTGGGTTGGTGATTCTGACACTGCTGAAGTCTAGGAAAGTCTACCTCCTAGAATGATTTAGCATTTGTACGTGGAAAGTGTACAGTTCGTGGTGTGAGTCAATCGGTGTTCACCTTCGTTCTTTTTTGGTATCTTGGATTTTGACCTTCCTTCAATGAGGTGTTGAGCAGAAATTCACCTTGAGTACCATCAAGGGCCTGGTGTCTGCCGTGGCGGTCTACTTGCAGCGACCCCCTAGCCAAGCATTCATTGGTGCGTACTTTTAATTCAAGGGGTTTGACACCTGTCTCCTCTACCGTCGTGCAATTTGAAATTGGTGCTCTGTTTTCCATAAGCCTCCCTTTTGAAAATATTTAGGAGATAACCCCTGCTTACGCTGTCTTGGAAGGTAGCTTTTTTTTCTTTTTGGTGGCCATCACACTTGCAGGGTGTCGGACAGAACTGGTAGTGTTCTCTTGTCATACCTCCTATCTGGTGGTTCTTCGTCCATGCCTGTCGTTCCTACCAAAGGTGTTCTCTGACTTCCATTTGAATGAAAACATTGTGTTGCCTTCCCTGTGTCCCAGGCCCACTTATCCCAGGAAATTTGCGTTGCATGCCCTGGATGTGGTTAGATTGTGGCTGCCAGATACACCCGAATCGCCCACAAAGTCTTTTCAGAGATCAGACTGTTTGTGATTTACAGACGAGCCAAAAAAAGGGCTGTCTGCTTCTTCTGGGACCATTTCAAGATGAATCAGACAGACTGTGACTCAGGCCTATTCTATCAAGGGTCAGATTCCTCCTTTCTCTTTAATGACACACTTCACTCGGGCGCTTAATGCTTATTGGGCTTTCCATTATCGGGCGTCTGTGGCGCAGGTTTGCAAGGCAGCCACTTTGTCGTCAGTGCACAATATTTACTAAATTCTACAAAATGGACGTCTTGGCATCTGCTGATGCTTCCTTTTGTCGACAAGGTTTTGCAGGCTGCTGTTTGACGGGTCTGTTCCTTCTTTGGGGGTGTATTTGTTCAGGTTGAGTTACAGTTGTTTGTGTTTTTTTTTTTTTTTTTTTTTTTTTTTTGAGCTCCTGTTACCTGGTTGGCTCTTGTATTTTTAGCTAGTGTTTAGGATTTGTTGTCCCATCTCTTCCCCCAATTTGATGCAGTGTGCGGCGTATGGTCTGAGCACAGACAGGCTGACCCCCATAGCTTCAACCTCTGCATCAATGCTGGCAGCACTCATATGTCTATTTCCCAAAGACAACCTCTGTATATGACACTGAGCACGTGCACTCAACGTCTTTGGTCAACCATGGCGAGGCCTGTTCTGAGTGGAGAAATACACAAGGCGCCTCCTAAGTGCAGCATTGACTGTTTATTGTGACCTGAGTGGAAGCTGTCCTGTTAAACCACTGTATGGTCTTGGCCACCGTGCTGCGGCTAAATTTCAGGGTCTTGGCAATCTTATAGCCTAGACCATCTTTATGTAAAACAATTCTTCTTTTTCTTTCTTTTTAAGATCCTCAAAGAGTACTTTGCCATGAGGTGCCATGTTGAACTTCCTGTGAACAGTATGAGTGGGAACAATAACACAAATAATTTAACACACCTGCTCCCTATTCACACCTGAGACCTTGTAACACTATCGAGTCACATGACACCAGGGAGGGAAAATGGCTAATTGGGCCCAATTTGGACATTTCCACTTAGGGGTGTACTCACTTTTGTTGCCAGCGGGTTAGCCATTAATGGCTGTGTGTTGAGTTATTTTGAGGGGACAGCAAATTTACACTGTTATACAAGCTGTACACTCACTACTTTTACATTGTAGCAAAGTGTCAAAAAAAAAAAAAAACCACATATGTCCAGTTCATCCTGAAAAGCATTATGGAGCAATCAAGTGGGGTCTCCCAGCTTTGAGAGAAATGTGATTTTTTTTTTTTTTTTTTTTTCCAGGGTGAAATTCTCTCTCTTCCTTAGACCAGTGGTCTCCAAACTGTGGACCAGGGGCCGAATGTAGCTCTTTGCTGGCCTTTTATCTAGTCCTCTGGGCACTATTCTGCTCACTGACACCACAACAAGGCGCACCATTCCTTCCGCTAACACAGACAGTGGGGAGATTTTCCTTCTACTTGCACCAGTGCACCACTATTCTGTCCACTGACACCAGCAATGGGGCATATTTCCTCTCACAATTGGGCACTACTCCTCCCACTAATGTCAATGATGGGGCACTATTCCTGCTTCTTTTGACTACAGCACTATGTAATTTTTTTTTTTTTTTTTTTTTTCATTCCCTTTGTTCCCTCTGTTTTAGATGCATAAGAGCCAGGAGGAGAAGCAGCAACAGAGCACTGAGTTTACCAGTAAAAGGCTGTGCAGGGGAGGCATGTCAGGACAAGCCTGATCATTGGAGGAGAGCATATGGCATTCGTAGCGTAGCTAGAGAACTGACCACGGTGCGTGGTCAGTTTTTATTTGGAAACCAGAGGGACTGACAGGAACACCAGGGATTTCACACAAAGGAATAAATACAAAGAGAACAGGATACTTTCTCATACAAGTACATGGTACAGCAGGCACATATCAGGAATATTAAATGTGGTAACAAACTCTTTAAATACATACATGACCGCTGAGCACAGCACAGCTAGACAACCAGTCAGCCAGCTATAACAGTATTACTAAACTGTACCAATGACACGCTGAGGGGACAGGTCACCCAAAACAGCTGATCATTTAGAATGCCGGCAGAGTAGAAGCCATCTTCTTTGACAGTTGTGCATGGGCCTTCACAAATAAATGATCCTTGCTTATCATGCAGCTTAAAGCGGTTGTAAACCCTATGAAAAAAAAAATAAAAAAAAAAAACCTGCAAGTCAAAGGCATAATGAGCTAGTATGCATCGCATACTAGCCCATTATGTGTAACTTACCTTAAAACGAAGCCCCGACACGGACCCCCGGACATCGATGCGGGCGCTGCCATGATCCCTCGTCGTCTCTTCCGGGTTCGGCGGCTCCGGCGCGCTGATTGGCCGGAAGAGACGGCTCCAGCGCGCTGATTGGCCGGAGCCGCGATGACGTCACTCCCGCGCATGCGCGCGGGAGTGATTTTTCCGGCAAGCTCCCGGCAACTTAATTGAAGGTCCCCCCGGACCTTCAGGGCGCATGCGCCGCTCGCGCGAGCGGCTGCATGCACTGTAAATATCTCCTAAACCGTGCCGGTTTAGGAGATATTATTTGTGCCTACAGGTAAGCCTTATTATAGGCTTACCTGTAGGTAAAAGTGTCAAAAAGCGGGATACAACCGCTTTAAGAGGCAGGATTCCCCCAGAATCTCTCATTCCTTCTGTGTACCTGTGCACCATTCAAGTAAAGAGCCACACTGTTTAACTGCTTTTTACATTTGTTTGTTTTAAATACATTTTAAAATATAAGAACGCTTTTCTTGGTTTTATACCATTCTTACCTTCTCTCAGCTTTCTGACTTCCCAGCATTAATGTGCATTGTATAAACAGTGTACTGTAAGAGAAGTATGAGGAGACCCAAATATAGCTAACTTCTGTAAAAATAAATGTACATTTCTTCTAATAAAGACATACTAGGAGAGAACTGCAAGAATGTTTGTTAGGATTTTTGATTTAAGTTTCTGTTGTAATTATGTATACAATTTTACATATTATGCTGAATATGACTGATCAGTTTTCAGGTTGCTCTTTTGGAATTGCGGCCATTTGGCAGTATGAATCCTTGAAAAGCCGTATGAAATATTACCTTGACGATATTCGAGCAGATTGGCTAGAAAAGATAAGGCCTCAAAAACATGGAGACTTCAGGAAACAGGTAAAGTGGATCCCTCTCTAAAGAGAAACTAGGCCTCATCTTCAAATAACTTTTTATTTTTTCCGTGGATAGTGTTATGCCTTAAGAGTCTAAAGGCCCGTACACACGTACCGATCTGCCGATTGTAGGCTTGTTAGTATGATGCCTCCGACAGCCGACAGCGCACATTCGGCCGAAAAGAATCTGTCATGCAAGCTTTAAAATTTTTGTATGCCGACACCAGAGCGGCCGATTGTTCGCCAGTTAGTACAGATTTCGGCCGACAGACCGCAGATTTGCAAGACTGGGCATGCTCAGAAAAGAAAAACACAGGGAAAGTTAACCATTACATTACATGACATCACTTCTGCAGTCGGCTGTAGTCGGCAGACAAAATTCTTGTGCAGTCTTTTGCACTTTTCAACAGACACCGACAGCCCTGGACAAAAGACGGCCGATCTGTCGGCCGACGATCGGTACGTGTGTACGGGCCTTTAGTGAAGACAAGAAGTTTGGTTTTATATTTTTCAAATGTGTGCTGGTGTGTTTTATAACAGTTTAGATTCAGAGCTTTTTGAACTGTGTGTGTTGGCCAGAGTGATGTCCATCTCTCATCATAGGACCTAGGTCTGTGATCGAGCTATAGAGGTTGTCTGGATGAAAGGTAATCTAACTGAACATGAGATGCGTTTTTCAGAAGTCAATATTTTATTGGTTGACTTGAAAGGAGATTTATGGTTGTTTTTAAGATAAGGGAGAACAATCCAGGTTTGGTGGAGAGTTCAAAGTGGGTAATGTGTGAATCCTAACATTTAAATTGGGGAGGAGTATAGGTAAAATGTAGATATTTGGTAGGACTCGGTGGTCAAACCAAGGCTGTATATGTTATTGCATTACATGGACCCCTATTTTATGTTCTTCTATTGCTGTAATAAACCAATCTAATAGCTGGGTAAACAGAGTATAAGTCCTCTTGCACACTGGTCATTATTAAAACGCCAGTAGAAAGCTGTAGAAGGAGTTTTTCAACTTTTTTGCAGTAGCGTGTTTTTTTTCAGCTGTAGCATTTTTTAGCAAAACTATACTCTACAAAAGCTTATGGCTCAAAAACACTGATGGATACCGAATAGCCACAGTTTTCAATGTCCTTTGGCGCTTTTTTAGCGTTTTTAACCCCTTGGAGCCCAAGCCTTTTTCTGGCATATGTTGCTTACAAGTTAAAATCAGTATTTTTTGCTGAAACATCAGTATTTTTTTATCAGAGACTCTATAAATAAGAGAGAATATGACCCTGTTCACACTGGGGCAACGCTACTTGCCGGGACGACCGCACAGGTCGCGGTGCGCAGCTCGCACCGCGACCTCGGAGCGGCCGGCACGGACTTCATATCATTGAAGTCAATGCAGGTCGCTCCGGGTCGCCCCAAAGAAGCTCCGGACCCTTTTTCTAAGTCGGAGCGACTTGTGTCGCTCCTATTAGAACGGGTCCACAGCTTCTCTATGGCAGGCGACCTGTCAGGCGACCAGGTCGCCTTACAGGTCGCCCCAGTGTGAACAGGTCTAAAAAATAAAATGGCGATCGTTGCAATATTTTATGTCACTGTATTTGCGCAGCAGTCTTTCAAATGCAATTTTTTGGGAAGATATACACTTTCATGATTAAAAAAAAAAAAAAAACTTTTAAAGTTAGCCAATTTTTTTGTAATAATGTAAAAGATGTTACACCGAGTAAATGGCTACCTAACATGTCATGCTTTAAAATTCCACACACTCGTGGAATGGAGACAAACTTCGGTACTTAAAAATCTACATAGACGACACTTTTTAAACAATTTTTAACGGTTACCTGTTTAGAGTTAGAGGAGGTCTTGTGCTAGAATTATTGCTCTCGCTCCAACGATCACGGTGATACCTCACGTGTGGTTGGAACACTGTTTTTTCATATGTGAGCACTTGTATATGCATTCGCTTCTGCGCGTGAGCAAGGAGGGACGGGGCGCTTTAATTTAATTTTATTTATTTATTTTTTTTTACACTTTTCATTTACATTTTTTTTTTTTTTTTTAACACTTTTATTGCTGTGTCAAGGAATGTAAACATGTCTTGTAACAGGTGCTCTTTTTGGAGGGATCTGGGGCCCCCTTAAAAGAATTCAAAATGCCAAGTTTGGCTGTTTTTTGAATGCTTGTCGTGTTTTGTATGTGTTGGTTTTTTTTTTTTCCTTTAAATTTGGCGCTTCTAAGGCTCCAGTACCCGGAAGTGATGTAATGACATAGCTTCCCGGTTTTTACATCGGAGACCCAATCGGAGCCTAATTCGGCTATGTTTGGGTCTTTGGACAGCCGCATCAGTTTTCATTACAAGAAAGCCGACCGTCGGCTCTGAACAACGGTACCAGGTTGATGCCTCTAGCTTCAGGCATCACCCCGTTCAACCCCCTGAAGCTGAGGCCGCATATTTGCATTCCATCTGCGCTAAGAAGTTAAGCTTTTATCAGAGTTAGAGCGTTTTTACAGCTGAAAAACACCTCTCAAAACCCAGATTATTTTTTTTTTCCAGGCAGAAAACGCCCCTGTCAAAAACTGCTGATAACAGCCTATGTGTGCAAGGACAGATAGGATAACACGCTGGGGAGTTTACTGGCTGCAGAAAAAAAAAACGCCTGATACCAAAAACAGCAGCTGTTAAAATGTCCAGTGTGCATGAGGCCTGCCAGATTTTTAAGTCTGCTAAAGTTTTGACACTGGGTTGGGATGGGTTGAGTTGTGTGTTTGGTTTTTTTTTTTTTTGACCCCATATTATTTTGTATGGCTTCGGAGCATAAGCATTTGCAATGTGTGTGGTAAAGGTAGTCTTGAAACTTGTTGAGAAATGGTGGGAGTGCATTCATTTTTCAGCATAATGTTTCTGAACTAGTAGCGTGGGAGTCTATGCTAGTTTAAATAGTTTTTTTGCAAAGATGCATTCAGTTGAGTCCTCTAAAAGTTGGTTCTCAACTCCGGTCCTCGGGGCCCACTAACTGGCCAGGTTTGCAAGATGACTAAATTACATCACAGGTGATCTCATTTGCTGCTCAGTGATTGCAGTATTCTAGTCTGCATCTCCCCAAGTTAATACTTAATAATGAGCTAGTATGCATCGCATACTAGCCCATTATGAAATGCTTACCTTAGAACAAAGCCCCACAGCGCTGCCTGCTCACCGCTGACACAGCCGACCATCTTCTCCCATCTTCGTGTCCTCCGGCCATCTGATTAGACAGAGCTGTGATGACGTCACTCACTGCACAGGGCTCTTAAGGAACAGCACGGGCGGCCGTTACTTTGGAGCGCATGCGGCAGTGATGTCACTGGCTGCATGGAAAGTAAACGGTGCATGTTTAGGAGATATTTACAGTACCTATAGGTAAGCCTTAACACAGGCTTACCTGTAGGTACAAGTTACAGAGGAAGCTTTACTTCCTCTTTAAAGACCAGGACATTTTGTTTTTGCATTACGTCACTGCTTTACTTTACCTTTAAAAAAAAATCGTGCGGTCGTGCAACACCGTACCCAAATAAAATTTGCACTTTTTTTTTTTTTTGGCGCTATAAACAAAGACCGACAAATTTTGAAGGAAAAAAAAAAATCCCAATGAGCGTATATTGATTGGTTTACGGGAGCTTTATAGCATCTACAAACTACGGGATCTATTTTATGGATATTTATTTTATTTATTTTTAATAGTAAAAGCAGTGATCAGAAACTTGTAGCGGTATTGCAGTGGACAATCTGACTCATTGCAGGAACCAGTGACACTAATACAGTGATCAGTGCTAAAAATATGTACTGTCACTGTACTAAAGACACTGGCTGGGAAGGGGTTAAACCTCTAGGGCGATCAAAGGGTTAAATGTGTGATTCTAGTTCCTTCCTTGCAGAAACACAGAATCCATGCCTTTCCCCCCTGTCGGAACCGGGATCTGCCTTGTTTACACAGGAAGATCCCTGTTCTGTTGTGTTTACTGGCGATCGGCGGTTGCTGGAGAACATCAAGTGCCCTACACCCTCAGATTGGCTGTGTGTATGTATGTATGTGTGTATGTGTATGTGTATGTATGTATGTATGTGTATATATATATATATATATATATATATATATATATAATGTGCTCCTGCATACTGCTGCCACCTGTAGCAGTAAAACTGCTATAGGGCGGTCGCTAAGTGATTATTGCTGTCATATATCCTTTTTTCTAATTTTCGCATTTGTTACACTTTAATTCAAATGACAGTATGTGTGGTATAAATAAAATGTCTGTTTACTTGAGCGATGTTAAAATTCAATAAAAAAAAAAAAAATATATATATATATATATATAAATATATTTTTTTTTTTTCAGCTTAAAAACACTCATCCGTGTTATCTTATGGCCTCATGCACACACACAGACGTTTTGCAGCTGTAAGTGGCATAGGCGTTTTCAAGTTGCAAAAAAAAACCCGGGGCCAGTGCGTTCTGAGGACCAGTGTTAGAGCTGTAAAAACTTCTGACGCTGCTTAATGTTGCTTATACAGCTTTAAGCCACGTTATACATTTTTTTTTTTTTTTTTCATTTTGTTTTTATGTGAAAATCATTGGTTCCCTATGGGAGCCCATTGATTTGAATGGAAGTCGCATCACAAGTCGGATCAGGATGATCCGACTTGTGGTGCGACTTGCTCTCTAAGGACGGGGAACTAAACGCCAAAATGGGGAAAAAAAACGGCGTGGAGTCCCCCGTCCCCCCCCCCCCCCCAAAATCCGTACCAGACCCTTATCCTAGCATGCAGGTCAGGAAAGGGGAGGGGACCAGCGAGCGCCCCCACCCCCCCTCCTGGACCATACCAGGCCACACGCCCTCAACAAAGTACCTTGTCCCTATGTTGAGGACAAGGGCATCTTCCCGACAACCCTAAGCGGTAGTTGTGGGGGCGTCTGCAGGAAGGGGGCTTATCGAAATCTGGATGACCCCTGTAACAAGGGGGCCCCCAGATCCTGGACCTCCTCCCTATGTGAATGAGTATGGGGTACATTGTACCCCATACTCATTCACCCCAAAAAAGGCAGTGTAGTGTAAATAATGACAAGAGACGGTTTTGAGAAGTCCTTTTATTAAAAAATCTCCCTTCGGTCCTCCTCCCGACGATGTCTCCCGTGATTATGCTGACTCCACTCTTTGCAGCTTCTTATATAGCCATGGGGGCGTGGCCTCCCAGTGACTTTACCCGGAGACCCCACCCACTTATGTCCTCATTAAACGTCAGATGACATAAGGGGACGGGGTTTCTGGGTGATGTCACCGGGAGGCCACGCCCCCATGGCTATATAAGAAGCTGCAAAGAGCGGAGCCGGCATAATCACAGGAGACATCGTCTGAGGAGGACCGGAGGAAGATTTTTAATAAAAGACTTATCAAAACCATCTCTTGTCGTTATATACACTACACTGCCCTTTTTGGGGTGAACGGGTAGGGGTGCAATGTACCCCATACTTGTTCACATAGGGGGGGGCCCCCTTGTTACAGGGGGCGTCCAGATTCGGATAAGCCCCCCTGCCTGCAGACCCCCACAACCACCTCCCAGGGTTGTTTGGGAAGAGGCCCTTGTGCTCATCAACATGGGGACAAGGTGCTTTGGGGTGTTGAGGGCTTGTGGCCTGGTATGGTCCAGGAGGGGCTGGGGCCACTTGCTCATCCCCTTTCCTGACCTGCCGGGCTGCATGCTGGTATGTATTTTAGGGGGGGACCCCATGCCGTTTTATTTTCGGCGTGGGGCTCCCCTCAAAATTCATGCCAGACCTGAAGGGCCTGATTTGGAACCTGGGGGGGGGGGGACCCTCACACCGGATTTTTTTTCCCATTTTGGCGTGGAGTTCCCCTCCAGGATCCTCAAAGAGTAAGTTGCATTATCCTGATTCGACTTGTGATGTGACTTCCATTCAAATCAATGGGCTGAAAGCCGTATCAAAGACGGCTCATAGGCAACCATTGATTTTGAATGGAGGCAGAAAAACGCTGCTAAAAGCCAACGTAGCCAAACGTGTACTAACACTAATGGAAAAAGCTACTAAAAGCACGTTTTTATGTCTGCTTTTTCCGGGTATTGGCATTGGCCTCTGCAGCTCGTTTTTTCTAACACCCTGTGTGCATGAGGCCTTATAGGTAAGCCAACCTTCTATTACCTACTAAGGAGAGCTGAACGATTTAATTGTTAACTAATTGCTATCTTGATTCACAGCATGTCCTCGATTCTTAGTGCCGGTTCACACTTGTGCGGTTTGCGAGATCGCATGTAATTCGGAGCGCACTGCTCCTTCATTACATGCGATCTTATGTGCGGATGCGAGTTCAGCCATACACTTTGTATGGCTGAATTCGCAGCGCATCCGCAGCAAACTGGCACATGAGGCTTTTTTTGAGCAGCATCAGAATCGGATCGAACAGTGGTTCACACTTGTGCGATCCGATTCTGTGCGAACTTGCAGATCGCACTGCGATATGCGATCGCAACTGGGGGTGTCGTTAACTTTTAATTGACACCCCCTGCATATCGTATATGGCAGTGTGAACTGCCAGATGTGCGGATGCGATGCGGGATCACGCTGCATATTCGCAGCGTTCCCGCATCGCACAAGTGTGAACCGGCACTTACAGAGCCGTTCTCTGCTCACTCACGGCTGTCAAAAAAAAATGCCCCAGCAAATGTTTATCAACATTAAGGCTGCTAGATAACTATAAACACAATGCTTTACAATGTATCATTTCGTTCTTTTAGAATTTAGATTAAAGGAATGAACTTCCCATCTGTAAGTTAGGGCAGTTTAAGGCTACATGTACACTGGACGTTTTAAAAAGTCCTTTGAACACTGGAATTTAACAGCTATGTAAAGGACGTTTAAAACGTCCGTTGTGTCGCGTTTGCAGCCGCGTTTAGCGGCATTTAGCGGGCGTTTGTGCTCAGATCCGTTTTTAGAGGTCCAAAAATCATTCCCCTTTTTAAACAGTAAAAAATGCAAGCGCTAAACGCGGGTGGTCGCGTTTTGCGTTTGAAATGCCGGTAAACACACGTTCTGAACATCCTGCACGCAAATAATTGCTTTCCAAAAAACCACACTGAACTCAACTGCCTCTAAATGACTGTAAACAACTCCGTGTACATGGACAGATAAGATAACAGAGGAGGGTTCAGGGGCTTCTGAAAAAAACGCCCAACTGCTCCTAAACGTCCGTTTACAAGTAGCAGTGTACATGGGGCCTTGCATCTTAACCACTTGCCGACCGCCCGCCGCAGCTGGCACGGCTGCGCGAATCGATGTAGGGGTACGTCGGTTTACGGGAGTGGCGCTGGGGGGGCGCGCGCTCCTGCCCCCACTAAGCAGCCAGGATGCCTATCCACGGGCCCGGCGGCAGCACTTGCCACTGGGCACCCACGATCTCTCCCTGCTGAGATGACAGCTGTTGTAAACACAGCTGACTGTTCTCTCTGAAATGAGCACAGAGTGCTTGTGATCCTTCTATATAGGGTCACAGGTCTGTATGATAATTTCACAAGTCCCTCCCCCCACAGTTAGTTAGAAATCACTCCCCTAGGCTCACAATTTACCCTTTGATCACCCCTAGGTTAACCCCTTCCCTGTCAGTGTCATTATTACAGTAACAGTGCATATTTTTAGCACTGATACTGTAGTAATGTCACTGGTCCCCCCAAAAGTGTCAAAAATGTCAGTTAGGGGTCCGATCTGTCCGCTGCAATGTTACAGTCCCGCTAAAAATCGCGGATCGCCACCATTACTAGTAAAAAAATAAATAAATAAAAATGACATAAATCTTCCCCCTAGTTTAAATAGGGGGGTAAATACTGCGCTTCAGTGATAATTAATAGATCTATATCAATAAATATTCAAATGGTGAGTGAGTAAATCCAATATCCATAAATCGGTGAATACAATTATAGGATCAATATATAAATATATGACATATATATGTAATATGGTTCCTGTGCTATCGTGGATTCTTCCTGTTACCCTGATGCTGCACCACGGGAACTGATGCTATTAAACAGTTGTAGATACTATTAATTTAAGGGGGGTTGTGGTGCGCTTCAAAGTACTGTATTTAAAATGTGTTAAAGTGCTTGTGTGTGGTTTTCAAAAAATGGATAAATATTGTTGCAAAAATAAAAGTGTGCTATTTGCTAATTCCAAATATTTGCAATATATCTTTGATTCTTATACATATAATTTGCTTATGTGAATATTGTTCCCAATAAAATTATACAAGGTGAAATAGTGCTTCTTATAGGTGCTTTTTAAAGGTGCTCTGTGCGTCTAGTACTGATCACAATAAAAATATAAATACTCAACAAATCATAAAAACAATGTATCAAATCTGTGCAGATTGCTAAATACACGTATCCTAAAATTTCCAATCAAAACGATGCATACAATCGATCTTCAATAAAAAAGGCTGCATCAAATAGTTTGATATAAAGGAATAATTATATGAAAAATGTATAAAAAAAACAGTATTATAAATAACGGTGATTAAATGATGTGACTTCTTTTCCTCCACCTTGTGCTGTGATTACACTTCTAGGTGTACTAAATTCTCACCTCAATTTAGAGGATAATACGCCTGTATTATGTATCAGGATAGGTGGTGGTTCCTTATCCTCCTTTGTTCCAGCGGGGTGTCTCTTAGCAACGGACCTTTCCAGGGGAATCCTATATTCCTTCCCGATCTCGTATTATCAGTGAGACTCCTTAAATGACTTCTTTAGGGTACGATCTCCTCGTGTGTATCTCCTCCTTAGGGCTCATTAAATGATGGGGCCATCATGGTGCAGTATTATAGACTTTTATTATACAATAACGTAGCGAACTTGCATGTAAAAACTCCTTTTTCCAGTATCCAAATTCAAAACAACGCTGTGGGAGCTCTGTCCCGTGTCGCACGTCACTTCCGGGTTCCCGGAAGTGACTGCACAGATTTGATACATTGTTTTTATGATTTGTTGAGTATTTATATTTTTTATTGTGATAAGCACTAGACACACAGAGCACCTATAAGAAGCACTATTTCACCTTTTCACCTTGTATAATTTTATTGGGAACAATATTCACATAAGCAAATTATATGTATAGGAACCAAAGATATATTACAAATATTTGCAATTAGCAAATAGCACACTTTTTTGCAACAATATTTATCAACTTTTTGAAAACCACACACAAGCACTTTAACACATTTTAAATACTTTGAAGCGCGCCACAACCCCCCTTAAATTAATATATAAATATAAATTGTATAACGCGTAGGGCAGACCGAGCACCGGACGTGACGTTACGGGACACGGAGGAGTCCCGCAGCTTACAAGCCGACCTCAGCTTTTTAAACTGTGAGTTACTACTTTTTTCTTATTAATGAAAACTGTGAAATACTACACAATGTGGACCCTTATTACTTTGAGGCACGAGGAAAGACTGGATTACTAGTCTGAGGCAGCTCCCAGACGAGAAGAATATACCACCCCATATTGAATCCATTTAAACCTAGGAGAGGATAAAGGATCAAATCTATTTATAGATCTAGAAGCGCATCTCTGATAGAATTGAGGTGAGCAGTTAGCACACCTAGTGGTGAAGAGCACTGAAGATCACTTGTTTCACAAGGGATAAAGGTGGAAGGAAGTTGTATTTAATTCATAGAAGAGGAGTTTCATTTACAATTTTTGTTTGGACACTTGAACACTATTTATGAACTTTATGATTGTTTTTTGTGATTGTGACACTATAAGGATCGGCACAGAGCACTTTAATTTATCACACATACCACTGGATTTCGAATATTAACATCACCATAAGCACTTTATTTGTTTATTTTGATTTTTTATGAATTAATAATAGTATTATTTATTGGAATTTTATATATATATTTTTATGGATTATTAGCAGAATATTTGATTAGATTGAATTTTATAGGACTCAAGGATTTTATAGGAATTTTATGATTTGAATGTATATGACACAATTTATATTTATATATTGATCCTATAATTGTACTCACTGATTTATGGATATTGGATTTACTCAGTAACCATTTGAATATTTATTGATATAGATCTATTAAATATCCCTGAAGTGCGGCACCCCCCCCCCCCCCCCCATTTACTTAAAGCGGTTGTAAACCCTAAAATAAAAATACTAGCCCATTATGTGTAACTTACCTTAGAACGAAGCCCCGACACGGACCCCCGGACATCGCTGCGGGCGCTGCCATGATCCCTCGCCGTCTCTTCCGGGACGGAATGCGCGCGGGAGTGATTTTCCGGCAAGCTCCCGGCAAATAAATTGAAGGTCTCCCCGGACCTTCAGAGCGCATGCGCCGCTCGCGCGAGCTGCTGCATGCACTGTAAATATCTCCTAAACCATGCCGGTTTAGGAGATATTATTTGTACCTACAGGTAAGCCTTATTATAGGCTTACCTGTAGGTAAAAGTGTCAAAAAGCGGGATACTACCGCTTTAACTGAGTGGTCACCAGTAACAGTACAATCAGCATCAAGGGCATACATATTTTTTATCTACCAAGACAGCGCATGAATCATACCCATAGAAATATACTTCCCCCTAGTTTGTAAAAAGCGATACCTTTTGCGCAAACCAATCAAATACGCTGTATTGCGATTTTTTTTTATTTTTTTTGTTTGTTTTTGTTTTTTTACCAAAAATATATAGCAAAATACAAATTGGCCTAAGCCCCTGTTCACACTTATGCGATGCGGGAAGGCTGCGAATCCGCAGCCTGTTCCCGCATCGCAAACGCACCCCCGGCAGTTCACACTGCCATATGCGATACGCTGGGGGTGTCAATGTAATCTTAACGACACCCCCAGTTTGATCGCATATTGCAGTGCGATCTTGCAGTTCGCACAGGATTGGATCGCACAAGTGTGAACCGCTGTGCGATCCGATCCTGATGCTGCTGCAAAAAAGGGTCCTGTGCGTGTTTGCTGCGGGTGCGGTGCGAATTTAGCCATACAAAGTGTATGGCTAAACTCGCACCGCACAGCCGATCGAATGTAATGAAGGAGCAGTGCGCTCCGACATTACATGCGAACGCTGCAGCCGCATGAGTGTGAACCGGCTCTTAACCGCTTGCCGACCGCCGCAAGTAAATTTACTGCGGCGGTCAGCCCCGGCCAGGCAGAGTGACGTTAATTAACGTCACTAGCCTGGGAGGGTCTGGGGAGCGAGCGCGCGCCCCCTGCGGTCACGGACCCGCGCCCCTGCGGTCACGGACCCGCCCCCCCCCCCCCGCGCGTGTGACCGGCGGACCCGATGTCCGCCGGTCACTCGGCGATTGTCGGGGGAGAGGAAGAAAGTCAGGCGGCTTGTGTAAACAAGCCACCTGTCATTCTCCTCGGTGTAAAAACACTGATCACACGGTTCTACTATGTAGAACCTTTGGCTGTGGCTTGTGGTGTAAGGACACTGATCAATCGCAGTAAGAATCACGCCCCTAGGGACACACACAGCCCCTCCCTCTCAAATAAAGTTAACCCCTTCACTACCAGTGTATTTTTACAGTAACAGTGCATATGTATAGCACTGATTACTGTAGAAATGTCACTGGTAACCCCAAAAGTGTCAAAAATGTCAGTCAAGGGACCGATCTGTCCACCACAATGTCGCAGTACCGCAAAAAAAATCGCAGATCGCCGCCATTACGCGTTAAAAAAAAAAAAACAACAAAAATGACAAAAATCTTTCCCTTTGTTAGTAAACGCAATAACTTTTGCGCAAACCAATAAAAATACGCTTTTTGCGATTTTTTTTTTTTTTTTTTTACCAAACATATGTAGCATAAAACAAATTGGCCGAAAATTTTAAAAAATTTAGATTTTTACATTTTTTTGGGGGGGAATTTCATTTTTTGCAAAATTTACGCTCTTTTTTTGTTTATAGCACAAAAAGTAAAAAGCGCACAGGTGATCAAATACCACCAAAAGAAAGCTCTGTTTGTGGGGAAAAAAGGACGTCAATTTCATTTGGGTACAGCGTAGCATGACCGCGCAATTGTCCGTTAAAGTCACGCAGTGCCGAATCGTAAAATACCCCCTGGTCGTTTAGCAGCCAAATCCTCCGGGGCTTAAGTGGTTAAAGGATGAAAAATATTTTATTTTTACATTTTATTTATTTATTTATTTATTTATTTATTTTTTGGGAATGTTATATAGCTGAATGTGATATAGATAGAGAGATATATATATTTTTTGTTTATAACGCAATTTACCATTAAAGTAACGCAGTGCAGAATCGCAAAAAAGGGCCTGGTCATTAACATAGTTACATAGTTAGTGAGGTTGAAAAAAGACAACAGTCCATCCAGTTCAACCTATGATGTGTGTGTGTGTGTTTGCTGTTAACCGTACATTGTATACCCCTGTATGTTGTGGTCTCTAAGGTGACCATCTAACAGTTTTTTGAAACTATCAATGCTCCCTGCTGATACGACTGCTTGTGGAAGAGAATTCCACATCCTTACCGCTCTTACAGTGAAGAACCCCTTACGCATTTTAAGGTTAAACCGCCTTTCCTCTAGTTTTAGTGAGTGGCCACGCGTCTTATTGTATTCCCTTACTCTGAATAGTTTGTTCCTTATGCCAGGGTCGCCAGTACAGTATTTGTACATTGATATCATATCCCCCCTCAATCGTCTCTTCTCCAGAGAGAATAGGTTCAGTGCTTTTAGCCTTTCCTCATAGCTGATGTCCTCCATTCCCCTAATTATTTTTGTTGCCCTTCTCTGGACTCTTTCCAATTCCAGCACATCCTTCCTGAGGACCGGTGCCCAGAACTGGACAGCATACTCCAGATGTGGCCGGACCAGAGTCTTGTAGAGTGGAAGAATAATCTCTATTTCTGGAGTGAATCCCCTTTTTTATACATCCCAGTATTCTGTTGACTTTACTTGCAGCGGCTTGGCATTGCATGCCACTGCCAAGCCTGTTGTCTACCAGTACCCCCAAGTCTTTTTCCATCTTAGACTCACCCAGAGGTTCCCCCCCCTAGTGAGTAGCTTGCTTTCTGGTTTCTGGCCCCCAAGTGCATTACTTTTACATTTTTCAACATTAAACCTCATCTGCCATGTAGTTGCCCACCCCGTTATTTTGTTCAGGTCCGCTTGCAAGGTTTCCACATCCTGCATAGAAGATATTGGCATGCCTAGTTTAGTATCCTCTGCAAATACCGAGATTGTACTAGATATCCCCTCCTCTAGATCATTTATGAATAAATTAAACAGGATTGGTTCCAGGACCGAACCCTGGGGGACCCCACTTTCCACACCCGCCCAATCCGAGTACTCCTTATTAATCAGCAGCCTCTGGACTCTCCCCTGGAGCCAGTTCTCTATCCAGGTACTCACCTTATGGTTCATACCTACCTTCCTTAGTTTGTACAGTAGGCGTTTGTGGGGAACGGTGTCAAAGGCCTTTCAAAGTCCAGATACACCACATCCACCGGCTTACCTTTATCTAGGTGGCAGCTCACTTCATCGTTGAAGGTTAATAGATTGGTTTGGCAAGAACGATTTTTCATAAATCCATGCTGATTGCTACTAATAATACAGTTTTCATTACTAAAGTCTTGTATATGGTCCCTTAATATCCCCTCCAAAATCTTGCAGACTACAGATGTTAGGCAGACCGGCCTATAGTTCCCCGGGATACACCTCGGCCCCTTTTTAAATATTGGTACCACGTAGACATATGCCGGTTTTCGGTAATTCGATATATCGCGGTATTGCATAGCCACGGTATTGTTATTGTGGCATTTTTAAAATACCGAGTTTCTCTGCTCCTGGGTCTGACTTGTGAATTGATACATTTCAGTGAGCTGGATGACTCATTCACTCACACAGCTAAGCCTTTCAGCATTTAGGCCCCTTTCACACTACGTCAGTTGTCGTCCGTTTTTCGTCAGTTGTCATCCGTTTTTCGTCAGTTGTCATCCGTTTTTCGTCAGTTGTCATCCGTTTTTCGTCAGTTGTCATCCGTTTTTCGTCAGTTGTCATCCGTTTTTCGTCAGTTGTTATCCGTTTTTCGTCAGTTGTTATCAGTCTTTCATCCGTTGTCATCCGTTTTTACATAGAGATGCATTGATGTCCGTTTTTCATCCGTCAACGGATGGATGAAAAACGGACAAACGGACAGTGTGTGTGAAAGGGGCCTAAGTCTCCCAGTAACTATAAACAAAAATGATTACATTTGTATCTTTTCCTTCCCTCTGCCAGGGAGAAAGGAAGTTTAACCTCTTAAAGACTGGATCTTTTTCTGACACTTGTTGCTTGCAAGTTAAAATCAGTTTTTTTTTTTTGCTAGAAAAGTACTTAGAACCCCCAAACATTTTATATATTTTTTTAGCAGAGACCCTACAGAAAAAATGGCGATTGTTGTAATATTTTATGTCACACTGTATTTGCGCAGCAGTCTTTCAAACGCAATTAATAGACTTTAATGAATAAAAAAAAAAAAAAAACGTAACAGTAAAGTTATCCCAATTTTTTTTTTTTGTTACACAGAGAATCGTGATCTTTATTCCAAGCTAAAAAATGGTGATTCTCATTTTGGCCAGAATCGTGCAGCTCTTATATATATATGTGTATATACACATATGTGTGTATACACACACGCATAGCAGCCCACATTACATTATTATATAGCCATCAAGCAGTGTCTGGCCTACCTGGTGATGACTGGTCCTGGCGCTCTGATCCGATGGCCTGGTCTTTAAAGGGGCAAATCCTTGCGATCCAGAAGTGGTTAAACCTGCAGGAGGACCGGTGTTTTTATCTATTAATGACTTTACTATTGCTTTAGGCCTGGTTCCGGGTTGGCGGTTCACATGTATGCGGGTTGGCGGCCCACATTTGCACAGGCATAGCAGCCCATTGATTTGAACGGGCTGCTATGCCCTCATTTTCCGCAGAAAAAAGGTGCATGCAGCATTTTTTTAAAATTCAGTGGCCTTGAAATCCATCCTGCTTTTGCACCATGCGACTAACCTGCAGTTCCTGCTCTGGCAAGCTTTCTGCATTTTTTGTATACATGTGAACCAGGCCTAAAGCAATAGTAAAGTCATTAATGGATAAAAACACCGGTCCTCCTGCAGGTTTAACCAATTAATGACTTTACTATTGCTTTAGGCCTGGTTCACATGTATGCGGGTTGGGGGCCCACATTGGCACAGGCATAGCAGCCCATTGATGTGAATGGGCTTGAGCTGCTATGCCTGCGTTTTCAGCTGAAAAAAGGTGCATGCAGAATTTAAAAAAAATGCAGTGGCCATGAAATCCATCCTTCTTTTGCACCATGCGACTTACCTGCCGTTGCTGCACACGCAAACTGTTTTTAAATGCCGTGCCCACGTATACAAAAAATGCAGAAAGCTTGCCAGAGCAGGAACTGCAGGTTAGTCGCATGGTGCAAAAGCAGGATGGATTTCAAGGCCACTGAATTTTAAAAAAAATGCTGCATGCACCTTTTTTCTGCGGAAAATGAGGGAATAGCAGCCCGTTCAAATCAATGGGCTGCTATGCCTGTGCAAATGTGGGCCGCCAACCCGCATACATGTGAACCACCAACCCGCATACATGTGAACTACCAATCCGCATACATGTGAACCAGGCCTAAAGCAATAGTAAAGTAATTTATAAACAACACCTCCTTCAGGTTTAACCACTTCTTGACCACAAGGATTTGCCCTCTTAATGACCAGGCCATCGGATCAGAGCCGAGCGCCAGGACCAGTTATCACCAGTTAGGCCAGACACTGCTTGATGACCTATTTTAGGCCTGGTTCACAGAGTCTGTACTGACTGACTATATAATAATGTGCATAAGTGAACCAAAGCCCCTAAATTCAGCAATGAAATTGAAGTGAGGTGGAAATTTAATAATTTAAATTTAATAATAGAATACCGTGATAATACCGTATACCGTGGCAAAACCTTAATCAATTAATCGCAGCATGAAAATCTGATACTGTCACAAGCCTAGTACCACGTTGGCTTTTTTCCAATCAGCTGGCACCATACCCGTCTGTAAACTATCCTTAAAGATCAAGAATAAGGGTCTGGCAATCACCTGGCTGAGCTCTTTAAGAACCCTCGGGTTCAAGCCATCCGGTCCCGGTGATTTATTTATGTTAAGTTTCTCTAGTTTAGTTCTAAGTCTATCTTCTGTTAGCCATGGCGGCACTTCCTGAGGTGTGTTGTTTAGTTCGGCCTTACAAGCTGGGTTCGTGTAGCCCCCCGATTCTTTTGTGAAGACTGAAGAGAAGAAATGATTTAACACTTCCGCCTTTTCTTTGTCCTCAGTGGCCATATTACCTTTGTCATCTTTTATGGGGCCAATGTGTTCTGGCCTCGCTTTCTTACTGTTTTTATATACTTAAAGAATTTCTTTGGGTTATTTTTGCTCTCCTCCGCTATATGTCTCTCGTGTTCTATTTTAGCCGCCCTGATTTCGCCTTTACATTTCTTATTACACTCTTTGTAATGATTAAATGCTGCCAATGACCCCTCAGTCTTGTATTTTTTGAAGGCCTTTTCTTTAGCACTAATATATGTATTTTTATGTTGGTGTTTAGCCACCCAGGGTTTAATTTTGCTCTTTTAAATTTATTTCCCTTTGGAATGCACTGGTCAATCCCCTTGTTAAGTATGCTCTTGAAGCACTCTCACTTTTCCTCCGTGTTCTTTGTTCCCAGGGTTCTATCCCAATTGATATTTTCTAGCAGCGAGCGCAGTTTTGGGAAATTGGCTCTTTTGAAATTCAGCGTCCTTATATTACCCCTCTGCTTCCTATAACTGTAATTAATACTGAAACTTATTGACCTATGGTCACTGTTTCCTAAGTTGTTCCGTATTTCTATATCCGTGATCAGGTCTGTATTGTTGGTAATCAGTAGGTCAAGTACCGCATCTTTCCTCGTCGGTGCATTCACCATCTGACCCATGAAATTGTCCTGCAAAACATTTAGGAACTGCCTAGCCTTGGCTGAGTGTGCGGTTCCTTCTGCCCAGTCTATATCTGGATAATTAAAAGTCCCCCATTATAATGACGTTTCCCGTCCTTGCTGCCAATCCTAACTGTAAAATGAGGTCCGCCTCCCCCTCCTCCCTCAGGTTGGGGGGCCTATAGCATACGCCCAATATTACCTTCCCCACCGTGCCTTCCCTTTGAAGCTCTACCCATAGGGATTCTGCCTCGTCCATAGCTCCATTATTAATATCATCCCTCATATTTACCTGTATACTGTTCTTAATATACAGACATACCCCTCCCCTTTTTTACCTTCTCTATCTCTGCGATAAAGGGAATATCCCTGAATGGACGCCATCCAATCATGAGAGCTGTCAAACCAAGTCTCAGTTATCCCCACAAAATCTAAGTCCTCCTCAAACATCAGCAGCTCCAGCTCTCCCATCTTGTTGGCCAGGCTTCTGGCATTGGTATACAAGCCTCGTAATTTTGATCGGTTACATTTATCCTCACTTGATGTTATTAGGCTGCTCTCTTGATTTTTCCCCATACCCACCCTGGGTATAGGAGCTCCGAACACTCTACCACTAATGCCCCCATTTCTGCCCTCTGAAACTTGCTTACCGCTGGCTAATTCTACATCTGTACCCCCCCCCCCCATTCCCTAGTTTAAAAGCCCCTCTAACTTTTTGGCCATCCTCTCACCCAGTACGGCTGCACCCACCCCATTTAGGTGCAATCCGTCCCTACCAAAGAGCCGGTGGCCGACTGAGAAGTCGGCCCAGTTCTCCAGGAACCCGAAACCCTCCTTACTACACCAGCTCCTCAGCCACTTGTTAACTTCCCTAATCTCCCGCTGCCTCTCTGGTGTGGCTCGAGGTACAGGTAGTATTTCGGAAAATACTACCTTGGAGGTCCTTCTCCTCAACTTAGCGCCTAAGTCCCTGAAATCGTTTAGGACTCTCCATCTTCCTTTGCCTATGTCATTGGTACCCACGTGTACCATGACAGCTGGGTCTTCTCCAGCCCCACCCAATAATCTGTCCACCCGATCCGCGATGTGCCGAACCCGAGCGCCCGGCAAACAACAGACTGTTCGGCACACACGGTCTTTGTCACAGATTACACTATCTGTCCTTCTAATAATTGAGTCCCCTACCACCAGCACCTGTCTTTCCTTTCCCTTTCTCCCGGCCTCACTGGAGGAGTTCTTCCTCTGGCAGCTAGGGGCGGCACTCTGCTCCAGCAATGCTGGTCCCTGACTGGTTTTTCCCAACATCACACAACGGGGCGTATCTGTTGGGGTGCTCCAGCCCAGGATCAGCCTCCTTGCCTTGTTCCCTTCTACCCCTCCTAACTGTCACCCCTCTACTCTGCTCTGATGCCTGCACCTCCGATACTCCGCCCACCTCTGTGCAGGCCCCTGCCTGCACCTGACTGGTACGATCCTGGCTCTCCTCCGGTATGGACATTCGTCTCAGTGTTGCCAGCTGCCTCCCTAGATTCAGGACCTGAGCTTCCAGGGAAGCAACTTGCTTACATTTTGCGCATTTGTATTCGCCCTCGATCACATGTCTGAGGAACGCATACATATCACAAGATGTACACCGAGTCGCATCTCCACACCCGCCGGGCATTGTACCTACTATCTAATCTAATGGGGATTCAGTAATTCAAGTCTATCCTATGTGGCTATTTCCTGGCTTCCTAACTCTACCTTCTCACCCTCTGGTACTCCGCTTCACTCACTTGACACTCAGTTGCACAACACTCACTTACTCCCCAGTCGCAGAGATACTCCCCAGTCGCAGAGATACTCCCCAGTCGCAGAGATACTCCCCAGTCGCAGAGATACTCCCCAGTCGCAGAGATACTCCCCAGTCGCAGGGATACTCCCCAGTCGCAGGGATACTCCCCAGTCGCAAGGATGCTCCCCAGTCGCAAGGATGCTCCCCAGTCGCAAGGATACTCCCCAGTCGCAAGGATACTCACCCGTCCAAAGATCTTCACCAGTCGGTCGGTCACAGAACACTGTCAGTCAGTTGCAGAGCACAGTCAGTCGGTCGCAGAGCGGTCAGTCGGTCGCAGAGCAGTCAATTGGTCGCAGATCAGTCGCAGAGTAGTTTTAAGCAGATAGCAGCCCCTTTACAACCTGTATTGCTAGTAGTGTTGTGCAAATCCTTCTGATCCAGAACTGGTTAAAGACTAAGCCTTTTTCTGACCCTTGTTGCTTACAAGTTTAAAATCCATATTTTTTGCTATATCAATTTTTTATTTTTGTTTTTAGCAGAGACCCTAGAGAATAAAATGGCGATCGTTGCAATCTTTGTCACACTGTGTATTTAGGCAGAAGTCTTTCAAACGCGTTTTTTTTTTTTTTTGTAAAAATGCACTTAAATGAATTTGAAAAAACTAAACAGTAAAGTTAGCATGCAAGAGATGTTACCCTGCGAATCGTGAGAGAATTGTGATCTTTATTCGAAGCAAAAAAAATCATAATTCTCATTTTATCCAGAATCGTGCAGCTCTACTACTAAACATGTTATACATTAAATTATAGATGTAAAATTGTATATTTCAGTTGTTTTGCACTATTTATGTAATATAGTTTGAATGAAAAATGGTGCTTTAGTGGATTGTGCCTATGTCCCCTTAGGTCAATGAATGGTGGAACAATCTGAGTGAGGGACAGAAGACTGTATCAGGTAAGTACAAACCTGGTTAACCAGTTGCCGACCACCCCATAGCAATTTTACTGCTACAGGGTGGCCGCAGAATCATGTGCATACAGTATCTCAAAAAAGTGAGTACACCCCTCACATTTTTGTAAATATTTTATTATATGTTTTCATGTGACCACACTGAAGGAATGACACTTTGCTACAATGAAAATTAGTGAGTCTACAGTTTGTATAACGGTGTAAATTTGCTGTCCCCTCAAAATAACTAGACACACAGCCATTAATGTCTAAACCACTGGCAACAAAAGTGTGTACAGCCCTAAGTGAAAATGTCCAAAGTGTCAATATTTTGTGTGGCCACCATTGTTTTCCAGCACTGCCTTAACCCTTTTGAGCATGGAGTTCACCAGAGCTTCATAGGTTGCCACTGGAGTCCTCTTCCACTCCTCCATGACAACATCAAGGAGCTGGTGGATGTTGGAGACCTTGCGCTCCTCCACCTTCTGTTTGTGGATGCCCCACAGATGCTCTATAGGGTTTAGGTCTGGGGACATGCTTGACCAGTCCATCACCTTTACCCTCAGCTTCTTTAGCAAGGCAGTTGTCCTCTTGGAGGTGTGTTTGGGTCGTTATCCTGTTGGAATACTGCCCTGCGGCCCAGTCTCCAAAGGGAGGGGATCATGCTCTGCTTCAGTATGTCACAGTACATGTTGGTATTCATGGTTCCTTCCATGAACTGTAGCTCCCCAGTACCCGCAGCACGCATGCAGCCCCATGAATCTCCCACCACCATGCTTGACTATAGGCAAGACACACTTGTCTTTTGTACTTCTTACCTGGTTGCTGCCACACCCGCTTGACACCATCTGAACCAAATACGTTTATCTTGGTCTCATCAGACCACAGGACATGGCTCCAGTAATCCATGTCCTTAGTCTGCTTGTCTTCAGCAAACTGTTTGATTGTGGGCTTTTGTTGTGCATCATCTTTAGAAGAGGCTTACTTCTAGGACGACAGCCATGCAGATCAATTTGATGCAGTGTGCGGCGTGTGGTCTGAGCACTGACAGGCTGACCCCCACCCCTTCAACCTCTGCAGCAATGCTGGCAGTACTCATACGTCTATTTCCCAAAGGCCAACTCTGGATATGACGTTGAGCACGTACACTCAACTTCTTTTGGTTGACCATGGCGAGGCCTGTTCTGAGTGGAACCCACTAAAAGTCGCTTATCGCCGCCATTGCTATTATAAAAATATATAAATTCCAGTGTGCGTATATCCCATAGTTTGTAGACGCTATAACGTTTGTGCAAACCAATTTTTATTATACACTTATTGGGGTTTTTTTTGACAAAAATATGTAGAAGAAATTTATTCACTTTTTTTTTTTTTTTTTTCTTTATTGGATTTGTTTTATAGCAGAAAGTTAAAAAAAATAGTGTTTCCCCCCCCCCTCCCAAAATTGTCAGCCTTTTTTTTGTTTTTTAGTGCATAAAAAAAAACCCCAGTGGTGATCAAATACCACCAAAAGAAAGCTCTACTTAGCTCTAAAAAAGAACCTAAATTTAATTTGTGTACAGCGTTGCATGCCGTGCAATTGTCAGTTAAAGTAACGATGTACCGCATTGCAAAATGTGGCCTGGTCATGTAGGGGGTCATAGACCTCCCTCCATCTTCCGGAGGATAAGTAGTTAATACCCAGCTCCACCAAAACAAAAGTACTGTGTAAATTTTAAAATCATAATAGCTTTTAAGACTTTTCCACTGGCATGCTTTTCATTTTCTTTGCATCTCTCTCTTTAGGTATCATTGCTGCTAATGTATTGGTATTTTTCCTTTGGAGAGTTCCTTCCATGCAACGAACAATGATCCGATACTTCACATCCAACCCTGCATCTAGTAAGTGCTTTCTTGTCTGTCTATTAGGAAATGCATACAGTATGAGGATATGCAGTCATTATAAAGTATGTTTACACATGGTAATTGATGAATTTTTCAACACATTTTAACAGACAAACCATGAAGATTTAATTCAAGCATTGCCTACTAATAAAGGTGATGTACTGTTCAAATTTGTTGAATAAATCAGCAATTTCCAGGTCAATTTATCCAATTGTCTCCCAGATTTGAAAACCATACTAGTAAGCTCAATACAAATACTAATGGAAGCACTTTTTTTCTCGTTGTGCTCAACCCCTGACCTCAAGAAACTGACTGACATGACGACCCAATAGAACCTTTGGCTAGCATTTAAGGCCAAAAAAACAGACAAACAAATTTCACATTTGTGGAAACAAACCAGACACACTTTCTCGGCCAATAGGTTACATAGACCTGCCCTCCTTATGAAATTATACATTTTAACCACTTGCCGACCGCCCTATAGCAGGTGTACTGCTACAGGGGGGCTGATGTGAGCAGGATATATACGTGATCCTGCACTCCCGGGTAGCGGAGGCGTATACGTACCGCCGGCTTCTCGCTCCCACTGTGATTATACACAGCAGGAGCCAATCACGGGCCTTGCGGACTCCATGTTCGCCGACACCCATCGATCATTTGGTAAACAAGGCAGATTGCTGTTCTTTCTGTAGGTAAGGCATGGAAACAAGGCAGATTGCTGTTCTTTCTGTAGGGAAGGCATGGATCATGTGTTCCTGCAAAGCAGGGACAATGATCTGTGTCCTCTGCTAGTAAAAGCACCTTCCACACTGTACAAACACACTGACTAGGCACACAGTTTAACCCTTTGATTGCCTCTTGTTAAAGTGGTTTTTAAGCCACTTGCAGGACTTTGTATAATCCTGTTTTCCTTCTAAACCTGTGTACCTTTGTGTCTGTTTTTTTTATAAAAAAAAAATGCTGCGTATACCTGGTTTCAGTGTGCTGATCGGCGATCACATTACTTACTGGCTCTCTCCTCTCCCCATCTGACAGCTGCAGGGGGCGGGGCCGAGATTCCCCTGCTAACGTCATTTGGGAGGAGAGAGAGCCAGCTGGTCACGTGATCGCCAAGCAGCACACTGAAATCAGGTATATACAGCATTTTATTATTTTTTTTTTTTTATAAAACAAAGACAGAGGCACACAGACTTAAGAAACAGACAGGATTATATAACATATCAACATTTTTTTTTAAGCAGGAGGAGGGGCGATCGGGCCATGACACGGAGCTGACAGGCAGGTAAGGGAGGGGGGAGGAGGACAGAGGGGACACAGGAGAGGAGAGCTGCGGATGATGGATGCACGTACATTGGCCACGGTGTCACGGCTCAACAACTATGATACACAGTGGTCAGTGTACAGGGGGGAGGGCAGAAACTGGCAGGATCAGCCAGGTTTTTTTAGGTGATGGACAGGGCCAAATTACACAGCACAAGCACAGTACTGTAGAACATGCTTTAAAGGAACAGGATCGTGCTTTTACAGCGACAGCATATTTTTAGCACTGATCACTGTATTGGTGTCACTGGTTCCCAAAAGTGTCAGTGTCCGATTTTGTCCACTGCACTATTGCAGTCCCGCTTGAAGTCGCTGATTCGATTAAATATTCGATAAATAAATTTGTAGTCGCAATAACTTTTGGGCAAAGTAAGCAATATGTGTATTGAGGTTTTCTTTACCAAAAATATGTAGCAGAATACATCTTGGCTTAAATTGATAAAGATATATATTTTTTTTTTTTTTTGGGGTTTATAGCACAACAAATAAAGGCAGAGGTGATCAAATGCCACCAAAACAAAGCTCTAATTTATAGAGAAAAAGGGACATACATTTTATTTGGGTACAGTGTTGCACGACCGTGCAATTGTCAGAGTAACACGGACTGTACTACAAAAAATGGCCTGGTCATGAAGGAGGTAAATCTTCCCATGCTGAAGTGGTTAATAAGTGGCAAAACTGAGTTGACAAGCATCGTAATATTTGTGAAGTGTCTCAATACTTCACAAATTTCTCAACATCTTGCTAAACTATACCAAGCTACTGCTGAAACTTTTTTTGGCCCTTCTTTCCAAAACTTCAGATAATGGAAAGCCCCATCTTCCATTCTGAGGTTCATTTAGCATGAAATCGATGAACCAGCCCAGATGGCTTTACCGCTCTATCCTGTAAGAAACTTGTAGATTTTTTGTCCACGCCTGCAGCTACTTTTCAATGAGTTCCAAGCAAAAGGCTCCTTAATCACTTCTGGACCGAAAAGGATTTGCCCCTCTAATGACCAGGCCATTTTTTTGCAATTCGGCACTGCGTTACTTTAACGGACAATTGCATGGTAGTGCGATGCTGTACCTAAATAAAATTGATGTCCTTTTTTTTTCCTCACAAATAGAGCTTTCTTTTGGTGGTATTTGATATCCTGTGCAAAAAAAATAGCGAAAATTCTGGGGAAAAAAACACATTTTACACATTCTGCTATAGAACATTCCCCCCCCCCCCAAAAAAAATGTAAAAATCAATATTTCTCCTCCTTTTAAGCCAATTTGTATTCTGGTACATGTCGTTAGTAAAAAAAAAAAATCGCAATAAGTGTATTTTGATTGGTTTGTGCAAAAGTTATTGCGTCTACAAACTAGGGGAAAGATTGATGTCATTTTTATTTATGTATTTATTTGTTTTACTAGTAATGGCGGCTATTTGCGATTTTTAGCGGGACTGCGACATTGCGGCGGGCATTTTTTGACACTTTTGGGGGGATCAGTGACATTGCTACAGTAATCAGTGCTAAAAATATGCACTGTTACTGTAATGACATTGGCAGGGAAGGGGTTAACACAGTGGTGATCAAGGGTTACGTGTGAGCCTAGGGGAGTGTTTTCTAACTGTATGGGGGAGGGACTTCTATATAGGACCACAGGTCTCTGTGGTCATTTCACAAGGATCACAGGCGATCTGATCATTTCAGAGAGAACAACGGTCTGCTGTGTTTAAAACAGCTGACCGTTCTTCTCTCCTCAGCAGGGAGCGATCGCGGGTGCCGTGGCTCGCCCCCAGCACCGCTCCTGCGAACCGTCGTACCCGTACGTGGATTCGCACAGCCAAGCCAGCCTGCCGCAGTATATATGCAGTCGGCAAGTGGTTAAACAGACGCGCTGGGCAATGGTATTTTTAGTTTTGACCAATCCCCTTGCTTTAACATGCATGTCAAGATACTGGCTAAGATTCTAGCATTCTACCTGAAACCTGGCCTAAGCGAAAATGTACATTGCATCTTCCAGCCTAATCATCCTCTCTAAAATGACAATTTTTTTTCTACTAGCCCTAGATTTAAAAAAAAAAAAAAAGGCTGTTCACTCGCTGGGAGTTGGGCACTTCCTTTTGGAAGTGGATATGTGCCTTGTGATGGTACCAGGGTGTTTTTTTTTCAATATTTAGGCTTTTGCTATCCCTCTTTCAGTATTGACAAAGGCACTGGACAAGGCTGCCCACTGTTTAAGTTTAAGGCTCATTCAAATGGCAGATTAGTGCCGTCCTCTGTGCAGAGCAGCTGGCAGATGCCTGTTAATCCACCTCAGAGCTGTGTGAAGGCAGCCCATAGAAATGGATGCACATGCAGCACTGGCATGGACACAATTGCATGTCAAATACTGACATGTGAACAGGAGCGGGTGCATGGATCAATCCATCCAGAGGCTCTGCATTCGGATTCATGCACATGCTCCTGCCCACGGGTAAACATGTGATTGCACTGCACAGCTCCAAGGTGGATGCACACACACACACATGCCAGCAGCTCTGCATTGAGGAGAGCATTGATCTGATGTCTGAATGAGCCCTTAGACCATTGTATACTGCAATGTATCCAATTACAACAAGGTATGTGCCACTACAGAGTTACTTTTATTTCAGCCCCAAATCAATATCATTAATTTTACCATAAGGCAGTTAACCAGTACCTTTTTGGGCTATACCCTCTTACATCTTTACCAAACTTGCTTTCCCTCCTAAGAAAATTTTGTATTTTTTTTTGCTCTACAAATTAATAAAAAATGCCACACTTTGAACAATCTCTTATCCTAGGGCTTTAGCCCATGTTTTAGAGGATGTCAAACCCCAGGCAATCTTTTCTATAGAGTGGATATAAAAAGTCTACACGCCCCTGTTAAAATGTCAGGTTTCTGTGATGTAAAAAAACGAGACAAAGATAAATAATTCCAGAACTTTTTCCACCTTTAATGTGACCTATAAACTGTACAACTCAGTTAAAAAAACAAAACTAAAATAATATGGTTGCATAAGTGTGCACACCCTTAAATACTTTGTTGAAGCACCTTTTGATTTTATTACAGCACTCAGTCTTTTTGGGTAGGAGTCTATCAGAATGGCGCATCTTGACTTTGCAACATTTGCCCACCCTTCTTTGCAAGAACACTCCAAATCTGTCAGATTGCGAGGGCATCTCCTGTGCACAGCCCTCTTTAGATCACCCCACAGATTTTTAATCAGATTCAGGTCTGGGCTCTTGCTGGGCCATTCCAAAACTCTCATCTTCTTCTGGTGAAGCCATTCCTTTGTTGATTTGGATGTATGCTTTGGGTCGTTGTCATGCTGAAAGATAACGTTCCTCTTCATGTTCAGCTTTCTAGCAGAAGCCTGAAGGTTTTGTGCCAATATTGACTGGTATTTGGAACTGTTTATATTTCCCTCTACCTTGAATAAGGCCCCTTTTCCAGCTGAAGAAAAACAACCCCAAAGCATGATGCCGCCACCACCATGCTTCACGGTGGGTATGGTGTTCTTTTGGTGATGTGCAGTGTTGTTTTTGCGCCAAACATATCTTTTGGAATTATGGCCAAAAAGCCTTCAATTTTGGTTTCATCAGACCATAACACATTTTCCTATATGCTTTTGGGAGACTTCAGATGTGTTTTTGCAAAATTTAGTCGGGTTTGGATGTTTTTTCTTGGTAAGAAAAGGCTTCCGTCTTGCCGCTCTGCCCCATAGCCCCGACATAGGAAGAATGCGGAGATTGTTGTCACATGTACCACACAGCCAGTACTTGCCAGACATTCCTGCAGCTCCTTTAATGTTGCTGTAGGCCTCTTGGAAGCCTTCCTGACCAGTTTTTTTTCATCATTTTTTGAGGGACAGTTCTTGGTAATGTCACTGTTGTGTTCTATTTTCTCCACTTGATGATGACTTTTTTCACTGTGTTCCATGGTATATCTACTGCCTTGGAACTTCTTTTGTACCCTTCAACATTGCGATTCCCTCTGATGCTAAGAAAATGTCAGGAAAGACCTACTAGAACAGCTGAACTTTATTTGGGGTTATTCAGAGGCACTTTAAATGATGGTAGGTGTGTACTGACTCCTTTTTAACATGAGTTTGAATGCGATTGCTTAATTCTGAACACAGCTACATCCCCAATTATAAGAGGGTGTGAACACTTACGCAATCAACTTATTTTATTTTTTTAGTTTTACCCCCCCCCCCCCAAAAAAGATTTAGTTGAATGTTTTTCAATTGAGTTGTACAGTTTATAGGTCACCTTAAAGGTGGAAAAAGTTCTGAAATGATTTATTTGTTGTCATTTTTTTTCTACATCACAGAAACCTGACATTTTAACAGGGGTGCATAGACTTTTTATATCCACTGTATATAGTGGGACTACCCCAAAATCGGGAGATATTGGACCAACATTTATCAACTGGTCTACATGCACTTGGGCACAGGAGGCCCTATCCTGAAACCCACACAATGTATAAACTCACAATTTTACCTAGTAATCTTTCTTTTCATGACAGCCAAACAGGTCCTCCACCGCTAGGATTGTGCAGGTGAAATAAAAGATGATGATTTTTCTACTGAATGGAAAAAATGGCGATTATCCTTAATGATTTAGTGCAGGGATTCCCAAACTACGGCCCTGCAGCTGTTGCAGAACTTCATCCCATGAGGTATAGAAAAACACAGACATTCACATACATAACTTGGCATGATGGGAACTGTAGTTTCTGAACTGGAGGGCCGTAGTTTGGGAATCCCTGATTTAGTGCATACATTTGAATTCCCTGGGATGGAACACTAGCTTCCACCACTCATTGCTGGACCTATGATAGATTTGTTCTCCTCTGGAACTTTCTAGAAGTAAGGCCCAGAGTATTCTGGAAGTGCTCAATCCTTTTTGTGGGTGTAGAAAGGTGAAAATATTGGGGTAATGAGTACGGTACTTTGTTGTATTAAACACCTAATGAAGGGCTATCTTTGCCTGCAAGATTGTGCAGTTTTGTATCCATGATGACAGAATAAATAAAATAATTCTGGAATGGCTGTGATGTATTCCCAGGAGTTTTAGGATTGAAATATACAGTTGTTTAAAATTAAGTAAACCCCATAGAAACTGTTGACCTTTTTCACTGTATTTATACAAGTGAACATTTGATTTTCATTCAAACCATTGTTCTGGATACATGTAATACACTTGAACACATAACACGTAAAACTGATGTGGTTTATTAATTGTCCTAATCTAAATAAAATGAAAATACAAATTTACATGAAAAAGTAAGTACACCATTTCAAATCCATGAAAAGTCAATCGTTTCCATGGGTGTGTTTTTTAATGACTGTTTGTAGTAACATTGGACACATTTATGAATTTAGTTATTAGTCTTTCTCCATTATACAACAAGGAAAAAACTTTTTGCAATTGTTAATCAACAATACTTATTTGCTGACTAACCAATAAAAAAAACATGCAGCAAACGTTTGGATATCTTGTCAGTCGTTACTTGGTAACACACACTAGGAATAAATCCTAGCCTCCAGACTTTTCTTAGCCAGAAAAAACGGGCTTGTCCATGTTCATGACAGATGCAGATACTTTACACTTTTGTTTTTTTTTTGCTCTGTCCCTACAGTTGAGCTTAATTTTTTATTTATTTTTTCTTGAAGAGGTTTATGATATTATTGAAATGTTTGAAGTGGTATGTGCTGTCCAATCCATGTTGGTCATTACAGTCTATATTTTCTACAGAGTCCATTTGCTTGCCGATGACTTTATCTACATTTAGCCACTTCTCATTCTTCCATATGGCTGCAAATATGTATGTCCTGTGGACATTTTCCTCCAGTATTGTCTCCATTCTGGGCCAAGAACAATTTTTGGCTCTCTATATGTCAGCAGGTAAGAATCCATGTGTGTCCCCTTAACATGTGTGCTTTGTTAATGTGAATTGAAATGGGAAAAGTTTTGTGGTCCTCCAAAATTCTATATGCTGCGGAGGTGGGGTGGTGAGGGGGAGGGAGCTGACGTAATTCTTTTCTAGGCAAGAATTGCAAAAGTGGAAGCAGGTATCGATCCGAAAAAGGTAGGTAACTGCTCTCAAAAAAGGGGGGAAAAAAATAAACAGCCAAATATGTTGGAATTTCTTAAGTCTTCATACACGCTTTTTTTGTTTGTAAAAGCTTGTTTCAGGTCTGATTTTAAAAATCTGACTAAACGAATGCTTTTAATTCCTTCCTACTGGTAAAACTGATTCTTAATGAAAACACATTCATGATTTCACCAATAATAGTTTAGAAAGAGCACATGAATACCAGCAGGAGCATTTTTATTCTTTTTATTTGTAGGAAGACATCCTGTCAGCTAGCAAATACTGGTGTACCTGATTGCCTACTATTTACAAATCCCTTATCTGTGTTATTTTGTTGTCCGTGGATCTAAGGGGGCCCATTCACACTATGGCCTTGCACTAACACGCACTTTACCACAGCATCTCTGAAATGCATTAGTATTATGCAGTGCCATTCCTTCTGAATGGTACCTGAACGCACCTATCCAATGTACGTGTTACAGCACAACAAGCGGCAGTGCATGTCTTTGTATGGTATATTGGAATGCCATTCTGATTGAATGACACCGCATTGCACCAATGTATTTACCAGGCAATGTGGCAGTGTAGTCGAAGAGTCCAATCGGACCACTTTATAGCAGCTACAAAGCACACTAATTTTTGCTGGAAATTTGTAGATCCTAATGGGCCATACAGACTCTAAGATTTTCTGAAGGCTTTTTTTCCTTTAGACTTACCAAAACCATATAATATGAGGTCAAACCTAAACACTTTCAATTTGTATGCAATCTGGCAGGCCCTTGCACTACATAGAAAAGGTAAATCTGAAGGAAATCTAACCACAAAAGTTGGATAGTGTGTATCCAGCTTTAGAATTGCTGCTGTAAATGACTGCAATTTTCAAGGAAAGCACTAATGCGCCATGGTCATGGATAGCTGCATTGGAGCTGAAGCTGGTCGTTGAGTTGTTACCTCCAAAAGCTGCAAAAAGTCAATCACTTGATTAGACATATGCCGGTTTTCGGTAATTCGATATATCGCGGTATTGCATAGCCACGGTATTGTTATTGTGGCATTTTTAAAATACCGAGTTTCTCTGTCAAGTCTGCCTGACTTGTGAATTGATACATTTCAGTGAGCTGGATGACTCATTCACTCACACAGCTAAGCCTTTCAGCATCAGTCTGCCAGTAACTATAAACAAAAATGATTACATTTGTATCTTTTCCTTCCCTCTGCCAGGGAGAAAGGAAGTTTAACCTCTTAAAGACTGGATCTTTTTCTGACACTTGCTGCTTGCAAGTTAAAATCAGTTTTTTTTTTGCTAGAAAAGTACTTAGAACCCCCAAACATTTTATATATTTTTTTAGCAGAGACCCTACAGAATAAAATGGCGATTGTTGTAATATTTTATGTCACACTGTATTTGCGCAGCAGTCTTTCAAACGCAATGATTAGACTTTAATGAATAAAAAAAAAAAAAAAAAAAAAGTAACAGTAAAGTTATCCCAATTTTTTTTTTTTGTTACACAGAGAATCGTGAGAGAATCGTGATCTTTATTCCAAGCTAAAAAATCGTGATTCTCATTTTGGCCAGAATCGTGCAGCTCTAATAAATATATATATACACACACACACGCATAGCAGCCCACATTACATTATTATATAGCCATCAAGCAGTGTCTGGCCTACCTGGTGATGACTGGTCCTGGCGCTCTGATCCGATGGCCTGGTCTTTAAAGGGGCAAATCCTTGCGATCCAGAAGTGGTTAAACCTGCAGGAGGACCGGTGTTTTTATCTATTAATGACTTTACTATTGCTTTAGGCCTGGTTCACATGTATGCGGGTTGGTGGTTCACATGTATGCGGGTTGGCGGCCCACATTTGCACAGGCATAGCAGCCCATTGATTTGAACGGGCTGCTATGCCTTCATTTTCCGCAGAAAAAAGGTGCATGCAGCATTTTTTTAAAATTCAGTGGCCTTGAAATCCATCCTGCTTTTGCACCATGCGACTAACCTGCAGTTCCTGCTCTGGCAAGCTTTCTGCATTTTTTGTATACGTGGGCACGGCATTTAAAAATAAACAGTTTGCGTGTGCAGCAACGGCAGGTAAGTCGCATGGTGCAAAAGAAGGATGGATTTCATGGCCACTGCATTTTTTTAAATTCTGCATGCACCTTTTTTCAGCTGAAAACGCAGGCATAGCAGCTCAAGCCCATTCACATCAATGGGCTGCTATGCCTGTGCAAATGTGGGCCCCCAACCCGCATACATGTGAACCACCAACCCGCATACATGTGAACCAGGCCTAAAGCAATAGTAAAGTCATTAATAGATAAAAACACCGGTCCTCCTGCAGGTTTAACCAATTAATGACTTTACTATTGCTTTAGGCCTGGTTCACATGTATGCGGGTTGGGGGCCCACATTTGCACAGGCATAGCAGCCCATTGATGTGAATGGGCTTGAGCTGTTATGCCTGCGTTTTCAGCTGAAAAAAGGTGCATGCAGAATTTAAAAAAATGCAGTGGCCATGAAATCCATCCTTCTTTTGCACCATGCGACTTACCTGCCGTTGCTGCACACGCAAACTGTTTTTAAATGCCGTGCCCACGTATACAAAAAATGCAGAAAGCTTGCCAGAGCAGGAACTGCAGGTTAGTCGCATGGTGCAAAAGCAGGATGGATTTCAAGGCCACTGAATTTTAAAAAAATGCTGCATGCACCTTTTTTCTGCGGAAAATGAGGGCATAGCAGCCCATTCAAATCAATGGGCTGCTATGCCTGTGCAAATGTGAACCACCAACCCGCATACATGTGAACCACCAACCCGCATACATGTTTACCAGGCCTAAAGCAATAGTAAAGTAATTTATAAACAACACCTCCTTCAGGTTTAACCACTTCTTGACCACAAGGATTTGCCCTCTTAATGACCAGGCCATCGGATCGGAGCCGAGCGCCAGAACCAGTTATCACCAGTTAGGCCAGACACTGCTTGATGACCTATTTTAGGCCTGGTTCACAGAGTCTGTACTGACTGACTATATAATAATGTGCATAAGTGAACCAAAGCCCCTAAATTCAGCAATGAAATTGAAGTGAGGTGGAAATTTAATAATAGAATACCGTGATAATACCGTATACCGTGGCAAAACCTTAATCAATTAATCGCAGCATGAAAATCTGATACCGTCACAAGCCTACACTTGATGACTAAGCTACAAATCATGAGGATTTTCTGTCACAGACCTTTTCATTGACAACATGAACATTTTTTTTTTTTTTTGAACATTTTTATTCTGCCAAGAAATGGTAAGGAGAGATTCAGTAGCTGCTGCAAATTGTTTGTGGGTTAGGACCGAACATATAATAATGGTCTTCTAGAAAACATTTTGTATTCTAATTAGGTAGAATCGATTTAATATTTAGGTAAAGGAGAACTGCGCTGAAAAGCTTATTGTGTGCAAGTTATATTACTGTTAAGCTGGTCGTGGATGGATTAAAATTTGCTGCTGAACCGGGCAAATATTGATCCATGTGTGATTTGCTTCCGCTCCACCGAAGTCGATCTAACAATTGACTTCTGTCAAACTGGCTTTTTGGAAAATTTTTCTCGATCAGCAGCTGCATATGTTCTGACAGAGGAGATTGCCTGCTGTCAGACTACAATGTCTCAGCGGGGAGAATAGTTTGATTCATCTATGGTCAGCCATATTATTTTGTTTTACTGGTTGCTTGCTACCAAAATAAAATGGTATTTTGCAAAGTGCCTTTTAAAGTGGTTGTAATGTCAGTTTTTTTTTTTTTTTCTTAATGCTTTTCATGCATTAAGATTACAAGCCTTCCGTGTGCAGCAGCCCCCCTAATACTTATCTGAGCCCCATCTCCATCCAGGGATGTTGCACAAGTGACTCTTCTGCCCAGGACTCCCCTTCTCATTGGCTGAGACAGCAGTGAAGTGGTATTGGCTCCTGCTGCTGTCAATCAGTCAGTGAGCCAATGAGAAAGAGGGGGGCGGGGCTGGGCCGCGGCTCTGTGTCTGAATGAACACGGGGAGCTGCAGCTCAGCCCAGGTGACCCCATAACAAGCTGCTTGCTGTGGATGTGCACAGAGGAGGTAAGTAGAACAGGTTTGTTTTTTATAATAAAAAAATAAAAAAAAAAAAAGACTTTACAATCCCTTGAAGGCCCCTTTCACACATGCGGTCCATTCAGATCCGCCTGTCAGTTTTTCAGGCGGATCTGAACAGATGCCCCATGCATCTCTATGGGGCAGCGAATGTCAGCGGAGACATGTCCGCTGACATCCGATCTGATCCTGTCCGTCAAATCCGGACGGATGGAAATCCTATTTTCCATCTGTCTGGCGGATGGGATGAGAACGGACAGACGGTCCGTTCTCATCTGATTCCCCCATAGAGGACATCGGGGATCTGACAGCTCCGTCTCCGCACACAGAGCGGAGACGGAGCTGTCATCCACCTGCTCAGCGGGGATCGATCCGCCGATCCCCACTGAGAAAAACGGAGTCTTCGGCGGAACGGACGTGTGAAAGGAGCCCAAGTCTGTGGGCACTGTCTCTGCATCATCCTATATCCACTAACGCTAATAAATATGTATTGTCTGTGGTGGGAGTGATCATGTGACCACAGCTGAGAGCAGCGCTGGAGGGACCCTGCTGGAGTGAAGAAAAAGGTAAGGAATACAGCCTCTTCTGCAACCCGCTCACCTTAACAAAAATATAACTATTGCAGTATGGAGGTACATTTTTTTTTTTTTTTTCACACCGGTTAGGCAGCATAACGGCATCGATTGACTTCAGTACAGCTAGTTACCTGTGTTTTTTTTTTTTTTTTTCTTTTTACTGCGATCACTGCTGGCTATTGCTGGCAGCAGTGATCCTTGTGTTCTGGTACGAAAAGGATCCCTTCCGGCAGAACACAATAGAACTTCGGGAGGGATTCCCCAATCAACACTGACTGTGTTGGGAACCAAACAGTTTTCCTTCCTTCAACCCATATTTGAAGGAAAGAAAATTGCATAATATATGGTCTGCCTTCATCTTTGTTGTGAAGAATAGGATATGGGGAAAGTTTTTGTTTAACAGATTAAAACTGGGCTTAGTTTACACCACTAAAGCTGGCCTATACGTGGATCGAAATTCTGCCGTTCAGCATGGGTTGGCTGAATTTTGATACATGTATGGTTGTACAGAAGTCAATCTACCGGCGTATTCTGAGGGCAGCAAAGTTTACCTGCTGTCAGAATGCAATATCTCCGCGGGGAGGATTCCCCTATCTACATCCAGCTGGTTGAACAAAAAAAGGCTCATCTATGGCCTGCTTAGGTCTACAAAAATGCTGAGTTTTGTCAGCCGATAACAGGAGCTAGGAGCTGAGTGGATTTCTGGCAAATTAACAGGTATTCTCTACTTCAGGCAGGGTTTTTTTTTTTTTTAATGAATAAAACAAGGGAAAATATACAGGTATTGCAGAAATATATTGCCTTTTCTGTATTACTTTTTTATTTTATTTTTTTCAGCTCTGACGTAAACTTTAATGCACTTTTTAAAAAAATTAAAACATGAAGACTTCTCCTGTTAGACTCCATTCACACTAGCGCGACTTGGTCACCTGACAAGTCGTGGTCGGTCGCTCGCCATTGAATAGTACAGGACCCGTTCTAATAGGAGCGACACAAGTCGCTCCGACTTTGAAAAAGGGTCCTGTACTACTTTGGGGCGACCTTGAGGTGACTTGCATTGACTTCAATTATATGAAGTCCGTGCAAGTCGCGCCGAGGTCACGGTGCACCGCGACTTCACAGGTCGCCCCAGCAAGTTGTGTCACCCTTGTCTGAACAGGGTCTAAAGTTAACAAAATAAGGATTACAGATTGCTGGCATAGTAGCAGTACATCTCTTTACATGGCTTCACTGATTTTCCTTTGACCTTACAGGTGTTATAGCTTCATTGGCAAGCTATGTCTCCAAAGCAGCAACAGGACGTTTTGGCCCATCCCTCGGAGCTGTATGTATATTTTTTTTTTTTTTATTGGCCAGTTTGCTTATTTATCATGTTTTTTTTAGAAACCTAAAGGGGCTTGTGTATTAAAAGCCTGCTTCCCTTTAATTTTTACCATTTGACTGCAGAAATGACTGTTGAAAGATGTTGTAGGTGAAGAGAAACTTTCCTGATTTTGTTGGTACTACCATTTACATGTGAAAGGCTCTTGGTAAAAAAAAAATAATGCTGTCTTGCTTCATCTAAAGAAAACCCATATAATTGTAAGATGATATAATTTAACGTGTAAGGGCTCAGGCAAAACCTAGTTTTCCTAATTGTACAGTATAGGAACCAGCAAATACTTAAATTGGGTTATATGCAGCTACCCCAGGTGATTGAACAATGGCAAACGTCATTTCTTTATCATACATCACGGGACACAGAGCCATATTCATTACATATGGGTTATAGGCCACCTTCAGATGAATGGACACTGGCAATCAATCAGACAGTAAGTCTCCCTATGTAACCCCTCCTATACAGGAAGGACCTCCATTTCCCTTTTTTTCGCCAGTGTTTTAAAGGTAATGGTCATGGTGGAGAAGCTCCCCACATTTTATGTTTCTAAAGAAGAAGGAAGATTATGCTACATACCCCGATCAATGATTGCCGAATCTAAGGGGTTTGCAATCAGATCCATCCAAAAAAGTCAAAGACTAAAAAGATAGTACCTGAGCCTCAGGAAAGCAGATATGAGGTTCTGCCCTTAACTTTGTCCTTTTTTTTTTTGGCACTGGACCTGGGATCTGGACCCTTGGTAAAACCAATCCCAAAGGCACTCCGGCAGGGTGCTCTACAGGTCCAAGGGATTGGCCCCTCTAAAACAAGGGCACCCAGTCCTTGAAGGTCGGCAAGTGACAGCAACTCACCGTAATGGGTGAAGATTGATGCTAAGTCCACTTTAAAAATATTAGTAAAAGTTTTTTTTATGCACTGTTCCCTTTTAAGATAACTGATACTGAGTACAAAATATGTGCTCATGTTGGGTCACTCAAGTGTGCCACATCCCGGATATGAACTACGAAAAGAATTTCCCCTAGGGGGTGGGACTTTTCAGGCACAAATACAGTATTGAATATAAATAGCTCAAAAAGTTAAAGAACAAACAAATTTATTGAAGGAAATTGACAATAAGTTAAAAAATGGCAAGCTGTATACGATACATAAAATCACACAGCAGATGGAAACCGCTGTATTCTGAGGTGTATGCGGGGTCTCGCCTTTTTGGGGAATCCCTGGATGAATTGGTTAAAGGAGTTACTGGGGGCAAGAGCACTCTGCTGCCCCAGAACCCTAAGGGTAAGTTTTTCCGCGGCAAGCGGGGCTCCTCCTTTAAACCTAATCAGGGGTCCTTTCATGCCTTCAAGACGCAAAACAAGGGCAAACCCTTCAAGGGCCAAGGTGGCCAGAAAAAGCCCTGGTTCGGCAAACAAAAATATGGCCAAGCGGGGTCGGCGGCTCAGTCCGCCTCTGCCTGTAGGGGCGCCCTCATCCGTTTCAGGGGTGGGGGACGTTTGCGCGGTTTCCTCCAACCTTGGCTGCTCCGAATCACGGACAGGTGGGCTCAGGAAATCATTCGGTCAGGGTACAAGATCGAATTTCTTTCACGGCCAGCAGACAGATTCTTTCCCTCAAATCTTCATTTGACCCCAGGGTGGTTGTAGGACCTGCGTCAAGCGGTGCAGGATCTCCTTGCCCAGGGAGTAATCGTCCCGATGCCTCATCGGGACAGGTTTCGGGGGTTTTATTCAAATCTGTTCACTGTGCCCAGAAAGGAGGGCAAAGTGTGTCCGATTCTGGACTTAAAAGCTCTGAACCGCTTTGTGCGCGTTCAGAAATTCTGCATGGAATCACTCCGCTTGGTGGTAGCCTCCCTGAATCCGGGAGAATTCCTGGCCTCTATAGACCTGAAGGATGCGTATCTACACATCCCCATTTTCGAGGGTCATCAGAGGTACCTCCGATTCGCTATCGCGGAGGATCATTACCAGTTTGTGGCGTTACCTTTCGGTCTCGCTTCGGCTCCAAGGGTCTTTACCAAAGTGTTGGTGCCTGTTGCGGGCACAGGGCATTGCGGTCTTGGGTTATCTGGACGATCTCCTGTTAAGATCGAGTGCCAGCCAGAGCCTGTTGCGCGATCTGTCCACTATGGTCCAGACGCTCCAGGAGTTTGGTTGGACAATCAACATTCAGAAGTCGACTTTGTCGCCTTCGGTTCGTCTCCCGTATCTGGGAATGGTCCTGGACTCTGCTCAAGCAAAGGTGTTCTTACCGGAGGACAAGCTCCGGACCCTACAGGACGAGGTCAGGTCCCTCAGGGACAACGAATTCTCATCGCTCCGGACCTGTATGCGGTCCTTGGGATTGATGGTGTCGGCCTTCGAGGCGATACCATTTGCTCAGTTTCACACGCAAGCTCTCCAAGCGGAGATCCTCTCCAGGTGGGACAGACTGCCTCAGTCCTTGGACCTGAGGGTGTCTCTTGAGTCGCCAGACCAGAACAGATCTTTTTGTGGTGGCTTCAGTCCCCGGCTGTGTCGGACGGAAAATCCTTCCGGCCAATTCTGTGGACGGTTATTACCACGGATGCCAGCCTGTCGGGCTGGGGTGGCGTCCTGGGCAACCTGTCTGCCCAGGGCACTTGGTCGGTGGAGGAATCTTCCCTGCCGATAAACATATTGGAATTGAGAGCGATCAGGCTGTGCCTGATCCATTGGTCGGATCGTCTTCAGGGCCATCCTGTACGGGTGCAGACGGACAATGCCACTGCGGTGGCTTACATCAACCACCAAGGGGGCACCAGGAGTGCCCGGGCGGTTCAGGAAGTGACTGGAATTCTGTCTTGGGCTGAGACTCATGTCCCGGCGATTTTGGCAGTTTCGGTGCACACCTTTTCAAAATTCTACAAAGTTGATATTCTGCCATCAGCTGATGCCTCCTTTGGCCGCAAAGTTCTCTGTGCGGCAGTGCCATAGGGAACCCTGGTTTTGTACGGGTCCCTGGCTGTTGGGGTTATTTTTCCCCTTTTGTTATTTGTTTTCCTGGGTTGTTGCTCCTGTTGAGCCCTTTTTTATTACCCAGAAGGTTACCTTTCTGTTCATGTAAGGTTCCTTTCTCTGATGTAGGTACTGCGTTGCCTTTCTGACGGTTGTGTTGCCCACCCCTCATGTCTACACTGCTTTGGGACATCCCCATTATTGAAGACTGTGTGAATGGGCTGCGACTGTCGGAGGACGTAAGAGAAAACAGGATTTTTGTAAAATCTTACCATAAAATTCCTTTCTCTGTGTCCTCCGACAGTCGTCGCCCCCACCCCTCTTTTGGGGTTTTCTTCTACACTGATAGTGCTTGCGAACAAACTGAGTTGGGATGGCTATTCCAGGGGGGTATTGGACTAGGACAGCCCCCATGGGTGTGACTATGTAGATGAATTGTTCTTTTACAAGTCTTTTGCCTAGAAACTCCTGTGGAGAGGAAGCAATACCCATTAGTGAAGACTGTGTGAATGGGCGGCGACTGTCGGACTCAGAGAAAGGAATTTTACAGTAAGATTTTACAAAAATTCAGTTTTTTAGGCTGCTTTCACACTGATCAATTTTTCTTCCACTTTAGCGTTTAAAAAAAGAGTAAGAAAAATGCATTACCATGAAATCCTACGGAACCCCTAACGCTGAACAGTTGCGGGTCTGCTCTGTCTTGTAAAATCCTGCTTGCTGATTTTTTGGTGCATGTTTTTGGTGCGGTGAGGAAAAAAAGGTTTTGGAGCACATAAAAAAAAAATGCAGCAAAATCACACTGTGTGAATAGACCCTGAATCCTCTACTGAAAACACAGCATTTGTGTTCTCATCTCTTCCTCCTGGTTCTATAGTCATGATCATTACATACCGTATTTTCCGGCGTATAATACTTTTTAACCCAGGAAAATCTTCTCAAAAGTCGGGGGTCGTCTTATATGCCGGGTATCGTCTTATAGGGCGAATGCTGGAGCCAAACTGGAGAATATGTGTAGGCTGAGCTCCCTGCACTGCTAGTTCCAGTGCTGGCTGCAGGGGGTGAGTTGGGGGGAGTTTGTGCAGGTGACAAGTGCTGTGGTATCGGTAAATGTCTTCTCCTCTCCCGTGTGACTCCTCCTTCCCCCGCCGCCGATTTCATACTTACACAGCAGGTAGCAGAGCATGCAGCATTTCCGAGCAGAAGGTAGGAGCTGTCTAAGTTAAAAAGCCTGTGATTTGTTGTTGCTAGGGGCGGTCCTAGCAACCAATCTGCCTGTGGAAAGTTGAACAGCTCCTGCCTTATGCTCGGACATGCTGCATCCTCTATCTGCTGTGTAAGGTAAGGGAGGGGGCTGTAAAGGGGACTGTGAAAGAGAGTAATGTGCAAGTAAGGGGGGACAACTGTAGAAGAGACTGAGATACAAGGACAGGGACTATGGAGGGGATTGGGATACAAGGAGGGGGACTGTGGAGGGGATTGGGATACAAGGAGGGGGACTGTGGAGGGGATTGGGATACAAGGAGGGGGACTGTGGAGTGGATTGGGATACAAGGAGGGGGACTGTGGAGTGGATTGGGATACAAGGAGGGGGACTGTGGAGGGGATTGGGATACAAGGAGGGGGACTGTGGAGGGCATTGGGATACAAGGAGGGGGGGGGACTGTGGAGGGGATTGGGATGCAAGGAGGGGGGTTGTGCAGCATGGCAGCTCCCATGGGTTTGTTTTATCCTTCCTTTCAGCTTTAGAGTGAATTTGGAAAAGTTCAATCCACTTGCACTGTTTTATGTTTACATGTATACTCTATATTTTAACTGCAAAAGTTGGGGGGTCGTCTTATACGCCGGAAAATACGGTATGTATAAAAAGTTTGAGATCTAATCTCTATTTGATGTACAACTGCTACTGACTTGCAAGTCAATGATGCACTTCTATCTGTATATCTGATCGTTGTTACACACTGTATTCCTTTAAAACTTTTCAATAAAAAGTTATTGAAAGAGAAAAACTAAACAAAAAAACTGATGTAAATAGATAGGGCTAAAGCATTCTACAGCTTATAGTAAATGAAAAGTACTTTGACATATGTGAAACATGCAGTCAAAAGCTCTATATTACTTGTTTAGTTTAACCCTCTTTAAAAATAAAAAAAAAAAAATAGAAAAAACATTGCAAATACAGGTTTGTTCTTCAAGAGTAAAATCAGTAGGCACATCCTTTAATTATGAAGGTCATGCAGATTACACTTCAGTGTAGACATTAGGAAGAACATTTCTCTTGGTGCTCCTGTTACATGTTTCCATGAAGCTCATACGATCTGTAGGAAATGCATTGAAAGGTAAACTCTCCACTTAGCTGATTTGTTTGCTTGCACCTGTGTTTTTATCTACATTTGCACAGTAAAAGCAAAGGGGAGGATAGAAAAATGAGAAACAGATGGCTGGGTTCAGCAGCTGTCACTATACAATTTGTGTTGTTAGATATCCCCAGCTGCACATAGAGGGGTGTCAGAACCCCAGGGGATGTGGTTCTACAGATGCAGCTGGAGCCTTTCATCTGCTTAAGGGTTGTCCCTTCCAGTAAAATACATAATTATGTCTATTAATGAAGGAACAAAATAAGGGTTAGAAAAAGGAATATATGTATAATCATTTAAAGTGTAAAATGTTTAATAACCGTTTTATTTCATGCCTCTTTGTTATATGCCTGCAATTGATTGCTTAGTTATTTTTATTTTATGACAAACAAATTACTAAAATGGGTAATAAAGATGCAAAAAGCACCTACATTTTTACTAAGTTAAATGAAATGTATATGAAAATATTTATTCTTATTGCCCCCCTCCAGTCTGGTGCAATCATGACAGTTCTAGCTGCGGTGTGTACAAAGATGCCTGAAGCCAAACTAGCCATCATTTTTCTTCCAATGTTCACATTTACTGCTGGAAACGTATGTACCATTTTTTTTGCATTTGCTTTTATATGTTTTAACCATTTATACTGGCTTTATTTTATACTTTCAAACCGAAAAATGGCTCTTCTGAGCTTATACTGTACATCTATACTAACTGTGGGTGATATCTTAAAAAAAACTGAAAGGTACATTCTTTTATATTCTGACAGTACATGGAGAGACTAAATAGTTTTAAATAGTAAGGGCAGTTCAGTTCTATTTATATTGTGAATTAAAAATAAGGTGTACAGCGCCACATATATGAATACAAGTTAAAATGATAGGAAAGAGGAAAAAAATCATATATCTAAGCCTATAGAAAGCCAAAGAACAGTCCATAAGTCCACAGCAGATAGTTAAATCTTCCCTTAGTAAAACCAAGAAACAGGAGATGGAGGAGAATCCAGTACCAAGAAATGAATCTGGTCCACAGACAATGCAACGCCACGTGCTCCGAAGAAAAATGTCTGCTTACCAGAACATTTGACCCTTGGTTAGGAGTGGTCAAAAAGGCATGTGTTAGGATGACAAACTAAAAGTGTTGGCTGCACACATCCAAGCTCTGGTCAGCAGTCCAATGTCATTACACTGATAAACGTGGTAACTCCAAAGCACTCTCAGTTCTGGTCAGCTGAGTAAGCCAAATTAACCTCCAAAAACAAGGGAGACTCCAATAGTGTAGTATGTACTGTTAGCATAAAAAGCAACAAATGGAAAACTCACATGTCAGCAGAAATAACGGACATAAAGCACAAGATGGCCGTGGCATGGGTGTGTCTATGTGCGTGCGTACTGATGCGTTTCATCATCACGGGGACATTGTCAAAGGCGTGGCCCGCACACGTATGCACGCTTTAGAGTCCCACCCGGAAGCTGCATCACGGCAGAACCACCGGAAGAGACTCCTCTGGAATGCACCAACGGGACGCTTGCGTTCCACGCTATGCAGTGTGAGAAAATCCCCAGAAGCAATGCAGATAGTGGAGCTGGCAGAGAGATCTCATACACCAATCCAATGACAGAAAGCTTGTGCTCTGCAAAAATTAGCTGTAATTGGCTACAATGGTGATAACACATTACATAAGTGGATAGGAAAAACGGAACAAAAACCTTTGATCATCTGGCAATGATGTGTATCGGATATCAGAAACCAATGAAAGCACTTAATATGTTATGTTATCTAGATCAGCGGTTCTCAAATCCGGTCCTCGGGACCCACTAACAGGCCAGATTTTAAGTATTACCTTGGGGGATGCAGACTAGAATACTGCAATCACTGAGAAGCAAATGAGATCACCTGTGATGTAATTTAGTTATCTTGCAAACCTGGCCTGTTGGTGGGTCCCGAGGACCGGAATTGAGAACCACTGATCTAGATTACGTGACAAACCTATTCCAATGTGAGCCACATGATATCATATGAGTTACCCAAAAAACACAATTAAACATACAGTTGTATTTTGAGTAAATTCACATACTTCTCAAAAATACTAAACATAAAGATTATGAAATTTAGATAAACATTTTCGATCTAAATACAGAGTATAAAATTGTAGACATTATAAACATCCTCAATCATCATCCTCTAAAATTGTTACTATAATAGCAAACCATACTATTTCATCCTAATGCATAAATAAGCATCTGCCTAATATGAACTAAAAAGGATTCACCGTAAAATCAAAAGGACCTGTGACCCTCACTTGCTATGATGGCCTATGGAACTTAAGGGCATAAATGATATAAGCCCACATATATGAATAATGCAAAAATAAATTGGGATCACGTGACAGATAATAAACACCCTCCAGATGTCTTGACACAACACTAGGGGTTCAATCACCAATTAAACGCATGCCGAATTAGAATGTAATCTATGGCCACACATAGCCATATACAAGGGCACAGGTCCTAAATTCAATAAAATTCTTACAACATAAACTCCAAAAAAAAATAAAATATAAAAGGATAAATGAAAACTGAAAAACTATATGTCTCAACAGAGCGAGACAGGGGCACCAATTCTGTGGAGTGGGACATCAACCTGCACAGCAACAGACCAGTCAACTATTGCTAAAAATATAGGTTGCCTGAAATCTTCCAAACTATAACAGTGTATGCAAACTCCATAAGTGATCCATTTGCTCAAATCCTGAAGAAATGTACCACTCTAGTGAAGAATGAAATGGCCTGTAGCACTCACACCTTAATAATCTATTCTGGACGCAGTTGGGGTCAAAAACTTGTAATATATTAGAGGATCTCATATTTTATGATCCCCAGAATAATTAAAAATACTAGCAATATCAGCTACGATGTCTTGTATTGCTTTTTAAATGTATGTTTTTTGTTGGGGGGTGGGGGGGGGGGAGGAGGATTGAGGGGTTGAAGCTGTGTACATGAGACCTATACTGGATCT
>NC_138769.1:297326955-297524455 GCF_965119305.1 Pelophylax lessonae
TGTGGCGACAAACCACCCGCATTGCCATGGGTGCTGCCTTTCTTCTGCTGGATGACAGATGCTACTCCCCTGGGGAGCAGCTTCCGGCTCAAATAGAGGATGAGAGTTTCCTTTCCTTTAACATCCCTCCGGCCTAGGGCTGCATCTGGCCCAAAGGTAATGGCATAGGGTGGTGCCGGGACTGGGCATTTAAATTCCGGGCCCCATGTCCCAGGTGCATGGACCAGTACCTCCGTCAGGGCCGGACGGTCCTTCTGACACACTGGCGTCAAGGAGGCTGGTCTAACCAGGGTACCGTTGGGTTGGTCAGTCGCAGGTTCAGCTGAGCCACTATCGTCGCACCCCAGCATCCTCCTGTGGCCAGCTGTACCCAGGAATGACGTACCCAAAGTTGTGGTTTGAGGAGTAGGCCAGGTCCTGGTATCCTCAGTTCCAGATCTCTGGGTGCCTACTCCTCCCTGCTGTTCTCAGTACCAAACCGCTGACAGGTCCATCTGACAGTTACTATGCAGAGCTGTCAAACTAGGCCATGCCAGAATGTTTGGGACTGTGGACAGGAGCTCTGGGTGTTCCACCCAGACAGGGCCAAACACTACCAGGCCCCTAAAGCAGGCCACTGCGCAAGGTTCGACCTCTCCCCGTGGATCACGCATGACCCTTAGGGAGGTGTCTGATGCGTTCCCAACCCCATCTAGCATTGACGTAGACACAGTTAAGCCGCATGGGGTGGGGAAGGCTGGCTCGTCCTGAGCCTTCCAGGTTAGAGGGTTTGGTCCACGCCCCCTGCTCAGGTGCAAGGTGGTTAGACAGCGGGCACCAGCCAGCTGCTTTGACACCTCATGTTCCTGGGCACGGGGTAGGCCACCATCGCAAGGCTGACGTTCAGCCTGCTAAAGGCTCCACAAAGCCTTCTCTTGGTCCCCTGTTCCCCATCGGCCTGCGCCTCCTGTGAGACAGGGGGGGGTCGCAGGTATGGGGGGAGCAGACACCCAGGCGCCCATCTCGTGGACGTCAGGGTGTGTCTTCCCAGGGTCTCCAATATCTCTGACGTGGCATGCGGTAAGCACCGCCAGCGGCATAGATACCTGGAGGGAGAAGGGGGGCTTCGGCCTGAGCATCAGCTACCGCTAACAGGACACCTGTCTTTCCCAGTTCAGGGGTACTAACTCTGCCCCTGGCATGTGCTGTGCTGGGATGCTGTGTGAGGATCAGGTCAAGCCACAAACCCTGGGGCTTCACTCCAGGCCCGGCCCGCCTGATCTCACAGAGATCCTTACAAAACAGATCATGTGACACCTTCAATACATGTCTGTGAGGTTAACTGGACACAATGAACAGCTGTTTAACCCCTTCAGTCTCCAGGCCTCCTGCCTTTTGTCCTGTCACACCTATCTGCCCATTGTCCCAGTCAAGCTGTTTACTCATCACAGCAGGGGGCCATTCCGCTCCATTCCTGAGTGATTTGATAGTCTGGTCGATTCGCAGTGCTGGCTGACAGACAGTACTACAAGTCCCAGCCAGCCGTCCTGTGGTGAACAAAGACAGCTGCTGAGGCTTAACAGAGGTGGAGTCCACTGGGTCAGAACAGGGAGAGGGCACAAAGACCTCCTCCTGCTGCTCTGCGACCAGGGCCTGCATCTCCCCTGCCTTTGCCGCACTGCGAGGGACCACCAACATGTGTAAAACATCATTAGCATTATCATCATTTCCATCAACATTATCAGCAACATCATTTCCAGCATCATTAACATCAACATTATCATCATCAACATTATTATTTGCATCGTCATTAGCCTCATCATCAACATTACTACAGCATACCCCTGGTAACTTCACAGGCAACAGGGTCCCCCTTCCTTCTTCAAAAGATGGAGGACCTGGTAATTCAACACCACTCCACCCCTTCCCCTCCCTCTGTCCATCCATAGGTTGCCCAGACATTAACCCAACATCTGCACACAGTACCTTGTCAAGTCCAGAGAGTTCCGTGGAGGCATCCAGGGTGCTCTTAGCAGGGGTGTAGTATGATACAAGGGTACCTAGGTCAGCACCCAACAAAACATCTGTGGGGATTTCCTCAGAGACTCCCACCTCCCTCATCCCGCTCCCAGCACCCCAATCAATGAAAACATGGGCACGGGGTACGTGTGAGCAGGTCCCCCCAACTCCAGTGAGGGTAAAAAACTTTCCAGGGATAATGTCTCTTCTTCTTATCACTTCTGGTCTGACCAGGGTGACTTCAGCTCCTGTGTCCCCGAAACCAGTGACAGTCCTGTTGCCCACGGTGACGGGCTGCAAGTTGGCGGTGGTCACCCGGGATTTCCTGCGGACAAACAGCACTGAGGACGAGTTGCTGGCCGGCTGACCAGGTGATGTCATCTGCTTCTGCTCAGGGCACTGAGTCCTGAGATGTCCCGCTTTTCCACAGGTGTAGCATCTGCGGGTGTCAGTTGCAGTGAAGGTGACACCAGGAACTGCAAGGGCTGGTTGCTGGGGAGCTTGACTCCTAGGTGCAGGAGGTGTTTCCATGTGCGATTTCCCTCCTTTCGCGCCATACAGAGGAGCCTTGCGATGGTCCGATACCCGAGCGTGGATGTAGGTATCTGCCAGTTCCTTTGCTGCTTGGGCAGAGGCTGGCCTCTGTTCCAACACAAACTGTCTGATGTCTGTAGGACAGATGTGTAACAATTGATCTCCAATCATGAGATCCTCCAGGGACTCAAACGTAATGGCGTTCAAGCCTTTAGTCCACTGCCGGAATGTGGTGCGTAAGCGGCTTACCACATCCATATGAGTCCCCAGGCCCCTTTTGCAGGGACCTAAATCGCTTCCGGTACACTTCCAGGGTTAGCTGGTACTTTTGGGTGATTGCAGCCTTTATGGCCTCATAATCACCATCCTTTTTTGTTGGCAATTCAACGTAAGCATCCAGGGCCTTGCCTCGCAGCCCTGGCATCAGGTACTTAGCCCATTGTGCTTGGGGCAGCTGGTACTGATGGCAAGTCTTTTCAAACTACAGTAGGTACACATCAATGTCACTGTCCTTTTCCATAACTGGAAATTTGGCTGCCGGGCTCACAAGCAGAGAGGTGTCCCTGTGCTCTAGGGATCCGAGGTTCTGAGTCAGTCGCTGCGGCTGGAGCTTAGCCATCTCCTGTTCGTGCTGACGATTAGCCTCCCTCTGTGCATCCTCTCTCTCCGCCTGGCATTCTGCAGCCTCTCTCTCAGCCTGCCGCTCCATCCGGCATTCCTCTCTCTCAGCCGCAGCCTGGCGTTCCAGAAACTGCAGGTACGCCATAGGATCCATCTCCTTGACACGTTGCAGCATTTACTGCATTAGAGGAGAGTCTATGCTGGTTGCAAGCAAGCTGGGGCTGGTTTGCTCATGCTGTGGAGTGGAGGTGACATCCAGTGGTATTCCAGTGTCAGTCTCCGCTGGCCCATCCTGCGCAGCCGTTCCTGAATCACTGGGCTCTGAGGAAACAGAAGCCTCTTCCTCTGGTTCCGCCAGATTTTGGCTTGACCGGATATCATACTCCTGCAGGGCATGAATCATTACTTCACGAGTTTTGCCACTGACGTCAAGTCCTTTTGATGTGCACTCCGTAGTAAGTTCATTTTTGTTCATTTTCTTATATTCCGATAAACCAGGCACGTTTGCAAGCAGAAAAGATAGAACAGAAAGCAAGATAGAAAGGAGCTGTAGAAAGTAGAGATTGCTGTGTGTCTCTGTTTTAAAAAACAAAAAATATGCACCAGTTTGTCTCTAAGGACTGCTTTCCACAACCGTTACAATCCTTCAGTGCAGAGCTATTTCCTAACAGTGCACTGAATGCTCTTAAATGCAAGACTATCCCACGTACGCTGCCAGCCAATATGTGACGGTGGCGGGTATCAGACCCCTGGCCTGCTCATCCAACTCATGACCAAAGACCAAGCAATCTCACACCCTGCCGTCACTTGCGTAACAATGCCACTCTCAGCTGCACCCAGGACACAGATTGTCCAGCTTGCGGGACCACAATCTAGATGCCAGCAGACTGAGAGCGATTAAACAATTAACCCATTAACAGTAAACAATTAACCCTTTCTCTGCCACCACCTCTACGTTTATAATGAGCCCAGAGGACGCTCGTAATTTTAGAAATACCAATTATGACTTTAGAATAACCATCTGTAACAACCACTGTCACCTCAGACAAGAATGTTCAGATAGGTTAGCCTAAACCGTAGCGCTCTTTTAGGAGGCAGGTTCTTTTGGGTCAGTTTGCATTTAAGAGCTTAGAGACAAAGTTAACACTTTTAAAAATAAGGTTTAATTATAAGAAAGGTGAAGATTGGTGCAAATAAAAATATTTACAGAAAAATGGGTTACAAAGAAATAGAGACACAATACAGCAATTTAGAAATATGAAGGTAAAGAGTGAATACACTTGCATTTAAAAAAGTCCTGGTATTATTTTAGTTTCAGAAGCTGAACATTTGATCGGTCCTTCTCTTAAAGCGATGTTATTGCTTGGATGGTAGAATGAAGACTGAGAGCTCCATCAGCTCTCTCTCTTTTCTCTGACCCCCCAGGGGGTGTCACCAGAAGTACTTGACCAATAGACACTGGGGCCATAAACTGCTAAGGGACCTCCCGGTTAGACAGATTATTAAAAGCACTCATATCTTGAAATATGTAACGGTTGCATGCTTGAAACTGATATTTTATGACGATATCTAATTCTATTTTCATAGACACCAAACACTGGTTATCTCGGAATAACCTCTGACCTGTGAGGCATCTGATCGCTAGCTTGTCTCCCCTAGCACCGACAGTGATCAAGTTTGATCTTAATTCGATCGGTATTTTATCTGGCATTCAAATATATATTTCCTAGAGACATATCTTGCTTGTGTATAAAATTATGAAGTTTGTGGTTAACTGTGTCATTTTCCGAATGATCCTTTTGCTGGGGGATTCCACACAGCCTTTAGTGGACATTTGCTCTTCAGATAAGCTTTTACAACATGGCCTGTGCAGTATGTGTTTGTGATAAGATCTGCTTTATTGACCTCATGCTGTGCTCTTGGAGACACATCTCCTGCTTGAATCTGGAAAGGTGGGGGCTACTTTCGCTCCAAGGAGGGGGGAAGGAAAGGACAGACGTTAATGAACAAGTCGCCTATCTCACTAGATAAAATGGACGCCATAGACAAAATGGTGTCCTAACGCTCAACACCATTACAGATGGCACCGCTGTATAGATGAGTACATCAGCGCACGGCCATTCATGTTGAATGAACTCAACTGCCCAAGTGCCAAAGTCCTTTCTTTGCCTATCTATGATAAAAGGCCAAAAACAACTAATGATTACATCATGTAATGTTCTTGGTAGCTATGGATATGAGCGATATGGTATGTAGTCATAAACATTTATGTTGTCCTCACTGCCTTCCTGGCCGTGTTAACATCTTGAACACAGATTGTACATTCAGTATTCCTATCCTAGTGTTGTACTTTGTACTAGAGACGTCCATCTGCTGCAAAAGGGATGAACTATGCTCCACATAGAACAAAATAATAAACATATGCCAAGAACCAGAGATTATTTCTACCATGACAGGCCATATGTATTTTTATACTTTACAGAAATGAATAGACCACTAATGTTGTTATTGCTCTGTTCTGTGATGTGTATTTTTTGGGTTCAGATAATACAGCAAACTAATAAGTGTGGGCTGTACACCTCATTGTACTCTTACAGAACATACAAATTCAGATCTAAATGGGTTTAGACAGTTTTGTCATGGTCTATTCTGTTATGGGGATCAAACAGGCACCTTACAGTGTAAGAGTGAAACTGACAAAACAAGTACTGTACTGAATTATAAGGGACTTTTTTTTAGGAACTATAACAGTTAAAATATGTGACTCACAAACTACATGGACTGTGTCCAGAAAACATTACAGTATTATCCTGTTCTCTGGGCAGGGCTATATTTCTATTGCTGACATGTCTTAGGCTCCAAAACACGATAAAAGAATATTACATTTCAAGAGACCGGCAAAGCAGTACTGAAGAGGCATGAAGTTTGTCTTTCTTTCCAAAGCCAGAACCAGTACTTTGCAATACTGAGCCTTGTGTCTGACAGAGAAATTTGTTCCTTGTCATGTTACTTTCTTTTCCAGTAAAAAGAAATCATAAGAATGGAGAGTCTGTTGAACAAGAGCAGTGCACATGTGCCAGGAACATGTTCTACTGATCCAGGGGGCAGAGCAGATTTCCAGATTTGTCCTGTGTGCTGGTATGTGCGTCTTATTATATTCTTTCAACTTTGCAGGCATGTTGTGTCATAAATCAAACACAAAACTTGACAATTGATTCTATGAAACAGAAATACTAATTTTTTTTTCTGTTCTAGCAGAAATAAAGAACAAATCTGAGGCCCTGGTACAAAAACATGCAGGGCCCCAAAGAAGGTGACATCATCACTGTGTTTAGTGAGCAATAATATCATCATGCTTTAGGCATGACCCTGACGTGACTTAGGAGAGGCCCCAAATGTTCATACAGGGATCTGGATGACCAGTCATTGTAGAAAATGCTTGCTTCTAAGAAATGACAGCATCAAATGCTCTTTGCTTTTTCTTTAAGCCAAACAGAACACAATTTTTCCAGTATTTCCTAACTTTTATGAGAAAAAAGGTTATTTCTTGAGAAAACACAATGGTATTTTGTTGAAATCAGACACTTTTTCCTTTTACATATACAGTACAGATTTCCTTTTACACTCCCTATCAATATGCATATAGGACTATCTGTATGAAATCTTTTGTATTCTGAAGGGCTACCTTGAAAAATAAAGGCTTACCACTCTGTTTGCCAATAAGTTTTATAAAATCTTTTTGCATTGTGAATGGTAGTGATTCAAAGGCATAACTTTAAACATGCTTATAAAAAAGTCCCATTATTCAACCGTTAAAATGTGGAAAAAAGCTTTTGATGGAAACAGGATATTGAAATACTTGTTATTAAAGGGCCAGTCTTCTTTCCTTCTGCAGGACAACACTAAAAAATAACTACATATTATGGATGACAAAAACTAGGGGGTAACACTGCCGATCGTGCACAGGGCATTTTTTTCCTTCAATGGTCTCAGGAAGCTTTAACCACTTCAGCCCCGGAAAAGATTTGCCCCCTTAATGACCAGGCCATTTTTTGCGATTCATGGAAAATTGCACGGTCGTGCGAGGCTGTACCTAAATACCTTGATACCCTTTTTTTTAACCACAAATAGAGCTTTCTTTTGGTGGTATTTGATCACCACTGTGGTTTTTAGATTTTGCGCTACACACAAAAAAAGAGCGACAATTTTGAAAAAAAAAAAGCCATATTTTTGAATTTCTGCTATAAAACATTCCCAATAAAAATGTTTTCAAAATTTAATTTTTTATCAGTTTAGGCCAATTTGTATTCTGCTACATATGTTTGGTAAAAAAAAATCCCCGAAAAGCATATTTTAATTGGTTTGCGCAAAAGTTATAGCGTTTACAAACTACGGGATAGATTTTTGGACTTTTTTTTTTTTAGTAATGGCGGCGATGTGAGTATAATATAAACTTTTTATTATTTGAATAAATCCTTTTAGTGGTAATGCACTAGGTCGGTGCGCCCTTCTCTTGTTGTTGTCTTTAGGTGGGTTCACATATATGCGGGTCCAGTTTCGGTGCAGAGTCTGGTGCGGTTTCCATTCAGCGGTTCTGGTGCGAATTGTACAAGGAAATCTCACCTGTACCGATTGAAAAACGCACAGGACCCTTTTTGAATTTGCACTGCAACTTGCCCATATATACAGTCAGGTCCATAAATATTGGGACATCGACACAATTCTAATCTTTTTGGCTCTATACACCACCACAATGGATTTGAAATGAAACAAACAAGATGTGCTTTAACTGCAGACTTTTATCTTTAATTTGAGGGTATTTACATCCAAATCAGATGAAAGGCGTATGAATTACAACAGTTTGTATATGTGCCTCCCACTTTTTAAGGGATCAAAAGTAATGGGACAATTGGCTGCTCAGCTGTTCCATGGCCAGGTGTGTGTTATTCCCTCATCCCATTTACAAGGAGCAGATAAAAGGTCCAGAGTTCATTTCAAGTGTGCTATTTGCATTTGGAATCTGTTGCTGTCAGCTCTCAATATGAGATCCAAAGAGCTGTCACTATCAAGGAAGCAAGCCATCATTAGGCTGAAAAAACAAAACAAACCCATCAGAGAGATAGCAAAAACATTAGGTGTGAACAAATCAACTGTTTGGAACATCCTTAAAAAGAAAGAACGCACCGGTGAGCTTAGCAACACCAAAAGACCCGGAAGACCATGGAAAACAACTGTGGTGTATGACCGTAGAATTCTTTCCCTGGTGAAGAAAACACCCTTCACAACAGTTGACCAGATCAAGAACACTCTCCAGGAGGTAGGTGTATGTGTGTCAAAGTCAACACTCAAGAGAAGACTTCACCAGAGTGAATACAGAGGGTTCACCACAAGATGTAAACCATTGGTGAGCCTCAAAAACAGGAAGGCCAGATTAGAGTTTGCCAAACAACATCTAAAAAAGCCTTCACAGTTCTGGAACCACATCCAATGGACAGATGAGACCAAGATCAACTTGTACCAGAGTGATGGGAAGAGAAGAGTATGGAGAAGGAAAGGAACTGCTCATGTTCCAAAGCATACCACCTCATCAGTGAAGCATGGTGGTGGTAGTGTCATGGCGTGGGCATGTATGGCTGCCAATGGAACTGGTTCTCTTGTATTTATTGATGATTGCTGACAAAAGCAGCAGGATAAATTCTGAAGTGTTTTTTGAAATATTATCTGCTCATATTCAGCCAAATGCTTCAGAACTCATTGGACGGCGCTTCACAATGCAGATAGACAATGACCCGAAGCATACTGCGAAAGCAACCAAAGAGTTTTTTTAAGGGAAAGAAGTGGAATGTTATGCAATGGCCAAGTCAATCACCTGACCTAAATCCGATTGAGCATGCATTTCACTTGCTGAAGACAAAACTGAAGGGAAAATGCCCAAAGAACAAGCAGGAACTGAAGACAGTTGCAGTAGAGGCTTGGCAGAGCATCACCAGGGATGAAACCCAGAGTCTGGTGATGTCTATGGGTTCCAGACCTCAGGCTGTAATTGACTGCAAAGGATTTGCAACCAAGTATTAAAAAGTGAAAGTTTGATTTATGATTGTTAATCTGTCCCATTACTTTTGGTCCCTTTAAAAAGTGGGAGGCACATATACAAACTGTTGTAATTCCTACACCTTTCACCTAATTTGGATGTAAATACCCTCAAATTAAAGCTGAAAGTCTGCAGTTAAAGCACATCTTGTTTGTTTCATTTCAAATCCATTGTGGTGTATAGAGCCAAAAAGATTAGAATTGTGTCGATGTCCCAATATTTATGGACCTGACTGTATATGAATTGGCTCCATTGAAAGCTGGTCTGGTTCACATGTTATGCAAATCGGATGCAGTGTAAAACACAGCCAATTTGCATATATGTGAACTAAGTCTAACACCCTTCACGTGCAGTCAAAGCCAGAAAGGAGACACTGTCTTGGCAGAACATGAGTAGTGGTAAAACGCTGGTGCCTCGCTGATTCTCATGAGAGCTCATGTGCAGTCAGAAATCCAGATATGTAACATCCAGCTTTCTTCATAATATTTATCCATTATATTTTTAAAACCTTTACCTAATTAAAGACTCGATTCCCCAAAGTATTAGAGCATTATATTCCTATACCAATGCCTATTTTTAGTATTCCAGTTTTTTTCAGCATTTAATGCTCTCACTGCTGAAAATAAAGGTTATAGTAAATCACTGTTATAGCTTAGTGAATGAAGACCTAAAATCTCTATTTATATAGTCCCTTTTACAGGGTTGCATTATGTTGTGCATATTAACTATACTTATCCATTTTTTATACATAATCTCTTTTAATGCATTGTATCTTTATATAGCTGTTAGCCATCTCATAAATGTTTCAGTGTAGCACAAAAATTCTAGCAATTATATTATCTTTAAGATTTAATATCTAGATGCCCTTTACCTTCATTGTCAGTTATACATTCCTCGTGGCATATGGCCCAAACAGAATAAGTTGGTTTTTCAGACCACTATGTTTTAGATTTGATTGACTATAGCTTTGTCCTGTTTATTATGATACAGAAGCATATCAATATTTTAGTGTGACATAGTGCTATATTATATTTTGACACTTGCCATATTATGGATTATGATGAGTGCATTTTGTCTAGGAACCATACCAAGAAAGGATTTCTTAACTAATTAATACTGGGCACTTTCACACGCACCCTACACCCTTTTTTTTTTTTTACACAATAGGACTTTCTTTTGGTGGTAATTAATCACCACTGGGTTTTTATTTTTTTGCTAAATATAAAAAAAAAGGCCGAAAAGTTAAAAAAGCTTTTCTTTGTTTTTGTTATTTGTTTCTCCACAAATTTAGGCCAAAATGTATTCTGCTATATTTCTTTGGTGAAAATAACTTCAATCAGTGTATATTATGTAGTCTGTAGGAAAATGATGATGATGCACAAACTATGGTATATACATCTGAAAATCTGTATCAATCCTGATGTACTGACAACTTATCCCATTCCTTATGGCCCGAAAAAGCCAGGACAGTACAAATATCCCCAAATGATCCCTTTTTTTGAAAGTTGTCAGTCAAAGGTATTTGGTAAGAGGCATGGCGTGTTTTAAAAAGTTGTAACTTTTTTGTCACAATTTTTTGAAAAATTAAGAAATGAAAAGAGATTCTTATTTAAACTATTTTTTTTTTTCACATAATACCACCAGTGCAGTACAGGGTAATCCTATAACTGGGGTGACCAGGGACACTGACTGGTTACTGAATTTTTTTTTTCTTTTTTATTACATTTTTTTATTGCATGCTGTGACCAGAGCATAGTACCATAGTGACATTATACTGCTCTGGGATTTTTTTTTTTTTTTTTTAACACACTTTGATTGCTTTAACAGGGAATTTCACTGTCATAAGCAACCATTTTTTCAGAATGAAAACTATTCATTCAGTGTTTACTATTGTGATTAGCTGTGATTGGCCATGGCTAATCACATGGTACAGATGGGCTGTGATTGGCCCTGTCTATACCATGTGATCACTGTGACTAGTCACAGAGATCAACAACAATAGTACACAATTAATGGCATAAATGGAAGTCTTCCGTTGTGTAAAATTATCATGTGCTCTTCTGTGATTGGTCATAGAAATCACATGGTATCGGCAGAAGGCTGGTACACTGATCTGTCAGCCGCTGTGTTGGGGGTTAAAGTAGAGCTTTAGTCAGAAAATTAAGTCCTGCTAGATCACTTTAGGTTGGCCATTTTTGCAGCTATGTAAAACATTAAAAATAAGTGCCTATACTAGGGATGCACCGAAATTTTCGGCCGAAAATGGGTTAAAGATGTCAATATTAAATATGGCCAACGCGGGCGCAGCGCAGGTTTCAAAAGACCCGCCTCTGGCCGGCGGCCCGCCTCCCGGTGATGTCACTACTACTGCGATCTGTGCATGAATGAACTAACACACCGGGCGGGCGAGCGGCCGCTAATAGCTATAACTATGTGAGCGCTTCACTTCCCTGTCAGGCATGTATCTCCTCTGACAGGGAAGTGAAGCTCTCACATAGTTTTAGCTATTAGCGGCCGCTCACCCACCCGGTGTGTTAGTTCATTCATGGACAGATCGTAGTAGTAGTAGTGACATCACCGGGAGGCGGGCTGCTGGCCAGAGGCGTGTCTTTTGAAAGGAAGGACACCGGAGGAGCAGAGTAAAGAGATTGCATCCTTGGGATGGGGAGGGACGCTGTACTGCCGAGAGGGACGCTGAGGCGGGGGGGGGGGGAGCTGAGGCGAGCTTACCAATGGTATCTAGTATTATGCAGCATGAGGGGGTTAATGTATTGCCACTGCTGGTCACTGATGCATTAGTGACCGACCAGTGGCAGTTAATTAACCCCTTTGTGCTGCATTAGTGCAACCAGTATCAGTGCAACCAGTGTTAATTAACACTGATACTGGTTGCACTAATGCAGGACAAAGGGGTTAATTAACTGCCACTGGTCGGTAATTAATGCATCAGTGACCAGCAGTGGCAATACATTAACCCCCTCATGCTGCATAATACAAATACCATTGGTAATTAAATTACCACTTGCCAACCCGTCACAGTACATATACTGTGACAGGGTGGCAGCGACAGGTGTACGTCGCTGCCTGTTTTTGGTGTATGCCCCTGTTCTATCTATTTTAAAATTATTTGGGGGGAAAAAGTCATTTTCGGTTTCGGTTTTTGGCAAGGGCATCCTGCATTTTCAATTTCGGTTTCGGCCCAGAATTTTCATTTCGGTGCATCCCTAGCCTATACTGTTTAAAATCCAGTAGTACACTTTCTCACCCTGCTTTGCACATGCTCAGTTACTCCCTATTTTTTTGCCAATGTGCCATAAATGTAGAGGCCGATCTGCTGACAGTCAGAAGATTTACTGCTGCTCAGGAGCTCTGGGCTTCAGAAAAATGGCAGCCTCCAGCAAGAAGAAACAGGAGCAATGTTGGCGGCAAATTACAGAGCACACTTATTTTGGTAGCAGAATTATTAATGTGGAATGTATGTTCCTTGCTAAAGAATGTTATTTTTTTTATTAAGTTGTTATGGGTAAAGTTCCACTTTAAATCATTCCCAGTTTTTTAGGCCAATCAGTTTATTTTTAGTCACTGATGCTTTTACCAGATGTATGGCAAATATGATATGTAAGTTGTCTCTTATGCCCTGGATAAATGCATATATTTATTATTTTACAAAATAACATTATGTCTGCTGTACAAGCTAGATAAAAACTCTGTTGCAAGTATCAACCCACCAGATTCAGATGCATGTTTCTCTACTGCAGGTTAGAACACAGCAAAAATCAGACTATCCTGGCAACGCAGATAGTTTTCCATCATCCTGTTTTATGAATTGGGCCTTCTGTTCTAATTGAACTAGACTTTTTTTTTTTACCTAGAAAGTATACTTTATTGAGAGTGCCTTAGTATTCAGACTTCTGCATGGGGATATTAAAGCAGCACACAGTGCTTTCAAAGTTCACATTTGTATTACGACATATCTTCTAATGAAAGAGGAATGTACAGTCTAAGGCCTCATGCACATCATGTCCATTTAGCTGCATTGATTTCCATATAGATCAACAGAGGCACATTAAAATGGCACATAGAAAACCCTTTTTTCCTATGCGATCTGTTCACAGCATACATGTGCGGTGGTGTGTACTGTATAGTCCTACATTTTTGCATAGCACATCTAACTGCACTGCCTTGCCTTACAACACTGACACATTGAGCAGTCACTATATAGCCCATCCCCATGTTTTTGTCTCCTCCTGAATAGAGAAAAAGATACATTGTATCATTTTCTCCATGCTAGAGGAGAAACGTGTGTGTGTGTGTGTGTGTAAAACAATAAATAAAAATAAATAAAATAAAATAGCTAGATCTGGCTTTGGTCAGTGTCATTGTTAGGGTCAAAGATCAGAGTATTTTAGGGAGGATAAAAAAGCCATTTTAAAATAAGTATCAGTGTCAGATAGTGTCAGTGTGTTTTAGGTAAGATTAAAAAAATCATAATGCAAACTATTATTTCTGGGCCCTACTATGGGTACAAACAAAAAAATAATATGCAGTAGCTGCGTTTGTCAGGAGCAGGAGAATTTGAAAAAAAATTATCTTATTTTACTATTTTGTGCCAGTATTCCTCTGATAATATAAAAAATCCGGAGATATCCATAACACTTTACCACCAAATGAATAGCCAATTTTTCCTAAAAAAAGATATAACCACTTCAAGACCAGGCCTTTTTCTGGCACTTTTTGTTTACATGTAACGATCAGTATTTTTTAACTAGAAAATTATTTACAACCCCCAAACAATATATATTATTTTAAAACAGAGGCCCGAGAGAATAAAATGGCGGTCATTGCAATTTTCTTATGTCCCACATTATTTGTGCAGTGGTTTTTGCAAACACAATTTTTGGAGAAAAAATACACTTTTCAAAACTTTAATACAAAAAAACTCAATGCATAATCCAGTTTTTTTGTAAAATATAAAAGATAATGTTACACCAAGTAAATAGATACCAAACTTGTCATGCTGTAAAATAGCGCATGCCCATGCAACAGCGACAAACAACGTAAATTTTACTTTTAATTTTACTATCCATAGGTGACGCTTAAAAAGTCTTTACCGTTTACGATGTACTAAAGGTCTAGTGCTAGAATCATGTGATATTCATGGTGATACCTCACATGCGGGGCGATCGCTGTTTGCATGGGTGTGGGACTAACGCGCACAACGCCTTTGTGGGTGAGCACGGGGGCACTTTACATTTTTCTTTCTTCATTATTCATTTATTTTATTTTTTTATTTTTACACTGTTGCTTTAATTTTTTTTTTTTTATCACTTTTATTGCTGTCACAAGGAATGTGAACATCCTTGTGATAGCAGTAGGCAGGTACTCTTTATGGAGAAATTCGGGATCTAAAAGACCCCAAATCCCTCCTCTGTCCTGTCCTTAAAAGCGTCTCACTCTCTCATACTGGTCACATGGCTCCTCATGGCAAAGAACTCTGAGGATCTGAAAAAAGAATTGTTGCTCTACATAAAGATGGCCTTGGCTTTAGGAAAAATGCCAATACCCTAAAACTGAGCTGCAGAATGGTGGCCAAGACCATACAGCAGTTTAACAGGACAGGTTCCACTCAGAATAGGCCTCACCACGGTCGACTAAAAGAAGTTGAGCGCACGTGCTCAGCATCATATCCAGAGGTTGTCTTTGGGAAATAGACGTATGAATGCTGCCAGCATTGCTGCAGAGGTTGAAGGGGTGGGGGGTCAGTCTGTCAGTGCTCGACTATACGCTTCACACTGCATCAAATTGGTCTGCATGGCTGTCATCCCAGAAGGAAGCCTCTTCTAAAGATGATGTACAAGAAAGCCCGCAAACAGTTTGCTGAAGACAAGCAGACTAGGGACATGGATTATTGCAACCATGTCCTGTGGTCTGATGAGACCAAGATAAAAGTATTTGGTTTTTTATGGTGTCAAGCGTGTGTGGCGGCAACCAGGTGAGGAGTACAAAGACAAGTATGTCTTGCCTACAGTCAAGCATGGTGGTGGGAGCATCATTGTCTGGAGCTTCATGAGTGCTGCCGGCACTGGGGAGCTACAGTTCATTGAGGGAACCATGAATGCAAACATGTGCTGCGACATGCTGAAGCAGAGCATGATCCCCCTCCCTTCGGAGACTGGGCCGTAGGGCAGTATTTCAACATGATGACCCCAAACACACCTCCAAGACAACCACTGCTTTGCTAAAGAAGCTGAGGGTAAAGGTGATGGACTGGCCAAGCATGTCTCCAGACCTAAACCCTATTGAGCATCTGTGGGGCATCCTCAAATGGAAGGTGAAGGAGCGCAAGGTCTCTAACATCCACCAGCTCTGTGGTGTTGTCATGGAGGAGTGGAAGAGGACTCCAGTGGCAACCTGTGAAGCTCTGGTGAACTTCATGCCCAAGAGGTTAAGGCAGTGCTGGAAAATAATGGTGGCCACACAAAATATTGACACGCTGGGCCCAATTTGGACATTTTCACCTAGGGGCCAGCAGTTTAGACATTAATGGCTGTGTGTGGAGTTATTTTGAGGGGGCAGCAAATTTAAACTGTTATACAAGCTGTACACTCACTACTTTACATTGTAGCAAAGTGTAATTTCTTCAGTGTTGTCACATGAAAAGATATAATAAAATATTTACAAAAATGTGAGGGGTGTACTCACTTTTGTGAAATACTGTATTCTGAAAGCAGAAGTCCTGGAAGAAAAAATAGCGGTAGTTTAAATTTTTTTTATGGCACACGATAAAATAGTTTATTGAGTACAAAATTTCTGTAAAAAATACACTAAAGTTAGTTTTAGGGCAGACAAATTTATTGGTAAAATATAAAAGATGAGGTAGCACCAAGTAAATAGATACCAAACATGCGTGTACCCATAAAACAATGACAAACTCTGGTACCCTAAATGAATCAAAGCCCTTATAGGTCATAAGTTTAGAGTTAACTGTGAATAATGGCCCTAGAATCATTGCTCTCACTCTAACGTGCATGATAATATGTAACGTGTAGTGCAGCCCACGTTTTTGAACGTAGGCAACGAACGTGTTCATGTTTTTATGTGCATGTATGTGGAGAAGGGGGTGGATTATTTAGGTGTCTGGGAGTAACTTTATATTTTCAACAAACTTTATTTTTTTATTGCATATCAGACCAAAAGTCCCCCATATACTACCATTTTGCTGTGACAGGTTCTCTTTAACCAGTTCCAGACCGGGCCATAGTAATATGACACCGGCAGGAACATCTCCTCGATCTGGGCGGACGTCATATGACGTCCACCCGTTTCAGCTGCTCTCCCGGCCCGCAGCGTGGCGATCAGGGATGCGGCGTGTCTGTCAGGACACAGCCCATCCCTGATCGTGTAAAGAGCCATTAAAAAAATGTCTCTTTACCATGTGACTGGCTGCGTCCAATCACAGCTGACCACATGCACTTTCCTCGTGCACGCCGCTCCTGCACGTCCCCAGGGATGCGCAGAGCGGCGATCGGGGATGGAGAGTGTCACTCTGACACAGTCCATCCCTGATAAGGGTAAAGAGACAATTTTATTGGCTCTTTACCACGTGACTGGCTGTGTCCAATCACAGCCGGTCACAGAATGTCAATAGAGAACATGGTAACTAGCTATTACCGTGTTCTCCTCCTCACACACTGATCCTGTGTGAGGAGGAGATTGCGGTAACAGCTAGTTACCGATTACAGTGCACCCTAAAACACACTGTTTGCCCTCCCCCCCCCCCCCAATAAGTAGTACCTGTCACTAACCCATCAAAGTACCTGTCACTAGCCCATCAAAGTACCTGTCAACAGCCCATCAGAGTACCCAAGTACCTGTCACCAGCCCATCAGGTACTCTGATGACAGGTACTCAGGCACTCTGATAGGCTGGTGATAAGTACTCGGGTACTCTCATGATTGGTACTCGGGTACTCTGATGGGCTGGTGACAGGTACTCGAGTACTCTGATGACAGGTACTCGGGTACTCTGAGTACTTGTCACCAGAGTACCCGAGTACCTGTCATCGGAGTACCCGAGTACCTGTCATCGGATTACCTAAGTACCTGTCACCAGCCAATCAGAGTACCCGAGTACCTCTCTGTAGTCCATCAGAGTACCCAAGTACCTGTCTCCAGCCCATAGTACCCGAGTACCTGTCTCCAGCCCAGAGTACCCAAGTACCTGTCTCCAGCCCATCAGATTACCTGAGTACCTGTCTCTAGCCCATCAGAATACCCGAGCACCTCTCTGAAGCCCATCAGAGTACCCGCGTACCTTTCTGAAGCCGATCAGTGTACCTGAGTACCTGTCTGCAGCCCATCAGAGTACCTGAGTACCTATCTGCAGCCCATGCCTCCTAGATTATGTGTTGGGGTGTTTGCTTTCCAAAATGGGGTCATTTTGTGGGGGTTTCCATTGTCCTGGTGCTCCAGGGCCTTCAAAAGTGTGATTGGTTGTAATTAAATTATATGTGTAATTTATGCTCCTAGAACACCTGATGGTGCTCCTTGCATGTTGGGCCTCTGTATATGGCTATGCTGTGACAAAGTCTCACATATGTGGTATCGCCATACTCAGGAGGAATAGCAGAATGTATTTTGGGGTGTCATTTTTGCTATATACATGCTATGTGTTAGAAATATCTTATAAATTGACAACTTTGTGTATAAAAAAATGCTTTTTCATTTTCTTTCCACATTTCCCAAAAAGTTGAGGAAAAAAATGACATGTTCAAAAGACTCATTATGCCTCATAGAATATACATTGGGGTGTTTGCTTTCCAAAATGGGGTCATTTTGTGGGTAATTACATTGTCCTGATGCTCCAGGTCCTTCAAAAGGTCGCTAGGAAATGATATGTGTCATTTATGCTCCTAGAACACCTGATGGTGCTCCTTGCATGTTGTGCCTCTGTATGTGGCCAGGCTGTGTAAAGCCTCGTACACACGCAACAAATTTCTGCCGACCGGTCGTCCGTCTTTTGTCCAGAGTGGTGTCTGTTGGTTGTAATGTGCTCTAGACTGCACACAAATTTTCCCGCACGAAAGAATTCTACTTCAGAAGTGATGTCATGTGTTGGATTGCTTTCTTTGTGTTCTTTCATCTCTGAGCATGCCTAGTCTTGCTCATAAGATTTTTCCTCATCGAAATCTGTACTAATGAGACGAAAATCGGATGTGTTTTTACGGTCGACAAAAATTATATAGCCTGCACACCAGGATTTTTTCGGCCGAAAAGTCGGAGTCGGTTGTCGGAAGCACCATACTAACAAGCTGAAAATCGGCAGATCGGTCGTCGGACGAAATTTCCCGGGTGAATTTCTACTCGTGTGTACGGGGCTTAAAAGTATCACACATGTGGTATTGCCATACTCAGGAGGAGTAGCAGAATGTATTTTGGGGTATAATTGGAAGTATGCATATACTGTGTGTGAGAAATAACTTGTTGTTATGACAATTTTGTGTAAAAAAAAACAACTTTTTCTTCATTTTCCCAAGAATTGTGGGAAAAAATTAAAACTTCAAAAAACTCACCATGCCTCTTGCTAAATACCATGGAAGGTCTACTTTCCAAAAAGGATTAATTTGGGGGGTATTTGTACTGTCCTGACATTTCAGGGCCTCAAGAAATGAGATAGGCCGTTGGTACATCAGGTGTCATTAGGTGTGATCAATTTTTAATGATTGGCACCATAGCTTGTAGACTCTATAACTTTCACACAGATTAAATAATAACCACTAATTTGGGTTATTTTACCAAAGATATGTAGTAGTATTCATTTTGGCTCAAATTTATGAAAAAATATTACTTATTTGCAAAATTTTATAACTAACTAACTAAAAACTGAATTTTTGTAAAATCTTACCGTAAAATTCCTTTCTCTGAGTCCTCCGACAGTCGCCGCCCACTCATACAGTCTTCACCAATGGGTATTGACTTCCTCTCCACAGGAGTAGCTAGGCATAAGACTTGTTAAAAACAAAAGCATTTAACATAGACACACCCATGGGGGCTGTCCCACTGGTCAATACCCCCCTGCAGTAGCCATCCCAACTCAGTTTGGTAGCATAGCAGTAAGTGTACAAGAAAACCCCAAAAGAGGGGCGGGGGCGGCGAGTGTCAGAGGACTCAGAGAAAGGAATTTTACGGTAAGATTTTACAAAAATTCAGTTTTCTCTTACGTCCTCCGACAGTCGCTGCCCACTCATACAGTCTTCACCAATGGGATGTCCCAAAGCAGTGTAGACATGAGGGGTGGGAGACGCAACCGTATAAAAGGCAACGCAGTACCCACATCAGAGAAAGGAACCTTACACGCACAGTAAGAGAACCTTCTGGGCAACAGAAAAGGCTCAACAGGAGCAACAGCCCAGGAAAGCAAATAACCCAGGGGAAAAACAACCCAAACAGCCAGGGACCCACAAAAAAACAAGGGTCCCCTATGGCACTGCCGCACAGAGAACTTTGCGGCCAAAGGAGGCATCAGCTGATGCCAGAACATCAACCTTATAGAATTTTGAAAAGGTGTGCACAGACGACCAAGTCGCAGCCTTGCACACCTGGGTCACCGAAGCCTGATGCCGGTAGGCCCAGGATGTACTCATCGATCTGGTAGAGTGCGCCTTAACAGGGAAGGGTGGAACCCGTTCCTTCAAAGCATAGGCCTGGACAATCGTCTGTCTGATCCATTTGGCAATGGTCACCGCAGACACAGCCATGCCCGTCCAAGGTCCCTCAGGAAGGACAAAGAGGGAATCCGATTTCCGAAAAGATTCAGTGGACGACAGGTAAACCCTGATCGCCCTGACAACATCCAAGGAATGCAACGCAACCTCCTTGGGATGTTTAGGCTTCGCACAGAGCGAAGGCAACACAGTGTCCTCATTTAGGTGAAAATCAGACTCCACTTTTGGGAGAAAAGACGGGTTAGGTCGCAAGACCACCTTATCCTTATGAACCACCAGGTAAGGAGAGCGGCAAGACAACGCCGCCAACTCCGGCACCCTGCGAGCCAAAGTGATCGCCACCAGAAAGGCAACCTTCTTAGACAGCAGAGGCAACGATATCTCCCGGATGTTTTCAAAGGGAGAGCGCTGTAACACGGACAGAACCAAGTTCAAGTCCCATGGACGTAAAGGCTCCCTCCGGGGAGGGGCCAAATGTTGCACACCTTGAATGAAGGTGCGAATTAAGGAATGAGACGCCACAGGTCGTTGAAAAAGAACAGCCAGTGCAGATACCTGGCCCTTTATCGTGGCCAGCGCCAGGCGCTGGTCAACACCAGACTGGAGGAAAGCCAACACTCTTGTCACCGAGTATGAGCGAGGAGAACACCCCCTGTACTCACACCAGGCAAAATAAGCTTTCCAGGTACGGTAATAAATTTTGCCAGACGAGGCTTTTCTAGCCTTGATTAAGGTAGGAATGACCTCTGGAGAGAGACCCCTGTCCCTCAGGACCTGGCTCTCAACAGCCAGCCCGTTAAAGCCAGCGACTGTAAAGCAGGATGGAGGATCGGTCCCTGAGACAGTAGATCTTCTCGCATGGGCAGCCGCCAAGGAGGTGCGACTGCCACCTGAACGATGTCCGCGTACATGGATCGGCGTGGCCAGTCCGGTGCCACCAGAATCACCAAGTTCGGTTCCGAGGCCAACCTGCGAAGGAACCTGGATAACAACTGATTTGGATGAAAGGCATACATCAGACGATACTGATGCCAAGGGACCACCATCCGAGGCGTCCGCCAGAGGATAGCGTGTTCTTGCCACGAACCTTTCCACCTTGTGGTTTAGCCGAGACGCGAACAGATCCATGTCCGGGGATCCCCACTCCGCACACAGCATTTGGAAGACCTCCGGGTGTAGGGACCATTCCCCCTGATCCAGGGTCTGGAGGCTCAGATAATCTGCCTGCCAATTCTCCACACCCGGAATGTGAACTGCCGAAATCGCCAGGACATGAGTCTCGGCCCAAGACAGAATGATGGTCACCTCCCGGGCCGCCCGGGCACTCCTGGTGCCCCCTTGGTGGTTGATGTAAGGCACCGCGGTAGCATTGTCCTTCTGTACCCGTACAGGACAGCCCCGAAGTCGGCCCGACCACTGGAAGAGACACAGTTTGATTGCTCTCAATTCCAAGACGTTGATCGGAAGGGAGGATTCCTCCTCCGACCAAGTGCCCTGGGCAGACAGGTTGCCCAGGACTTCACCCCGGCCCGACAGGCTGGCATCTGTGGTAATCACTGTCCACAGCAACGGACGGAAGGATTTTCCTTCCAACACAGCCGGGGACTGAAGCCACCACAGAAGATCCATTCTCGTTCTGAAGGGTCCGGAGCTTGTCCTCCGGCAGAAACACCTTCGCTTGAGCAGAGTGCAGAACCATGCCCAAATAGGGAAGACAAACCAAAGGAGACAAAGTCGACTTCTGAACGTTGATGGTCCAACCAAACTCCTGGAGCGTCTGAACCGTACTGGACAGATCGCGCAACAGGCCCTGACTGGCACTCGATCTTAACAGGAGATCGTCCAGATATCCCAAGACCGCAATGCCCTGTGCCCTCAACAGGCCCAGAAAAGGCACCAGCACTTTGGTAAATACCCTTGGAGCCGAAGTGAGACCGAAAGGTAACGCTACGAACTGATAGTGGTCCTCCGCTATGGCGAACCGGAGGTACCTCTGATGACCCTCGAAAATGGGGATGTGCAGGTACGCATCCTTCAGGTCGATAGAGGCCAGGAATTCCCCTGGACTCAGGGAGGCCACCACTGAGTGGAGGGATTCCATACGGAACTTTCAAACTTGCACGAAGCGGTTCAAAGCTTTCAAGTCCAGGATCGGACGTACCTTGCCCTCCTTTCTGGGCACAGTGAACAGATTTGAGTAAAACCCCCGAAACTTGTCCCGGTGCCTAATCGGAACAGTCACCCCCTGGGCAAGGAGATCCTGCACCGCTTGATGCAGGTCCTGAAACCGCCCTGGGGTCAAATGAAGATTTGAGGGAAAGAATCCGTCCGCCGGCCGTGAAAGGAATTCGATCTTGTATCCTGATCGAATGATTTCCTGAACCCACCTGTCCGGAATTCGGAGCAGCCAAGGTTGGAGGAAACCGCGCAAACGTCCCCCTACCCCTGAAACGAGTGAGGGCGTCCCTTCAGGCAGAGGCGGATTGAGCCGCCGCATCGGTGAGGCCGGTCTTTTGCTTGCCCGCCCAGGGCTTTTTCTGGCCACCTTGGCCCTTGAAGGGTTTGCCCTTGTTTTGTGTCTTGAAGGCACGAAAAGACCCCTGATTGGGTCTAAAGGCGGGACCCTGCTTACCGCGAAAAGGCTTGTTCTTCGGATTCTGGGGCAGCAGAGTGCTTTTGCCCCCAGTGACTCCTTTCACCAAAGTATCTAAGGCCTCGCCAAAAAGGCGAGACCCTGCATAAGGAAAATCAGCCACCGTTTTCCGTGACGTCTGGACAGCCGACCAGCTCTTCAACCAGATCAGTCGACGGGGACCTCATTCAAGGCCGCATCGCACAAATACATGACCCCTTGATGAATTTGGTACACCATGTCCAGCGTGGCAGGGGGGGCCGAATCAGACGCGAGAGTGCGTCTAAGCACCTTAGTCCAAGAGACTCCAACCTCCTGTCTGTAGGATCCCGAAACACCGGGGTATCCTCAGTGGGAACCAAAGTAGCCTTGTTTAGTACGGCCACAGTGTGATCCACCTGGGGAGTCACACACCAGCGCGAATCCGTAGAAGGCGCAAAGGGGTAGAGCAGTTGAAACCGTTTAGGCACCGTGAAGGGGCGTTTCAAACTGCGCCATTGTTCATTCACTGTGTGATGAAACTCAGCGGGGCAGGGAAAAACCTGCGCCAACTTGCGGGACCTATGTGTACCAAAGGAGGACACAATGCCCGGAGGACTGGGCTCATCCTCCAGATGTAGTGTTTCTTTAACAGAAGAAATCAACGCATCCATAGCTGTGCGTTCTTCAGGCGACCCCGGGGTAGAATTATCTACCCCCTCCACCTCTGCCTCCCCCTCAGACCCGAGCGGGTCCTGAGAAGAGCGAGACCCTGAAAAAGGGCACGCCACCCACAGCAGCCATATCACCATCTGAATCAGAAGAGAAAGATATCCTAGGCCTTTTTCTAGCAGCACGTTCAGCCATCAGCACCTCCATTTTGGACACTAAAGTCGCCACCACAGCGGCCAAATTTGGTAGAACGGGGGGCTCAGCCGAACTGGGGTACCCCACCAAGGCTGGGGGGAATTTGCTGTCCTGAGATTCCATTGCAGAAAACACAATGTAAAAGGTACTGGCCCTTTAAGAGCGCTGCGGACCACGCAGCCCACCGCTATATACTGTATACTGTGTACACAGACCCCCTACAGGGACAAAACTGAGCCAGAAGGGTTAAAAAAGAGTTAAAATGGAAAGGACAGTCTGCAGAGCCCCACAGAGTGTTACCACACCGATCCCTGCTCCAGAGGAAAATGAAGTGAGGTCGCAAGAGGCTGAACTATATGCTGCAGGCTAAGGGAAAATGGCTGCCCATAGGAAGTAATGGGAGGCTTCGGCAAGATGGCCGCCGACATGTGCTCGGAACGATCTTTCTGCCACACACAAGATGGCGCCGGATGGCGCCAAAACCACTACATAGCAAGCTGTTGAAAAAGCCCATAGTAAAGCCAGACATGCTGCCCACACCCAAAATGGCGGACTGCGCGTTTTTTACCCGCACGGCCGCCGCACACAAAGTCTGCACCTCCAAACACCGAAGTGACACAGGAGAGGGGCCCCCAAACCCACACAGCGCCAGCAGTGCAATAAAAAAGACCCCCACTGGGATCGCATCAGGGAGCCCCACAAACGCACAGACATGAGGGGACACACAGCACACAGGACTGCCACCCCAGACAGAGGCCCCACACAGAAAGTAGTTACCTGTACCGGATGGCGTGGGGTGCCTCTATTAAACGGAAAGCCTCTGTCCTCAGATGACAGGGAATGCCGTCAGCCAAAACGCATGACACTGCAGCACTGAACCGCAGATGTGTCCAGTGAGGTAGCCACCTCACAGGCTGCATCCCTGCTGCGAACAGGGACGGGTCGTTCTTAGTGCCAGGGCAAACACATAGCTGAACGCTCGATGGGGGGCTGGGGATCCATCTGACCCTCTGCCCTGGAGAGCCAGGGTGGCCAGTCCGATTCCCAGCTCCGCAAAATCCATCTTCGTCCGAAGATCCGACGAAACTAAAGCTGACAAAATAAACCGCTAGTAAAGCAAAGAAAAAATGACATTCTTGCAAATAAAAATCATAAGAAAAGATTAGAAGCCTGAGACTGTAGCCCCAGCACAGGGAAGCATATCTACTCCTAACGCTAGGCAGAAGACAAACTGAGTTGGGATGGCTACTGCAGGGGGGTATTGACCAGTGGGACAGCCCCCATGGGTGTGTCTATGTTAAATGCTTTTGTTTTTAACAAGTCTTATGCCTAGCTACTCCTGTGGAGAGGAAGTCAATACCCATTGATGAAGACTGTATGAGTGGGCGGCGACTGTCAGAGGACGTAAGAGAAACAAAATGTTTTTTTTTTTCAAAATGTTTACTCTTTTTTCACTTATATCGCAAAAAATAAAAACCACAGTGGTGATTAAATACCACCAAAAGAAAGCTCTATTTGTGTGAAAAAAATGATAAAAAATTGGATTGGGTACAGCGTTGCATGACTGAGTAATTATTATTCAAAGTGTGAGAGCGCTGAAAGCTGAAAATTGGTAGGAAGGGGGTGTAACTGCACTGTATGGAAGTGGTTAATTGAACATCAGGCGTCTCACCTTCCCTCCATTGAAGCTACTGGAGCACAGATTGCATTAGCTTCTTCCAGCCTGGGGAAAGTGACAGCCAAGCCTGGAAGTAGGGAATATGGAAGGATCAGGAAGAGAAGCGGGTGGGGGAAGGAGGGAGGTAAGGAGGGCACTGGAGGGTGAAAGGGAAGACTGACCAGCCAAAGAGAAAAAAAAAACACAAGTGTGAACATCCTGAAATTTCAGAAGAAAACAAGGCCTAAATACCATCAGATCAAAGGGTAAGATTCCTAGCCAACCAAATCTTGTGAAATTTTCTGGGACAATAATGGCCTATATAATGTGAGCCAATAAAGGGGGAGGACAGCATCGACCATAAACATAGCACCTGTAATTGCTCAGTCATGCAACACTGTACATCAATTAAATTTTTATCTTTTATTTCACACAAATAGAGCTTTCTTTTGGTGAGTTTTCATCATAATTGTTTGCTATATGAATGAAAAAATACTAAAAAGTTTTGAAAAATTTTGTAAAAAAAATCACTTATGGGAACAAGACATTGTGAGTAGTGATCAACCGATTATCGGCAATGCCGATATATTGAGGGCCGATATGCACTTTCCCCGATATATCGGAATCGGCCCCTGAGGTTACAGATATTGCCGATATTTCGGAAAGTGCTTGTACCGGGGCGATGCCTGTAGCTAGAGGCATCACCCCAGTACCGGCGTCCATAGCCGATGGTCGGCTGTCTTGTAATGACAGCCGATGCGGCTGAAAAGCCCTTCTGTGGCTCGCCCGGGTCTCCATGTAAAAACCTGGAAGTGATGTCATGAATGACATCACTTCAGGGTACTGGTGCCTGATTCAAAAAATGAGAGCATTCAAAACAGCCAAACTTGGCGTTTTAAATGCTTTTAAGTACAGAGGAGAGGTTTGGGGTCTTTTGGACCCCCAGATCCCTCCACAAAAGTACCTGTCAAGTGATAAAAATAAAAAAAATATATTTTTAAAATGTACGAAAATAATATCGGCCGATACCAATATGCAATGGCCAAAATATCGGTATCGGCAACGAAAAACCGGTATTGGTCGATCACTAATTGTGAGACATTTAAACTGGAAGACAAATGGTGGAAAAAGGCACAGTATGCTTTCAAAACGTACACAAATGCTTCATTAACCACTTGCCAATCAGCCACCGTTGATATCGACGGCGGCAGGTTCCCGGGAATCACGGGAGCGATCCTGGGGGCGCGCATGCCCACTCGCCAGCGGGGAAGCCGATCCACAGGGTGGGCGGCCGTGATTGCCACCGGGCACCCGCCTTTGCTGACAGTAAAGAGAGAACGGCGGTCTGCCGTTGTAAACACAGCAGACCGTTGTTCTCTCAGCTATGAACACAGAGCTCCTGTGTTCCTCCTATTTAGGATCACAGGTCTCTGTATTGATTTCAGAAGCCCATCCCCCCACAGTTAGAAAACACCCCCTAGGCTCACATTTAACCCTTCGATCGCCCCTGGGTTAACCACTTCCCTGCCAGTGTCATTATTATGCCCCATACACACGTGCAAATTATCTGCAGACTTTTGTCTGCAGACTTACCTTTTTTATGTAGTGCAAGGGCCTTCCGCATTGCATACAAATTGAAAGTGTTTAGGTTTGACCTCATATTATATGGTTTTGGTAAGTCTGCAGACAAAAGTCTGCAGATAATCTGCACGTGTGTATGGGGCATAACAGTAACAGTGCATATTTTTAGCACTGATTATTGTAGTAATGTCACTGGTCCCCTCAAAAGTGTCAAAAATGTCAGTTAGGGGTCTGATCTATTCTCCGCAATGTTGCAGTCCTGCTAAAAATTGCTGTTCGCCACCATTACTAGTAAAAATAAATAAATAAATAAAAATGACATAAATATTTCCCCTAGTTTGTAAACGCGATAACTTTTGCGCAAACGAATCGAAGCACGCTTATTGGGATTTTTTTTCACAAAAAAATATGTAGCAGATTCCAAATTGGCCTAAAATGATAAAACAATTCGATTTTTTAAATTTTTTTTATTGGGAATATTTTAAAGCAGAACGTGAAAATATTGTTTTTTTTCTGAATTGTCGCTTTTTTTGCTTATAGCGCAAATAATAAAATTTGTAGAGGTGATCAAATACCACCAAAAGAAAGCTCTATTTGTTGGAAAAAAAGGACATCCGTTTTTTTGGGGTACAGTGCTGCACGATCGCGCAGTTGTCTGTTAAAATAACGCAGTTATAGCTAACTATAAAGTTTTCTCCCTACTATTCTTCAGAGGCAGATGCTCCTCCACAATAGGCACTACTGGGCCACCCAGTGGAGGGAACACTGGGACACATGAGGAGATTATTAAATTTTTGTAGCACCCAGAATCTCTATAGGCAGGTCATGGAAATCCCCTACAATTCCATTTGAGCTGGTAAAGACCAATCTATCATGAATCATGATTAATTAATGCCTTTCAGCTATCCTACACGATAAACTCGCTTTCTTTGAGAAAAACTGGGATCCCTGGATTAAGTACCTCTCAGAAGCCTCAAAGGATACCCAAGGCAGCAGATGTTTGAATAGGTTGGGTTGCACTTTTATCCTTAGGCCCCTTTCACACATACGGTCCATTCAGTTCATCAGTTCAGTCACGTCAAAATGTATCAGTTTTTCATCCGTTTTTCGTCCGTTTTCATCTATTTTTCATGCATTTTCATCCATTTTTCATGCGTTTTTCGTCCATTTTTCATCCGTTTGTCCGTTTTATTGACGGAAGAAAAATAGGGCATTCATCCGTTCCAAAAAACCGACATTGACGGAAGCAGATGAAAACGGATCATCCGTTTTCATCCGTTTTTACATAGAAATGCATTGAGGTCCGTTTTTCATCCATCAACAGATGGATGAAAAATGGACAAACAGACCGTATGTGTGAAAGGCTTTGCATTAAGATAAAAGCAGCTCCCCCTCGGCCCCCCTAATACTTACCCGAGCCCATCTCTATCCAGCGATGTGCACAAGTGCCTCGGCCTTCCAGGCCTCCCTCTCCTGATTGACTGAGACAAAGCAACACGCCATTAGCTCCCACTGCTATCAATCAGTCAGTTAGCTGCAGTTCGGCCACACCCCTCTCTCTCCTGATTGGCTATGTGTCTGAATGGACACAGGGAGCTGCGGCTTGGCTCAGGTGCCCCCATAGCAAGCTGCTTGCTGTGGAGCACTCAAAAGGAGAGAGGGACCTCAGAAGAGAAGGATCTGGGCTGCCCTGTGCAAAACCAACTGCACAGAGCAGGTAAGTAGAACATGTTTGTTAATTTTAAAGAAAAAAAACAAGACTTTAGTATCACTTTAATTACTTTTTTCCCTCTATCAGGCCCTCTGGCCCTTAGGTACAATAGCACGCGCAGTATGCGACAGACCTAGGTCTGTGCTCTTAACCACTTAGGCTGGCCATACACTATACAATTTTCTTATTCAATTTCCTTTAGATTTACCTTTAACTATGTAGTGCAAGGGCCTGCCTGATTGCATACAAATTGAAAGTGTTTAGGTTTGACCCTATATTACATGGTTTTGGTAAATCTAAAGGAAAGTTGAACAAGAAAATTGTATAGTGTATGGCCAGCCTTAAGCCCCGGAAGATTTTACCCCCTTCCTGACCAGGGTTTTTTTTGCAATTTTTTTTCTTACTGCATGAATTTAACGGACAATTGCGCGGTCGATTTTTTGATCATGCGCTATAAACAAAAAAAGAGCGTAAATTTTGCAAAAATAACAATATTTTTCACATTTTTAAATATGAAATTCCCCAAAAAAATGTAAAAATCAAAATATTTTAACATTTTCGGCCAATATGTTTTATGCTACATATGTTTGTTAAAAAAAATCGCAAAAAGCGTATTTTGATTGGTTTGTGCAAAAGTTATTGCGTTTACTAACAAAGGGAAAGATTTTGTCATTTTTGGTGTTTTTTTTTTTTTACGAGTAATGGCGGCGATCTGCAATTTTTTTTGCGGGACTGCGACATTGCGGCGGACAGATCGGACCCTTGACTGACATTTTTGACACTTTTGGGGTTACCAGTGACATTACTGCAGTAATCAGTGCTATACATATGCACTGTTACTGTAAAAATGACACTGGCAGGGAAGGGGTTAACTGTATTGGAGAGGGAGGGGCGTGCTTCTAACTGTGATTGGCTGTGGCTACTACTGTAAAAACAGAGATCAACGGTCCTACATAGTAGAACTGTCTGATCTCCATTTTTACACAGGGGAGAATGACAGGCGGCTTGTTTACATTAGCCGCCTGCCTTTCTCCCTCTCTACCGATGAACGCAGTGTGACCGGCGGACCCCGGGTCACACGCACGGACTCCTTAGTGAACGAGCCGGGGTGGGCGCGCTCCTCAGCGGGCGCGTGCTCGCCCGCTATTGGCTCACAAGCCGGTGACAGGTTAGTGACGTATATATACGTCACTTTGCCTGGCCGGGGCTGACCGCTGCAGTATATGTACTTGCGGTGGTCGGCAAGCGGTTAAAGTGTTATCAAACCCTGGACCCTGCAATCACTATATCTGATCTCCTACAGTACACAGAACATGAAAATGCAATAGTTTTAGTAAATATAAACTGCAAAATATTTTTTTCATTGGCAGTATAAAGCAGTCTTGTGACTTCTATCAGTGTTTGGGTAAAGCTTGTAGGAGGAGTTTTCATTCTGCACTGACTGTCCTATCAGGATTCAGGACCCCTGACCCTATGTCTGAACAGTGCTGCTTGGCCCTCTGCTGATCACATGCACCCTCCCAAAAAAAAAAAAAACTCTCTAGCAATACACACCAAGCTGAGCATGTGCCCCCCATCCCTATTCTGTGTTCTATAAGGCGATGGTTTGGGGACAGTGGAAGAAGGGGATGATCAGAGAAGACAGAATCAAACAGCCTTTTTACACAACGCAGAGGATTAACTCCTTAGGTGCCACAGCGAGTATAATAAGCATGCTTTACTGCATATACAGATTAGGTGTCGGGCACTCAATGTCCTCCGGCACCCGCCAATCATCGGTAAACTATAGAAGGCAGATCCCCGTTTTGATGGAGGGGGGGCACATAGTAAACACAAACATTGGCTAGGCAAAAAGTTTACCCCTTGATCGCCTGCATATTGCAGATGCATATTTTTAGCACTTATAACTGTATTAGTGTCACTGGTTCCCGCAAAGTGTCAATTAGTGTCAGAAAGTCTGCTGCAATATCGCAGTCCCGATAACGGGTTGTTGATTGCTGCCATTACTAGCATAAAAAAAATAAAAAAAACATAAATATGTCCCATAGTTTGTAGATGCTTTAATGTTCACGTAAACCAATCAATATACACGTATTGGGTTGTTTTTTTTTTTTTACCAAAAATATGTAGCAGAATACACATTGGCCTAAATTTAGGAAGAAATTTGATTTTTTCAATGTTTTTGGGGATATGTTTTATAGCAGAAAGTAAAAAATATTATTATTTTTTTCAAAATTGTCACTCTTTTTTTGTATACAGTATAGTACAAACAAAAAAAAAACTGGTAATCGAATACCACCAAAAGAAAGCTCTATTTGTGGGGAAAAAAAAATTGCATACATTTTATTTGGATAAAATGGTTTGATCATGAAGGGGGGTAAATCTTCGAGGTCAAGTGGTTAACTGCTTGCTGATTGTATACTGTATATATACGGTGGCTCTCCTGTACAAAGCCACATACCTGTATGTGATTCTGCACTTCTGGGTCTGGCCTGTGCATGCATGCTGCCGGCGACCAGCTCCCACTGTGATTGGACACAGCAGGAGCCAATCAGCAGGTTCGGCGGAATTCGATGTTCCTGTGGACCTGCCAATCGTTCCCAAGAGAAGCGGGAACAAGGCAGATCGCTGTTCTGTGAGAAGGGAAGGTGTTGATTCTGTGTTTCTGCTAAGCAGGAAAACAATTCTCTGTCTTCCCATAATACAAGGACCCCCCCGCAGTTAGTAAGCACTCCCTAGGAACACATTTAATCCTTTTATTGCCCCTGATGTTTACCCCTTCCCTGCCATTAGTACAGTGACAGTGCATATTTTTAGCACTGATCACTGCATTGGTGTCACTGGTTCCCCAAAAAAGTGTCAAAAGTGTCACTTGGTGTCCGATTCATCCGACACAATATCGCAGTCCCGCTATAAGTCACCATTACTAGTTTTAAAAAGAAAAATTCCATAAAAATATTCCATAGTTTGTAGATAAATTTTGCGCAAACTAATCAATATACGCTTTTTTGGGATTTTTTTTTTTTTTACCAAAAACATGAAGCAGAATACATATTGAACTAAATATATGAAGAAATTAGATTTTTTACATTTTTTATTGGATATGTTTTAGAGCAGAAAGTAAAAAAAGTCACCTTTGATAACGCCCAAGTGGGAGGGCAAAACACGTTGACGTATTTCCGGTACGGCACTTTGAATCGTCACTTACGGTTTACTTCCTGAACAGCCGTGGAACGCACGCCGCTAGCGGCGTTCCCGGGAACTTGCTGCAGTATACCCGCACTCTATTATGTTGATATTGTGAGTATGTTTTTGGCTTTTACTAAATAAAATATCTCAAACGGGCTTCACTATCCCTGGTCTTCTTTTTTGGCAATTACTATTTGGAGCCATCTAGGATTACCACCGATCAGGATTGTGCATTCAGCTTTTGATCTTTAAGGAGAAGTTTTGGTGCCATCTACATCCACTCGTTCACAGGCTTTTTAGACCCTATTTTAGGGTCCACATGTTCTGGTGAGTAGGGTTCCTGGAGGGGTCACAACCACTTGGAGCACGAGTGTTTATGTATCTGCACTGGAGCACTTTACCACTTATTGAATATTCACCTTATTGGACACTGCCTTGGATATTTATTTAATTTTTGGACACCTATTTATATATTTTTGCAATATTTTTGATTATTCAATTTTTTGATTTACATAATTATGTTTATGTATTTTGTATCTATGTATGCAAGCGCTGTGTTAAATTGATTATTCCTATTTTTCTGAGTTATTTACTTGGTGAGCAGCAACTGCAATATTCATATACGCACTTATTATGATTATTTTTGATGGTAGCGCGGGTTTAATTATCACTTACACTTATGAACGAAAATGCGTACGCAAATTCTCATACGGCAGAGGTTTTTTTTTTTTTATTTATTGTTTTTGAGTTTTTAAAAATCGTACGAAAACAGTACACATTGAGTGAAAATCGTTTGTTCTGTTCCCGTACAAGAAACATGTTGGAGCTTGTCCCTTTGGAAATTTTTCGTTCAGGTCAGAATTAGATCTAGAAAGTTGTGTATACACTACACCAAAATCGTACAAAAGTTATTTTTGGACGCAAATTCTCGCCTGATTTTCTTTTAAAGAGTACGAGCCTTAAAGATCACCCTGTAAAACAATCTATTCAGTTTAACCAGTTAAGCCCCTCCTGCATGAACCGATGTCGGTTGCCCGCCCTCACTAGGCAGCGGGGATCCCGATGCATGGGGCAGGCGGCTCTGATTGCTGCCTAGCACCTGCAATTGTTCCCCGCTGAGAGAAAAGAATGGTCAGCTGTTTTAAACACAGCTGACCGTTCTTCTCTCTGGAATGATCACAGAGCTCCTGTGATCCTTCTATATAGGATCACAGGTCTCTATGATCACTTCACAAGCCCCGCCCACTTAGTTAGAATCACTCCCCTAGGCTCACATTTAACCCCTTTATCACCCACAGTGTTAACCCCTTCCCTGCCAGTGTCATTATTACAGTAACAGTGTATATTTTTAGCACTGATTACTGTAGTAATGTCACTGGTCCCCCCAAAAGTGTCAAAAATGTCAGTTAGGGGTCCGATCTGTCCACCGCAATGTCGCAGTCCTGCTACAAAATTGCAGATCATCGCCATTAATAGTAAAAAAAAAAAACAATAAAAATTATATAAATCTTTCCCGTAGTTTGTAGACGCAATAAATTTTGCACAAATCAATCAAAATACACTTATTGAGATTTTTTTTTACCAAAAATATGTAGCAGAAAACAAATTGGCCTAAAATTTTAAAAAATTTTGATTTTTACATTTTTTTGGGGAATATTATATAGCAGAAAGTGAAAAATATTCTTTTTTTTTTTTCAGAATTGTCGCTCTTTTTTTGTTTATAGCGCAAAAAATAAAAATCGCAGAGGTGATCAAATAACACTAAAAGAAAGCTCTATTTGTGGGAAAAAAAAGGACATCAATTTTATTAGGGTAAAATAACGCAGTGCTGAATCGCAAAAAATGGCCTGGTCATTAAGGGGGCAAATCCTTCGCCCCCGTTCACACTAAGGCGACCTGTGAGGCGACCTGGTCGCCTCACAGGTCGCCGTAGGTCGCCTCCCATAGGGAAGCTGTGGACCCGTTCTAATAGGAGCGACACAAGTCGCTCCGACTTAGAAAAAGGGTCTGGAGCTTCTTTGGGGCGACCAGGAGGCGACCGCCATAGACTTCAATGTTATGAAGTCCGTGGCGGCTGCTCCGCTGACATCCGCTGCCCCATAAAAATCTGACAGGCGGATCTGATCGGATCGCCCATGTGAAAGAGCCCTTAGGCATTGCTATTTTTACAGGCATTTTTGTACAGGTGTTTTTAAGTTGACAAGTGACCAATGGAAAAAAAATAAAAACGCCTGTAATCTGCCAAAAAAGAAGCTCATGCACTTTTTTGAGCAACAGGCGTTTTGCTTAAGGTGACAGAATGCTCATATGTGAACGGGGGCCATTGAAATGAATGGGATATGTCTTGTTGGGTGTTTTTAGAGCTGAGGCTTAGAGCAGAAAAACGTCACCTAGACGTGAACAGAGCCTCAGGCCGTGTTCACGCCTGAGCATTTTTCAGCTCATAAAACGTTCATCTCTGAAGTCTCAAAACGCCCAACAAGCAAAAAATCCCATTAATTTCAATAGCCCCTGTTCACATCTGAGCATTTTGTCGCCTGAAGTAAAATGCCTGAAGCTCAAAAAAGTACATGAGCTTCTTTTTTTGGCAGATTACAAGCTTTTTTGTTAGATGTCAATGCCTGCCTCCAAACACCTGCAAAAAAATACCCAAAAAATGCCTGAAAATTGCCCAAACAAACGCCTGAAAACGATACGCTCAGGTGTGAATGGAGCCTCAGCCGTTTTGCTTGAGGTGACAAAATGCTCATGAAATGAATGTAAGGAAAAAGGGGGGAAAGCCAGTTTCAAGGTCCTCCCCTTTTCATCATGGGATTGCGGAGGCGGCAGTTTCAAGTTTCCCTAAAAGGTGCATGAGGTACTCGTTTCCTGATTGGCCAGTGGAGTCAGGTAGGCTGGGAATATTCCAGAATCTGGGAAAGGTGACCCAGGATTGTTTTTTTGGGTCACCTGACCCTTGAAAGATTCTGTAAATCCTGGGATTGCCTATAAAAAGGAGTGCTTGGCGCAATTTTTGGTCAGTCAAAAGAAGTGTTTTCCAGGGCAACTCCCTGCCCCCCCATCCCTCGTCGCGGCTTATGTGGCGGGACCCCCCTTTTCAATAAGAATAAGAAGAGGGGGGATAATTGATAACCTTTGTTTGAAGTATAAGAATGTTAGGCTCGAGCTGTAGTGGCTGGGCCGTGTTTGAAGTATTCAGTATTTTTGAGGTGCATGAATAAAGTATTCAGTAGTATGTTTAACCACTTCAATACTGGCCACTTTCACCCCCTTCCTGCCCAGGCCAATTTTCAGCTTTTAGCGCTGTTGCATTTTGAATGACAATTGCGCGGTCATGCAACATTGTACCTAAACCAAATTTATGTCATTTTTCCTTCACAAATATAGCTTTCTTTTGGTGGTACAGTATTTGATCACCACAAGATTTTTTGTTTTTTGCTAAACAAATAAAAAAAATGTTTGAAAAAAAAAAGTTTTTTTTGTTTACGTTATAAAATTTTGTAAATAAATAAAATTTTTCCTGCACTGATGAGGCCGCACTGACAGGCACTGATGCGGTGGCACTGATGATGAGGCACTAATATTCAGCAAAAATGGGCACTGATAGGCGGCACTGATATGCAGCACTGATGGCCACTGATAGGTAGCACTGATATGCAGCATTGGTGGGCACTGATAGGTGGCACTGATGGGCACTGATATGCGGCACTGATGGGCATAGGTGCACGGCACTGATAGATGGCAATGATGGGCACTGGTGGGCGGTACTGATAGATGGCAATGATGGGCGGCACTGATGAGGGCACTGGCAGGCTCCCTGAGCAGATTGGCATCCTTGGTGGCATGGGTGGGCATCCCTGGTGGCTCTAGTGGCATCCCCCAAGGGTCTGCACTGATGAGGCACTAATATGCGGCACTGATATGCAGAACTGATAGGTAGCACTGATATGCAGCATTGATGGGCACTGATAGGCGGCACTGATAGGTGACACCGATGGGCACTAATAGGCAGCACTTATAAGCACTGATAGGCAGCACTGATGGGCATAGGTGGGCGGCACTGATAGATGGCAATGATGGGCACTGGTGGGCGGCATTGATAGATGGCAATGATGGGCAGCATTGATGAGGAGGGCACTGGCAGGCTCTCTGAGCACTGATTGGCACCCCTGGTGGCTCTAGTGGCATCCCCCAAGGGTCTGCACTGGTAATCAATGTTATGATTACCAGCAAAGACCCCCCCTGTCAGGAGAGCCGCCGATCGGCTCTCCTCTACTCGCGCCTGTAAGGTGCGAGCTGAGGAAAGTCGATCAACGGCACTTCCTATTTACTATGTGACCAGCTGTGATTGGACACAGCTGGTCACATGGTAAAGAGCCTATATCAAAGGCTCTTTACCGGGATTGGAGATGCGGTGTGTCAGAGTGACATGCCGCACCACCGATCGCCGCTCGTGCACTCTCCTGCTGGACCTCATATGATGCCCAGTCAGGATAGTGAAACCACTTTGCAGCGGTCATTTTGCTATATGACGGGCGGCAAGTGGTTAAATGGTTTAATTTTAATTTTGGTTAAAACCAATAATAAAGCCGCGGCCAATATTTATCCAAAATAAGGAGTAGTGTGGTTTATTTATTAGACAAGTAGCCTGCCTCCTACAATATCCATGGGATTTTGCTTGGCGTTTTGAGACTTCAGAGATAAGGCTACGTTCACATGTGGGCGTAGCGGATCGGGGGCAGAACCACCGCGATTCTTCCCTAGATCCGGAATCATTGCAAATCGCGGGACGCCTGTGCGATGCCTGTGATTTGCAATGGCACCCCAAACGCTTTGCATGGTTGCCGCGATTTCCGCCTGCCGAATCGCTGTAACATCGCGCAAACAGAATTGCGGGGATAGGGCCGTCTTTTCCAATGGGCATGCCCGGTGGCTGCCTGGGGGCCCCACTTGCCAAGGGGCCCCACATGGATGGTGGCAATTACTGTCCCTGGTGGTCTAGGGCCCCCACGTTGTCCGCCGGCCCGGGCCCCCCCCCCTTATTGTCCGCCGGCGGTGGCCGTGGCTCGAGTCTGCACTGCACAGACACTGGTTGCTAAGGCCAGCCCGATTGGCATCTAGCAACCAGTGACGTTAGCAGAGCAGACCCATGATGCAAAGCAGAGGAGGATCCTCCTCGTCGGCTCGTCCTCCTCTCCGTCTCGGCCCCTAGAACACTGGCTCCGCCTCCACCCACCTCCTCCCATGTGCAGCCGTTGTGAAAGGTAAGGCAGCCAGCCCAGCTGCCAGGCTGCTTGATATGATATTCTTTCTTTTTTTAACTCTCTCCAATCTCCATGGCATGATCGACACAAGAGACAACTACCTGTCCTGGAGGATATACCTTACTATATATTGGTCCCTGTAATATGTATATAGTAAGGTATATATCCTCCAGGTAGTAGTTGTACAGTACTCTCTTGTATAGTGTCCCCTGTAATGTGTATATAGTCTATATACATATTACAGGGAACACTATACTACAAGAGAGTACAACTACTACCTGGAGTATATACCTTACTATATATATATATATATATATATATATATATATATATATATATATATATATATATATATATTACAGGGACCAATATATACTACAAGAGAGTACAACTACTGCCCGGAGTATATACCTTACTATATATATATATATATATATATATATATATATATATATATATATATGTTACAGGGACCAATATATACTACAAGAGACAACTACCTGGAGTATATACCTTACTATATAAATATTACAGGGAACACTATATACTACAAGAGACAACTACCTGGAGTATATACCTTACTATATAAATATTACAGGGAACACTATATACTACAAGAAACTCTTGTAGTATATAATGTTCCCTGTAATATGTATATAGTAAGGTATATACTCCAGGTAGTAGTTGTACTCTCTTGTAGTATATAGTGTTCCCTGTAATGTGTACATAGTCTATATACATATTACAGGGAACACTATACTACAAGAGAGTACAACTACTACCTGGAGTATATACAGTACTATATACATATTACAGGGACCATATATGCTACAAGAGAGTACAACTACTACCTGGAGTATATACCTTACTATATACATATTACAGGGACCAATATATACTACAAGACAAGAGACAACTACCTGGAGTATATACCTTACTATATACATATTACAGGGACCAATATATACTACAAGACAAGAGACAACTACCTGGAGAATATACCTTACTATATACATATTACAGGGACCAATATATACTACAAGAAACTCTTGTAGTATATATTGGTCCCTGTAATATGTATATAGCAAGGTATATATCCTCCAGGTAGTAGTTGTACTCTCTTGTAGTATATATTGGTCCCTGTAATATGTATATAGTAAAGTATATACTCCAGGTAGTAGTTGTACTCTCTTGTAGTATATATTGGTCCCTGTAATATGTATATAGTAAAGTATATACTCCAGGTAGTAGTTGTACTCTCTTGTAGTATATATTGGTCCCTGTAATACGTATATAGTAAGGTATATACTCCAGGTAGTAGTTGTACTCTCTTGTAGTATATAGTGTTCCCTGTAATGTGTATTCTCGTGGGTGATTGTGTAGGCAGGGGGCCCCAGTGCACTGCATTGCCCAGGGGCCTATAAGGCTCTTAAGATGGCACTGTGCGGGGACGCATGACGCCCAAAAAGGTACAGGAGCTTCTTTTGTGCGTCATGTGTCCCGCGATTCTGTTTGTGCAATGTTACCGCGATTCGGCAGGCGGAAATCGCTGCAACATCGCACAGCGTTTGGGGTGCCATTGCAAATCACGAGCGTCCTGCGATTTGCAGTGATTCTGCCCGCGATCCGCTACGCCCACATGTGAACGTAGCCTAAGCGTTTTACGAGCTGAAAAGCGCTCAGGAGTGAACAGGGCCAAAGGGGTGCAGGAAAGCTGCTGTGGTGCTACATTGGTACATGTGGTAAGGCATATGACTTCTTGCACATAGGCATTTTTAGGGGTGCACCCAGCTGTGGCCTTAACCTTGACCCAGTCTATATGTCTAGTGAGCGCCGAGCAGTGGTTGCATTGTGAGGTAATGGTGCGGTGTGTCCATGTTGTGTCCTCTGTCACTTTCTCCGTCTTGTGTCCTCCTCCTCCTCACCTCTTGCGGCGTGGCTATCGTCCTCCTCCTCCTTGTCTGTACAGTCTCCCTCCTCCCCTTGTGTCTCTTCCTCCCTCCTCTCCCTCCTCTCCCTCCCTCCCTCCTCTCTCTCTCAGCATCCTCCGGGAGGTAGAGGAAGCAGAAAGCGGAGGGAGTGCCCTGCTCTCCGGCACCGTTACTACTACAGAGCTGCGGCGGGGCTCGCCATTGACTGGGGCTGACACAAGACATAGAATAGCCGCATGGACGGGCGCTTTGTCTGCTCATTTCCTTCCCTTTGTTTTCCCTGCTCTATATAATCACGCCGTGTCTGTCCTACATTCTATTTCCATCTAATTATCCCTCATATACCTTCCTCTCAGTGTGCCATTCATCCCTCTCACCGCTCCTACATCTCCCTCATGTCCTTTCTCCTATAAGCCTGCACCCTTCTTCTCTGCCTCTCATCCCATTATTCTCCATTTTATTCTGCATCCATTTTTCTTATTGCATGCCCTTTGTTATTTTCTCTCTAGAAATATATGCCTGTGTTATAACCTTCCCTCCTCCCGCTTACTCCAGGGAGGGGAGGTGCGATGATGCAAAGGAAAATGAAGCCCCCCTCGGGGGTGGGATCAGGGCGCTCGGCGGAACTGCGCGTTTTTCGTGGCACTAGCGCCGGCCATGAGTCCCGCCTGCCCGGAGCGCCTCTACGACGCCAGCGTTCCCTCACCAACCTGTCGGTGCTGACGGACGCCGAGAAGAAACTACGCCTCTGTGGACCGGACTGGTGCGATGATCTGTCTGCGGCCACCTCGGCCAAGAACCTTACGGCGGCCCCGGCATCCCCTGCTATGTCCAGGGCGCTCTCTCGCTCGGAACACTCTCTTCTTCAGCCGCGGACACCTAGCCGAATTCCACGGGGACCGTACGCTGAAGTTAAGCCGCTTAGCAAAACTACAGACTCCACTTCCAGCGGTCCTTCTGCAGATGATTCTTCGAAAGAGGCCTCTGACGACAAGAAGACTTTTCTTAAGGTGGACCCGGAGCTCGTGGTGACTGTTTTAGGTGATCTGGAGCAGCTTCTCTTCAGCCAGATGTTGGGTAAGGCAGATGTTGTAGTAAAGGGCGAAATCCATACATAATGTAGAACTGCCATTCTCAACCAGGGTTCCTCCAAAGGTTGGTAGGGGTTCCTTGAGCTGTGGCTGACTGACTTCCCATCTGATGATGTCTGCATAGTTCCTGGTCCAACGCCACTACATGACTCCCGTTTTAGCTGTCTGTAAGGAGGGCATTCTGACCATCATGGTACAGGGGGCATTCTTCCCACTGGTCACCACCATTTTCTCCTTAGCTGTCTGTAAGGAGGGCATTCTGACCATCATGGTACAGGGGGCATTCTTCCCACTGGTCACCACCATTTTCTCCTTAGCTGTCTGTAAGGAGGGCATTCTGACCATCATGGTACAGGGGGCATTCTTCCCACTGGTCACCACCATTTTCTCCTTAGCTGTCTGTAAGGAGGGCATTCTGACCATCATGGTACAGGGGGCATTCTTCCCACTGGCCACCACCATTTTTCCCAAGTTCGTTTTAACAGAGCTTCCCTGAGACCTGAACAAGATTTCCAGGGTTCCTCTGGGGTAAAACGTTTGGGGAAGGCCGTTTATGTTCTTATATTGTAGAGGGCCAAGGTCCCATTCCATGCTGTTTAACTTCAAATTGGCATGAAGAATACTTAACTGATAAGACAGCCCTGACTTCCTATTCTGCTGGCCATGTGATGTGTGATTTCAGCTGGGTGCTTCCTCTTCAGCTTGGTCGTCTCTTAGATCTCTGTCAAATGTGTGCCACTGTTTGAAAGCAGAAGATAGTTCTCCCTATGCCATTTGGGTATATGGCAGCTCCAGAATTTTCTAACGTTTTATTATAGTAGTATTGGACTTTATTTGAAACTGTTGTTAGGAAATTACTTTTTGTGCATAAGATTCCTTTATAAATGAAACCGAGAAAAGGGACAGCAGAAAAAAGACCAAGACCAAGTGGTCCATCAAGTCTGCCCCATTTTTTTATTTAATTTATACATCTTTTAGGTTTTTTTTTTTGTCTGAATATATATCTATGTTTGTTCCAAGCATGTCTGAAGTAATTTATTGTTTACTTACTTACTACCTCTGCTGGAAGTCTATTACAAGCATCAACTACTCTTTCATTAAAATAATGCAATGGTCTATGGACCTGTATGCTTTTGGGCTGGAACGTGTGCATTGTGCTGCTATTGACTCCTAAGAAAAGCTAGTGTTGTGTATACGGTAAACCCCCCTCCATTGCGGGGGTTACGTTCCGGACCCTGCCGCGAAAAGTAAAAATCCATGAAATAGAAAAACCCTATTAAAATGCATTGTAGGCATGTTTTTTTTACTGTCACTGTACGTGTAAATGCATTTTAAGGTCTTTAAACACACTTTTAAAACAATAGAAACTCATTTAAACACATAAAAGATACCGAGAGACATAGCAAGAGCTATGGAAAACACAAAAATATTTCATTTTTAATGATTTATATAGTAAAATAACATTACAAAAAAAAACGCAATATACCGGGACCGCAAAAACTGAACCGCGATGGAGCGGGGGTTTACTGTATGTAAGTTTAGTACCCACAATTGGTAGTTTTAAAAAGTCTTCAGACTTATCTGCTGGACATCAACTTGTACTGTTTATTGGTAAGACGTACCTAAAAGATACATATTTGTATAATACATTTCATTCATATTTATATTTTTGTAACAATGTTTGGCTGGTGTAAATTGTTTAGATGACTGTGCTTTGGTACCAAGTTATATGAAAACTGAAAGTATAAATCATGCAACCCAAAATCTGAAAGTACCACACCCACAAATGTAATTGGCAGCTGCAAGGTAAAACGTACTAACCCTAAGACACGATTCACACTAGAGCGACTTGTCAGCCTGACAAGTCGCGCTCCCTCGCGGTCCATTGACTGCTACAGGACCCGTTCTAATAGGAGCGACACAAGTCGCTCCGACTTAGAAAAAGGGTCCTGTACTACTTCGGGGCGACCTCGGAGCGACTTGCATAGACATTCATTATATAAAGTCCGTGCAAGTCGCGCCGAAGTCGCGGTGCACTGGACTGACAAGTCGCCTCCCGAAGTAGTGCAGAGTCGTGTCGCCATAGTGTGAACCGACTCTTAAAGCGGAGTTTCAGCCGTTTCTGTGTTTATTAAAAAAAGTGTAGCTGCTGACTAATAAACGCACACTCACCTGTCCCACGATCCAGCGGTGCTGCCGCCCAAAGCCTCGGTTCTCTTCCTCGGCTCTCCCCGGCATCACTAGTGTGGGCACCCGGCTGTGACAGCTTGTGGCTTCACAGCCGGGTGCGCACTGCACATGCAGGAGACGCACTGCACGTTCTGAATGGCCAGGCAATCTTATGAGACCTGTGAGGTGTCCCAAAAGATTGCAGGGAGGGAGGGGGAGAGAACTTCCGCTTGAGCCACCTGGATCGGAGCGGGTACCTGTTAAAACTAGGTACCGACTCCCCCCCCCTCCCTAAAAAATGACAAATTTGGCATGTCAGGGGTCAGGAGTCCTTACAGTGGAAGTTCCACTTTTGGGTGGAACTCCGCTTTAAGCCGGCCATAGTTGGATTGAAATTCATCCATCTCTTGATCAACTTGTGTACAACCAGACTGTTGTGGTTTTTTTTTTTGCTCGATCAGTGATGCTGGCTATAGCCGACACCACTGATCATTTTGTTCTGATGGCAGGGAAGGATCCCTACTGTAAAAACATGATAGCACAGTGGGAGTGATTCCCCCATCCACCTAGAGTGTGTATGGAGAAATTGGCACATTTTTTTTTTTTTCAAACCACTGGTTGAATAATAAAATATATAATGTATGGCATGCCTTGGGGCTCATTAACACTAGCAGCTGCGCCAAATGCACAGTCATTGACGTGTAATGGGAGGAATAGTGCCATTGTGCCGGTTGTAGCACATCACTCTGTTTACTTTTTCTTGTCAGAACTTTATTGAAATGTCACAAGTGACATTTCATTCAGTTTTAATAATGGCAGTGGCATTGCGATGCGGTGGTTTGCTTCACTGCATGCAGTACTTTTTTCAGCATACAGCAATGCAATGGTATGCCCAACACCAGTGCCTAGAACAGCCCAACACATATAGTGTGAATGGGCCCTTTAAAGTGCATGTAAACCCGAACAATTAGGGTCTGGGTAAAAGTGGTGGGTTTGAGTAGTTCAGAAAAAGACCACAAGCAGGGCTGACACCACTCAGTCTACAAGAATGCAGTGTGTTGTCAGCCCACAGGAGGAGTTAGGAGCTGATTGCATGTCTGGAAGATCAACAGGTATCTTTCTTTACTTGCAGGGCTCTTTAAAACACATGTGCATGTTTTTCAGAGATTACCACATGTTTCTTTTGCCCTGACTTATGGGCCATTCACACTATAAGATTTTCTGAAGACTTTTTGCTTTAGACTTACCAAAACCATATAATATGAGGTCAAACCTAAACACTTTCAATTTGTATGCAATCTGGCAGGCCCTTGCACTACATAGAAAAGGTAAAGCTGAAGGAAATCTAACCACAAAAGTTGGATAGTGTGTATCCAGCTTTACACTTTAAAACAAACCTGTGTATACTGCCCATCTAGTTATTAGGATGGATGTGACCCACACTGTGTGACAGCATTGTGTCAGTCACCAGGTACCTGAGCTATGACACGGGGAGAGATCGTGACCCTGTTAATGCTACAACTTGAGCATTTTGTAGTTGCCGAGCTCTAGTACTTTGCATTGTTAACTTGGAACATAAAACAGATCTAAAAAAAAAAAAGAACTAATCATTTTTCTCTGACTTTCCTAATTTGTATAATTGGTTTGGGTCTGTGACCCAGAAAAATAAATAAACCCAGGGGAGAACATAACAGCGAGCCAACTTTAATTTTCAGAATAAAGAATCGTTATTGGCCACCCCAAATGTTTCTCATGAAATGTGTACTTTAACTTAAACATCCTCCTAAACATCCCCCTAACCTTAACCCAATCTTACCTTAAAACATATGTGAAGCTTAAACTTTTTTTTTTTTTAGTTTTGATTGGTAAGGGGGTTATAATATCTGTCAGGTTTTTATTGTGTGTGTCACCAAACATTTTGTCTCTGTTTTATCATGGTTACCACTGTCACTCAGACTAAACATGAGGGTAAATCCAAAACTTTGAGTTGTCACCAGAACAAGAATCTAGGGCAAATTTTTCAGCGGGAATGCATGTTCTGGTGACAAACTTTCTAGAGAGCATTGTCCTTACTTGAGAGGGATTTCCTCTCATTTGCTGTTGTGTCTACAGCAAAGGAAGTGAAGGGAAGTCTCCACACAGGGGTTATAACCATTCTCTATTCCAGGAGTCTTAAAAACTTTGGCCCTCCAGTTGTTCAGGAACCACAATTCCCATCATGCCAAGTCATGTCTGTGAATGTCAGAGTTTTACAAGGCCTCATGGTACGTGTAGTTCCACAACAGCTGGAGGGCCGTAGTTTGAAGATCCCTGCTCTATTCTATCCAAAAAAGGTTTTAGGTTTAAGCTATGCTTTCACCAGAAATCTATGGCAAAAAAAAAAAAAATTAGGAGCTTGGGAGGAGATCCTGTTCTAACAATCCAATGTTAGTTAGTACAGTAATCTCCCCGCTGAGCTACTGATCTCCCCCCACCTAGAACACACCGGTCAGCTCTCTCAGCCATTGGGTGAGAACACTGATTGGATGTCGATCAGCAGACCTTTTTTGGTCATGCCCCTTCGACACAAGCTGGACGTTCAGCTGTCTCCTGTCTGATCAACTGTCGTACACACCGGCCAAACGTTGGCCCGTTTTTTTGAACCGGCCGATGACAACCGATTTTCAGTTCGTGTGCACCCCTCTTTACTCTCTAATGCAGGGGTCACCAAACTTTCTAAACAAAGGGCCAGTTTACTGTTTTTCAGACTTTAGGGGGGGTTGGACTGTGGCCATTGGGAGTACAAAATGTCCCAACATCAGTGGAAGTAAACAGTCTCCCATCATTGGTGTCATTGGGAGGAATTGTGCCTTTTATTGGCATTGTTGGGAAGAATTGTGCCCAATCATTGGTGTCACTGTGCCCCATTGTTGTGTCATTCGGAGGAACTGTGCCCCCTCAATGGTGTCATTGAGAGGAATTGTTTTCTTCATTGGTGTCAGTGAATAAAATAGCGCTCCAAAGGCCAGATAAAAGCAAGCAAAGGGCCGCATCCGGCCCCCGGGCCACAATTTGGAGATAACTGCTCTAACGGATAGCAGTAAAATCCTGAAGGTGGTTCTAATTCTTCCCTACCTTATGCAACACTTGGCTGGACATACACTTTAACCTTCATTTTCTGAGTCAGCACAATAAAAGAAAAGAATATTATGATAATTAAAACAATACTATCATGTTAGTGCCGGTTCACACTACTGCGGCACGACTTCGGGGGCGTCCTGTGAAGTCGCGTGCACCGCGACTTTGGCGCAACTCGCACGGACTTCATATAATAAATGTCAATGCAAGTCGCTCCGATGTCGCCCCGAAGTAGTACAGGAACTACTTTCTAAGTCGGAGTGACTTGTGTCGCTCCTATTAGAACGTTTCTGCATGGACCGCAACTTGTCAGGCTGACCAGTCGCCTGACAAGTCGCGGTAGTGTGAATGGGCAATACCACCAGTGAGTGTAGCGTGTTCTTGAGACAAAAATTGAGGACACATTCACATTATTCACTTTCCTCAACACGTGCTTGTGGCACATTGTCCATTGTCCATGTGTCACTGTGTGTAGCATTGCCAATAAATTTGTCAGGGACATGTGAAGTGATCATTTAAAAGACATAAACTGGTATGTGTAAGGAATTTTACCCTTTTAAGAAACTGCAGATGGTATAGTACTGTGTGCTGGACTTTGTTACATGTGGAGTGTTTATCAATACTTGAATGCACTTTAAGTACCATTAGGTTTGGGAAGGGAGTAACCAGGCTCCAAGTTGGAGCCATGTATTGGTATGTTTGGCGAATGCTTTGCATCCTGGGGATCACAGGCAATCATTTCTGAGTAATTCAGGGTTCATTCAGGCTCTATACCTGTATATAGTGCTGAAAGACACTGCTGTCAGCGAGGAGAGTTTAATTTTTGCAGGTTTGTATTAAAGCGATTTTAAACCCAAAACCAAAAAGGTGATATATTGCAGTTTACCAATCATTGGATGTGGTGGTTGCATTCGTTTTCTTTTTTTTTTTTTAGACTTTTTTCCCTCTGTTATTACCTGGCCAGTAGCATCCTTCCTGCATTAGGTTAGGTTCACATCTAAGCATTTTATGGTGCATTTGCAACCCATTTAACATTATGTTTTTGGGATCTGTTCACATCTATGCAGTTTTTTACTTGCATAACGGTGCGTTTTTGCCATAGAATTCAATGGAAGTATATGAAAAATGCATGTAAATGTATTTTTGTGTTTAACAACCAGTCTCCTCCTCTTTAAAAAAAAAAGCATGAAGCATGAAATGCATGAACAACGCTCGGCAAAAACACATCAACTGCACTAACCTTAGGGGAATACACTAACAAATTGAAGCCAAATTCCAGCTCACACTTTATAAGTTACGGCAAACAGTTTTCTGTTCTCCTTTTGGGATAAAGGATTTACATAGAATAAAAGCTGATCATTGTAGGCACCCCTGTCTGTGGTAGATAGTTTGACTCAACCCACTAACTGCTACATCTGCAGGACAGCTTGTTCTGTTGAAAAAAAAGCTTATTAGCTAGATCAGGTGAAAATAAAGGAAAGTATAGCAAAAAATGAAAACAAATACAGCCACCACATCTAAGAATTGGTGAACTGCAATAAATAAATGTTTGCTTTTGGGCTTAATACTGCTTTAAAGTGGTTCTAAAGGCTGATTTTTTTTTTTTAACTTTATGCATTTAATGCATAAAACCTTCAGTGTGCAGCTCCCCTGTCAGCCACCTCAATACTTACCTAAGCATGATCCTGATCCAGCGATGTGCACAAGAGCCAAGGTTCTCCTGGGTCTCATCCTCCATTGGCTCCCGCTGCTGTTAATCACAGCCATTGAGGAGGGGGCAGGGCTGAGCCACGCTGTCTGTGTCTTATGGAGAGCAGTGCTCAGGAGCGAGCAGGCACGAGTGCCCCCATAGCAAGTGGCTTGCAATAGGGGCACACAGCAGGGGCCCAGAATGCTGGCGGGGGAACTGAGAAGAAGAGCATTGGGGCTGCTCTGTGAAAAACCATTGTACAGAGCAGGTAAGTATGACATGTTTAATATTTGAAAAAAAAAAAAAAATACCTTTACAAACATTTTATAGCTGCATTCTCTGCATTAAGGTAAAAAAGTTTCATTTTCAGCTCCCTCCCAGCCCCCCCTCCAAATACCTACCTGAGTTCAATCGTAATCCAGTGGTGTGCCCGAAAGCAGCAGCGCTGCTCTCACTCTCTCTTCTCACTACCTTTGGCTCATGTTGCTGCCAAACAAGGCCTGTGATGAGGGAGCAGGGGGCTGGTCCAAGCCACACTATATGTGTCAATAGACGCATACAGCCTGGGTCAGGATCGAGCACGCAGCTTGCTATGGGGGGCACTCGGAAGGGAGGAGGAGCCAGGAGCGCTGGCAGGGGGACCCCAGAAGAGGAGGATCAGGGCTGCTCTGTGCGTAAGTATAACATGTTAATTTGAAGGAAAATAAATCAAACCTTTAAAACCGCTTTAGGGTTTAGGAGACGTGCTTCTTATGACATCAGTAAAGAAGCTTGTAAAGTGTAGGTGTGGACTATAATTTATAACATATGTGGCATGCGTGTCTCCTGAACTCTGCAGTTTTTGACCTCATGGCCCCTAATTGGGATTGAACATCTCCAGAGTTCTAGACCAATTTATTTACTGAATTTATAACATTTCATGTCTTGTTTAGTAAGACAGATAAAAAACTATAGAAACCAGTCATCCTTCCTTGCTCTCATTTTTTGTAAATGGATGTGGTGTGAAATATTGGTTGCTTCTCATCACCATAGCTCTTTGCACTGCTTTATTAAAGTGGTTCTAAAGGCATTCCTTGCATTAGGGTAAAAAATTGTCTAGTGGAAGTTTCACCCCCCTTACCATTGCTGTGCTGCAGAGGTGCTGGTCTCTTTCTCTCTCTCTCCTCACAGGACAGAGAGGCAGCAGTGGAAGCCATTGGCTCCTGCAACTGTCTACCAAATCCTGTGAAGAGAGAGTGGCAGGATGGAACCAAGCCACACTGTGTCTATAGACTCACACGGCGTGGCTTGGGAGCAGCAAGCCCACAGGTGCACCCCCATGGGAAGCGGCTTACTTTAGTGGCGCACAGTTTTAGATAATTCCTTTTACATAATGGAAGTATCCAAGCAACATAAAGGCTACATAAAAGGCATGCTATGAGGAACATTTAGCTTTCAAATGCCTGTTTTACAGTTAGGCCCCTTTCACACATGCGGACCGTTTGTCTGTTTTTTCATCTACCTGTTGACGGATGAAAAACGGACATCAATGCATCTTTATGGAAAAATGGATGTAAACTGATTAGCATCCATTTACATCAGTTTACATCCACATCCGTCAACATCCATTTTTTGAAATGGGTCAAAGCTCTATTTTTATTTATGTTAACAAAACAAAACAGGTAGAAAATGGATGTAAACAGATAAACGGTCCATTTTTGCATCTGTTTTTGCATTGGTAATGGATTTAAAAAAACTGATGCTAAACTTCATCCATTTTTTCTTTGAAAAAACGTGACTGAACTGATGAAATGAACGGTCTGCATGTGTGAAAGGGGCCTTAACGTTAAAAAATAGAAATGATTAGGAAAGATTCTTACTGTTTGTTGGCAACAAGAAGGTTTTCTATAGCACATTTTTAGTATATCAGCCCCTAAGTTCAACAAAGTGAATTGCTGACATTTTCCAGCATGTTGGAATATTGTTAGTGGTCTATAAAATCAATAAAAGTAGCAATTAGTACATGGAAAAAATCACTACACAGGCATTCAAATTACATTTGCGGGTTAATAGAAATCCCTTTAAATGTGCTAGTTTGGGTTTTTAGGGAACCAGTGTGAGGCTCTGACACTATTTCTGATATAAGGATACAGAGTGGCTATCTGGAGTGTAGCAAAGGTGATAGTGAATTCCTTTATCTGTTATACGAGGGGTGTTCAAGTCAAACAGGGACTTTTGTGTTTTTATAATAAAAGAACAAATTTAAACGAGTGGAAACTGCATTTAATTTTCAACATATTCCCCTGCTATATTTATACACTTATCCCAGAGTTAAAATAATGCCTGGAAAGCTTCGGCATAGAAAGATTTGTCAGTACACCTGAACCATTCTAGGATAGCCTACTTCACTTCTGAGGAACTGTTTTAGGGGTCCAAACTAGGGATCGACCGATTATCGGCAAAGCCGTATATCGGGGGCCGATATGCACTTTCCCCGATATATCAGAATCAGCCCCTGAGGTTACCGATATTGCCGATATTTCAGGAAAGTGCTGTACCGGAGTGATGCCTGCAGCTAGAGGCATCACCCCAGTACCGGCGTCCATAGCTGACAGTCAGGGGTCTTGTAATGACAACTGATGCGGCTGAGAAGCTGTCATTACAAAGAGCGGGAGGGGACGTCTACCCCCTCCCGCCGCCTTCCGCGGCTCGCCCGGGTCTCACGTCCCACCGGGAGACCCGGGCAACCAGCCTGCCTGGCCGCCGAAGACCCGATCAAAGCCGCATTCGGCTCCGATCGGGTCTCCATGTAAAAACCCGGAAGTGATGTCATGACGGCGCCAAATTCAAAAAAATTACAGCATTCAAAACAGCCAAACTTGGCGTTTTGAATGCTTTTAAGTGCAAATGAGGGGTTTGGGGTCTTTTAGACCCCCAGATCTCTCCACAAGAGTACCTGTAAAAAAAAAAAATGTTTTTAATGTACGAAGATATTGGCCGATACTGATATGCGATGACCAAAATATTGGCAATAAAAAAACGATATCGGTCAATCACTAGTCCAAACAGTTGGAAATAGGGATGTAAGGGGGATGGGCTGACTTGCTGTAATGTGCACATAGTAGGTGAGCAGTATGAGCTTGTGCGTTGTCCTAGAGAAACAGGACGCCCTTAGTGATCAAACCAGACTGTTTTGTCCACAGACGCGTATGCACATCACTCAGAGCACGCCAGTAATATTCGGGGTAGAAATTCACATGAATAACATCACGTTTGTCCCAGAAAACATGCTTGCTTCCACTGCTTCGATGCTTGTTTTGATTGGAATGATGTGCCCAGGTTTTGTCACATTATAATGATGCAATCAAGAAAATCCTGGCCTTCCCTGTCAAAATGCTCCTTCAACACAGTGCAGGCTTCAACTCCTCTTTGCTGGTGAAAAGCGGAAAGCTGTCTTGGTACCCAGCGTGCGCTAATCCAAATGTTTGTGAATGATTGTGTTTACCATTCCCACATAAAGATTTGACTCAATTTCACGAAAAGGTTATGCATTGATTATCCAGGATCAGGTTTCCACATGCTGAATGTTCACAGGAATGATTGCTGTGGGCTGGGAACCACCATGGCCAGGATCGTCCCTGAAGGACTTACGGCCATCTTTGAATGGTTTACACCATTCAAATGTCTTACTGCGGCTGAGCATGCCATCACTGTACTGTGCTTGAAGTCTTTTGTAGATATTTGCAGGTTTTACACCTTTGTTTTGCAATAACACTGTTGTCTGCCATCTTGATTAATGGTCCCTGGACTGGCCCACGACATGTGCGCTGCCTATCAGTAATCGGACACACTTGCCACTTACTAATGCGTGTAGTACCACCACGCTAGCAACCCCTTTTATACCTGTAAAATTAAAAGTCCCGGTTTGACTTGAATGCCCCTTGTATATTCCCAGCTCTCTGACCTACAACATAGAATATTCTTCTGCTTCACTGCTTACATTAGAGAATTGCCTAAGTAGGAAATCAGTAGCACTTCCTGCACACATATTGTACCCTCAGTGGTTCAATCACGGCACCAAGTCACAAGCAAGTGCCAGGTCTGGGAAAGTATAAACATTACAGAACAGCTTTTGTTTTTTGGTTTGTTCTGCAGTGGTATTCCTCCAGACCCGTAGATGGCTGCAGCTGTGGAAATTACATTATATACAACCTGAGGAACCATGAGAATACTTTGAAATATTCCTATAGTTAGAGCTAACTATAAGTTAACTTGTATACTATAACTATATCCTTCATATTTCCAAATTTTCTATGAAAAAAATAAAAGAAGAAAGTGTTTATGTTGTCCATAGCAAACAAAAAGTTTGGCGGACATTTTTTTTTGGAAATATGAAGGATGTCATTGGCAGAATTTCAATTCTTTCTTTCCAGACATGACCCCCTTTTTCGGGATACATTAAAAAAAGAAAAAAATCTGAACATTAAAACAATTGAAAAGGAAGACCATGCAAGAGATGGGTGCTTGCCTTTAATATAAAACATCTGTTGCAGATAACACAAAGGAATGGAAAGCATAGCACGACTAAGATTTCCAGTTGCTTGCATTTTTATTAATAGAAAAACTATAACATGTTACTCATTTACAACATGTAAGTATACATTAACACATAAAACAGGCAATGGAAACCACATACTGTGTGGGATGTAACACAGAAAAATGGATTCAAACTTGTGTTAAGTAAAACAGCACCAATCAAAACAAGATTGGGTAGGCACATAGTGCAAACTGGCAGATCCAGTAATGGTATAAATAATAAAAAAGAAAAAAACAATGCTGCATAAACTTGTACAACCAGGAAAAGGATAACCACAATACAAAAACAAATTCCCAGAATATTAGGTAATTCAGTAATGAAAAGTACTGAGAGGAATGAAGTAACAGTAGACTAGATGAGACCCATAGATAGTAAAATTGATGAGACCCATTTATTTTCTGTACCTGTTGTCCAAACCATTTGAATCATTCCACATGTACAATTATTGATAATACAAAATTGTTTCGATTTTACTCTGTGCAGGTGGAATGCGTAGTATTTTAATACATATTTTCTTTATTACATGAAGGGCTAAAATTAAATAAATAAAATGAATGTAAATATTACATAATATGCAATATTTTGTGCTGGTTCTGCTCTCTGCTCTGTTTTTTTTTTTCATATACTTTTCTGTTTCTCTCTCTAGCGGTTTTATAAAACATCTGTTGTGTACAGAGATCAGTAGCTGAAGCTGAAATTTACATATAACATTAAACAAGTAATAGGTTTGCCTCATCCTATATCGGATTGGTCAGTTTGAAAAAAAGAAAGCAGACATTGCATTGAAAAAAGTATCTCATGTATGCAGTCTGTATTAAATGTACAGTATGTCTTTTTTATTTATACAAATGTTTTTAAATAATTTTTATATAAAACATCATTTTATAAGCATTAAATAAAACAACCAAAACTTTACATTTTTTACTTGATTTGCTAGAATAGAAGTTTAATGAAGATCTGTATATGCGGAGCAATAAGACCTTTCAAAAGGGTGGAACTAGAGCAGCTTTCATACCTTTGAAATGGAGGAACTCTTAGCGCCCATTCAGACTGGCGCGACACGACTTGCTGGGGCGACCTGTGAAGTCGCAGTGCACAGCGTGCACTACGACCTCGGCACGACATGCATGGACTTCATATAATTGAAGTCAATGCAAGTCGCCTCCAGGTCGCCCCAAAGTAGTACAGGACCATTTTTCTAAGTCGGAGTCTATTAGAACTGGTCCTGTACTACTCAATGGCGTCGCGCTAGTGTGAATGGACCCTTCAAATAACTTTCAGGTCTTGGAGAACCCCTGCTAATAATTGTTTTATCTGCAGTTTGTGGCACATTAGCTCGAAGAGTAGGGCTGCTATATACAACAAAGTTATTTTCAGTGATATCAACAAAGCAAAAATAACAACAATCATGGCCAGAAAAGAAATGCATATCAATACAGAAAGTATGCCAGACCAAAACCAGATGTAAGCATCCAAGATATTTTTAATTGTTGGTAAATAAGTCATATAAAACAGCCAACACATTTCAGGGGTAACAACAAACCCCTTCCTCCACACATCATCAGGGATCAACACAGCATTAAGCTTATGACTTCACAGATCTATATTAGAACTAGTATTGAACTCTCTACAACTAACAACATGGCAGCAGTTACTGAAAGTGTTGTTGCCCCCCTTTTTATATGACTTATTTACTAACAGAATTGTCTTGGACGCTTTCATATGGTTTTGATCTGGCATGCCTTTCTGTATTTTTATGTTTTGAGCTAATGTTGGGTGCCTATTGAGAGAAGCTTTGTTGTGTGGAAGCTGCTTCGCTAGAACTTGTTTGAAGTTTTCCTAATTATGACTTTACATGCAAGTTTGAAAGTTCCCAACACCTCTTTGAGTATGTTGTGTTTGGAGAAAAGAAATGCAGACAGTAAAGGTTGTTTTTTCTTGATTTTGGTGGTCAGTAAAATTCTCTCTTAGATTGAAACTCAGCGGCAGAATGACCAATTTACATTGGTGAGGCATTGGAAGAAGGGCTTGCTTACACTGGTGGTCACTAGCAGAAGGTCCACATTACTCTGGTGGTCACTGAAAAGAATGCTTCTTACTCTGGTGGTCAGTGGGAATAATGTTTCTTACATTGATGGTCAGTAGGAAGAATGCCTCTATATTAGTGTTCAATAAGAAGAATGCCTCTTACATAGATGGTCAGTCAGATGAATTCCTCTTACAGTGATTGTCAGTGGGAATAATGTTCCTTACATTGGTGGTCAGTGGGAAGAATGTTGCTTACATTAATGGTCAGTAGGAAGAATACCTCTTACATTGGTGGTTAGTGGGAAGAATGCCTCTTACATTGATTGTCAGTGGGAATAATGTTCCTTACATTGATGGTCAGTGGGAAGAATGTTGCTTACATTAATGGTCAGTAGGAAGAATACCTCTTACATTGGTGGTTAGTGGGAAGAATGCCTCTTACATTGATTGTCAGTGGGAATAATGTTCCTTACATTGATGGTCAGTGGGAAGAATGCCTCTAACATTGGTGGTCAGTGGGAATAATGTTCCTTACATCGATGGTCAGTTGGAAGAACGCCTCTTACATTGGTGGTCAGTGGGAATAATGTTCCTTACATTGGTAGTCAGTGAGAAGAATACCTCTTACATTGGTGGTCAGTGGGAATATTGTTCCTTACATTGGTGGTCAGTGGGAATATTGTTCTTTACATTGGTGGTCATTAGGAAGAATGCCTTTTACATTGATGGTCAGTAGGAAGAATGCCTCTTACATTGGTGGTCAGTAGGAATATTGTTCCTTACATTGATGGTCTGTAGGAAGAATGCCTCTTACATTGATTGTCAGCGGGAATAATGTTTATTACATTGGTAGTCAGTGAGAAGAATGCCTCTAACATTGATGGTCAGTGGAAATAATGTTCCTTACATCGATGGTCAGTTGGAAGAACGCCTCTTACATTGGTGGTCAGTGGGAATAATGTTCCTTACATCGATGGTCAGTTGGAAGAACGCCTCTTACATTGGTGGTCAGTGGGAATAATGTTCCTTACATTGGTAGTCAGTGAGAAGAATGCCTCTAACATTGATGGTCAGTGGAAATAATGTTCCTTACATCGATGGTCAGTTGGAAGAAAGCCTCTTACATTGGGGGTCAGTGGGAATATTGTTCCTTACATTGGTGGTCAGTGGGAATATTGTTCTTTACATTGGTGGTCATTAGGAAGAATGCCTTTTACATTGGTGGTCAGTGAGAAGAATGCCTCTTACATTGGTGGTCAGTGGGAAGAATGCCTCTTACATTGGTGTTCAGTAGGAAGAATGCCTCTTACATTGGGGGTCAGTAGGAATATTGTTCCTTACATTGATGGTCAGTAGGAAGAATGCCTCTTACATTGGGGGTCAGTAGGAATATTGTTCCTTACATTGATGGTCAGTAGGAAGAATGCCTCTTACAATAATTGTCAGTGGGAATAATGTTCCTTACATTGGTGGTCAGTAAAAAAGAAGGCCTCTTACATTAGTGGTCAGTGGGAATATTGTTACTTACATTGATGGTCAGTAGGAAGAAAGCCTCTTACATTGGGGGTCAGTGGGAATAATGTTCCTTACATTGGTGGTCAGTGAGAAGAAGGCCTCTTACATTGGGGGTCAGAGGGAATAATGTTCCTTACATTGGTGGTCAGTAGGAAGAAAGCCTCTTACATTGGGGGTCAGTGGGAATAATGTTCCTTACATTGATGATCAGTGGGAAGAACACGTCTTACATTGGGGGTCAGTGGGAATAATGTTCCTTACATTGATGGTCAGTAGGAAGAATTCCTCTTACATTGATTGTCAGTGGGAATATTGTTTCTTACATTGGGGGTCTGTGGGAAGAATTCCCTCCTTACACATAGCAAAAAACATAATTGGTGTCAGTGGTTGCTTTTCTAAAGTTGGTCAACAGTGTTAGATTTTTTTCAGCTTGTGTCTAAATGTAGATGATATACTACACAGATGGGCAACTCTCCCGCTGTGGCTATAGTATTCTGACTGCTGACATCAGCAGCTGTCAGAATACCAGAACAGTGGCTGCAGCTGATTGGATGACAGTTTTCTATCCAGCTTGCTCTACTTCTCAATCAAAGAATGTCGAGTGAGAGTGGGCCGATAGGGCGAACCCCCAAAGTGAATGTAGGCCATTTCTTCAGGAACCGGATGAAACTTGAAAAATGTATGGCCAGCCTGAGAGTCAGCAATTAATGACTGCTCAAGAAACCCACTAACAACCTCAACCCCTGGTTCAAAAAGGCTGATCTAGAGCAAGGAATTCTCAAAAAATTCCATGTGTGTGTTTTATTTACTGTTTTCCTTCTGTTCATTTATTAGATTTAGTTATTGTTTTAGCCAACCCAAAATGAATACATTAAAGAAAACAGATGTATCTGAATAATGTTTTAATTAGATTAACTGATCCTAGCCTGTTCTTAGTATAATTTCCACTAGGAATAAATGGGTATAAAGACATCTGTTTATTTGGGACAACCTAAAATAGAAATTGATGATCACTAATGCTCAGTCTTGTAATACGTTTACACAGTGTTTGCAGTTTATAATCAAGATCATATTTTGTTTTCACCACAAGAAAACGTTCAACATCTCTGCATTGTAAATTTGTATGCCATTGAAATGTCATAACGTTTGTCAATTTAAAGTGGTTGTAAACCCTTCCGTATACCCAGTGAAATGGGTAATACAAAGGTAAATACAAAGAGATGAAACAAATCCTCCTACATATGCTGTACCTATCTATGTGCAGTCTTCTATTCCCTACATCCGTTTAAAGTCCAGAATTTAGAAAGCTTGTCTGAGAGTTCAGAAAAGGGTGCCGAGAGCTGAAGTTACACTCTGCAGAGCTCAGTTAGGAGAGCTCTGACAGCTGATTGGAGGAAAGGGACCTCCTCCTCCACACAGCACTTAGGAACAGAGCTGACGCTGTCAATCAGCTGGAGCCCCCTCCCCTGTCACCATTCTTCTCTTGGTTTGAGGAAAACTTATCAGGAGGGTTTCATGCTGATAGCAGAGGAACAAAGCAGCAGACAAAAGTGACACATGGTGCTCTTAATTGAGACAAGTACACACTATAAAGGTATATGCTTTGTTCATATTTCATATCTGAGGTTTACAGAAAAGGTTTAACCACTTAAGCCCCGGAGGATTTGGCTGCTAAAGGACCAGGGGTTTTTTTGCGATTTTTTACTGCGTGACTTTAACGGACAATTGCGCGGTCGTGCGACGCTGTACCTAAACGAATTTGACGTCCTTTTTTTCCCACAAACAGAGCTTTCTTTTGGTGGTATTTGATCACCTGTGCGATTTTTTGATCACGCGCTATAAACAAAAAAAGAGCGTAAATTTTGCAAAAATAACAATATTTTTCACATTTTTTTATATGAAATTCCCCAAAAAAAAAAGTAAAAATCAAAATTTTTTAACATTTTTCGGCCAATTTGTTTTATGCTACCTATGTTTGGTAAAAAAAATCGCAAAAAGCGTATTTTGATTGGTTTGCGCAAAAGTTATCGCGTTTACTAACAAAGAGAAAGATTTTTGTCATTTTTGGTGTTTTTTTTTTTAACGCATAATGGCGGCGATCTGCGATTTTTTTTTCGGTACTGCGACATTGCGGCGGACAGATCGGACCCTTGACTGACATTTTTGACACTTTTGGGGTTACCAGTGACATTACTGCAGTAATCAGTGCTATACATATGCACTGTTACTGCAAAAATGACACTGGCAGGGAAGGGGTTAACTTTATTGGACAGGGAGGGGTTAAGTGTGTCCTAGGGGCGTGCTTTCTACTGTGTAGGGACATGGCTATTGGTGTAAAAGCAAAGATCAACCGTTCTACATAGTAGAACGGTCAGATCTTCACTTTTACACAGGGAGAACTGACAGGCAGCTTGTTTACACAAGCTGCTCTGTCTTTCTCCCTTCACAGGAGCGATCGTAGTGTGGCCGGCGGACATCGAGTCCGCCGGTCACACGCACTGACTTGCCTGTGAACGAGCCGCGGCGGGCGCGCGCCTCGGCGGGCGCGCGCCTCGGCGGGCGCGCGCCCGCCCGCTATAGGCTCGCAAGTCAGTGACAGGCGAGTGACGTACCGATACGTCACTCTGCCTGGCCGGGGCTGACCGCCGCAGTATATAGTCGTGCGGCGGTCGGCAACCGGTTAAAGAAAAGTCTTTGCGACATGACACCTGGGTTTTAGGTATAATTGCACCGGATCCAACTAGAGCTAGAGTATGGAAGTATATGTGACTGGAAATTTTGGTTACTAAGAACACTTCACTAGTGGAAACTAAAGTGTTTAAGAATACTTCAAAATATCTAATCAATGATCACTTCATTATGTTTAGTGATGGAAGCTGCAACAGGTATTTTCTTTACATTGGAAAGTTCCAGTAATTGGAAGTGTAGTTTGCCAGGTGTGTGGGTTGAATTGAAATGCTTAGAAAACAGAAAAGAACTCCATATCAACAGCTGTTTAAGCTTATAGCGTACTTATTTAAGACTAGCATGAGGGACCGCAAATATACCAAAGGAGTTGGGAGGGAGGAAGGTACGTTCTGTTTTTCAGAGAGTCTGCCAGTGAGAATGCATATGATAGGAGATTGTGTTCAGGCCAGAAGGATGACGGAACGTTACGATAAATTTTCAGGAGACTAACATTTATTACCAAACATACATAACCCAAGCTCCAACACTGTTAAAATAATTTCTTATCATTTGCTTGGAGCAAGACTTTGATCTCCTGTCCCAGTACAATAATTACCTCCAAGAAAAACCTACAAGGTGGACCTGGTGTGGTGTACATGTGAACTGAACAACCATGCAGCGAAGATTCATGTTCAGCTCAACATCACTTTTGGTCTATCTGAGCAAAGACGATATAATGTGATTATTTTGGGAGACGTTCAAGGTGTAGAATTGGCTTGTTTGGTTGCAGTAGCATGTTTTGTGACAGCAGTGTGGCAGATTGAAAACCAACTTTTTCTAACAAATGTATGACCAACCTCCTAGCAAAGTCATTATTAGAGGAACATCACTAATACAGGGGGCTGCCCTGGCTGGTCCCCAGATTTGCCCCTTGTGCAACAACCATGGGATATAATCGCCACAGTTTGTCGCCAGCAAGCATTGAACCTACATTCCTGGTGATTTAAGGCTGACGATCAAATTACAAATTCTGTTTCTGGTGTGATATCACATAAGACCTGATAGTGGTGCAATAATGTCATCATTTTTATATTATATATAAAATGACTGTCCTTACTGAATTAAATAAACTTGATGCTAATAATTTATGAAAAGACAGGGTGGGATATTTTCAATAATTATTGATGAATGGACTAAAGGAAAGATGAGTGAACGTGAAACTAAAGTCGCTTTATGAGAAAATGTTTGAAATAATGGTGGTTATGAGGCAAGGATGTACACTTATATGTTTGTTTTCATCTGCCTGCCTGCAGGTGCGTTGAGTAAGGACAAGCTAATTATGCGAGGTTACCTGTCTAATGCCTCGTACACACGCAACGATTATCGGCCGACCGATCGGCCGTCTTTTGTCCAGTGTTGTGTTTTGTTGGTTGGAATGTGCCTAGACTGCACATACATTTTCTCAGCCAACAAAAATCTACTTCAGAAGTGATGGCATGTGCTGGTTTACGTTCCGTGTGTTTTTTCTTCTCTGAGCATGCCCAGTCTTGCTCATCAGATTTTTGTCTGCCGAAATCTGTACTGACTGACGGAAAATCGGCCGTTGTGTTGACGGCCAACAAAAATTTTATAGCCTGTACACCAGATTTTATTCGACCGAAAAGTCGGAGTCGGTTGTCGAAAGCATCATACTAACAAGCCGAAAATGGGCCGATCGGACGTTGGCCGAAAATTCCCGGCCAATAATCGATGCGTGTGTACGAGGCATAAGGCCCCTTTCACACAGGCGGACCATTCAGATCCGCCTGTCCGTTTTTTTGGCGGATCTGAACGGTCCCCCTATGCATCTCTATGGGGCATCGGATGTCAGCGGAGACATGTCCGCTGACATCCGATCCGTCAAATCCCTATTTTCCATCCGTCCAGCGGATGGGATCGGATGAGTTCGGACCGACGGTCCATTCCCATCCGATTTCCCATATAGAGATACATGGGGAACTGAGAGCAGTGTCTCTGCACACAGCGCAGAGACACAGCTGTCATCCTCCTGCTCAGCGGGGGATCGACGGCTCGATCCCCCGCTGAGAAAAACGGAATCCGTCTGACGGACGGATAGTGTGAAAGGGGCCTTAAGGGCAGGCTTGTAAGTTTTTTTTTTTTGTTTTTTTTTCATGTTTTTATTTGTTCATACAGTATATTCCAGTGTGGTATTCCAACAGTCTACTTGAAGGAAATCCTGTTTTCGTGTTGATATATACTGTAGAGTTTACATTTGAAGACCACATGCTGTCCATCCGGGTCTTCTTTATGGCAACACTCCTTGATCATGTGGAATGGCAAAATGGAGTGAAATTTCAAATACTACAAAAGCTAAACTAATTTGGAGTGGATAGAGTTCTAGTGATCCAGTACAAATGCCTTTTACTAACCAGAAAAAAAAAATACTAAACTGTTTCTGAGCCCAAAGTGTTTAGGGGAAGTCAAATAGGGAATTTGTCCTTTGCCTACTTTATATCTGCACTAACATTGGAATTTTCAGGACAACAGGACGGAGAAGGGAACATCCAGAAAGCTTGTCCTTAAAATGTAAATGTTAGTGCAAAAACCCAGACCATACAGTTCTTTTTATTTTCTCTGGCTCTGAACTATTTGATCTATTTACTGTAAAATAAAATAATAGGAGGGTGTAGGGAACATTATTAGGACTGGCAAAGAAAAAGACTGGAATTCTACGAACACCAATGCTGAATAAGTTGTGTAAAAAGATATATACATATTCCTCCAGTCTGGTCCGGTGATCCCCTGTGTCAGCCAGTGGTGACTGCAGGGGAGAGGAGAGAGCACTTAACTGTTGGGAAACCTGGGAGCAGTGACATCGCCCAAAGGCTCCCATGTTCAGCCATTGTCAGTGCTTCCTTTTTTCCCCTGGAGTCGCTATTGACTGACGTGGGGAACCGGATCAGGGCAGGCTGAAAATAGGTAAGTATATGCATCTTTTTTACAGTTTTAAGTCAGGCAGCATAGATGTTAGGAAGGGGGTGGGGGGGATCTTTAAGACCAGTTAGATTTAGGCTGCAACTCTAGGCCTCTTTCACGCGATCGGACCAATTAGGTCCGCCTGTCCGTTTTTCAGGGGAACCTGATCGGGCCACCCATTCTCCTCTATGGAGAGGCGGATGTGAGCAAAGATGTGTCCGCTGACACCCGTCTTGTCATCCGACAAGATCCGCTAAAAACAGACGGATGGCGATACGTTCCCCATCCATCCAGCAGGTTGGATCGAATGGGATCAGATGAAAACGGACATGCTGTTTGTTTTCATCTGATTTAGCGCCGGTTCACATTGCAGCGACGCCACGGACTTCATAACATTGAAGTCTATGGCGGTCGCCTCCGGGTCGCCCCAAAGAAGCTCCGGACCCTTTTTCTAGGTCGGAGCGACTTGTGTCGCTCCTATTAGAACGGGTCCGCAGCTTCCCTATGGGAGGCGACCTGCGGCGACCTGTGAGGCGACCAGGTCGCCTCACAGGTCGCCCTAGTGTGAACCGGCACTTAGAGCTGCACGATTCTGGATAAAATGAGAATCACAATTTTTTTTTGCTTAGAATAAAGATCACGATTCTCTCACAATTCTTAACGTCATCTTTTACATTATACAAAAAATTGGGCTAACTTTACTGTTTCTTTTTTTTTTAAGATCATTAAAGTGATTTTTTTCCCAAAAAAACTGTGTTTGAAAGACTTCTGCGCAAATACCGTGTGACATAAAAGATTGCAAGGATTGCCATTTTATTCTCTAGGCTCTCTGCTAAAAATATATAATGTTTAGGGGTTCTAAGTAATTTTCTAGCAAAAAATACAGATTTTAACTTGTAAGAAACAAGTGTCAGAAAAAGGTTTAGTCTTTAAGAGGTTAAACTGCCCTCACTTACACATGGAAGTTCATTCCTTTGAGCTAAGAGAACGAAATGATACATTGTAAAACATTGTGTTTTATAGTTCTTTAGCAGCCTTAACAATGTTGATAAACGTTTGCCAGAGGCTCTTTTTTTGACAGCTGTGAGTGAGCAGAGAACAGCTTTGTATGAATTGAGGAATTGCCATTTTAAGATCATGAGGGGGGTTTGGGGTGAATCGAGGTCGCAATTTTTTTTTTAATGATTACACTATTTTAATGATTGCAGATGACACCAAGCTTTGCAGTGGAATAACTTCTTTACAGGATGTCTCCAACTTACAAGCTGACCTTAGTGCACTGTTTCATTGGACAACTATGTGGCAAATGAGGTTTAATGTTGATAAATGTGAAGTTATGCACTTTGGGGCTAAGCATATGCATGCATCTTACATACTAGATGGAGTAGAACTGGGGGAATCCATAGCGGAGAAGGATCTGGGTGTTCTAGTAGATCTTAAACTTAATAATAGCATGCAATGCCAAGCTGCTGTTTCCAAAGCAAGCAAAGTCCTTTCTTGTATTAACAGAGGCTTGGACTCCAGAGAGAGAGATATAATTTTACCCCTGTACAGATCGTTAGTAAGACCTCATCTGGAATATGCAGTTCAGTTTTGGACACCATTTCCTAAAAAGGATATCAGGGAACTGGAGAAAGTGCAGAGAAGGGCAACTAAACTGATAAGAGGCATGGAGGAGCTCAGCTATGAGAAAAGATTAGAGGAACTGAATTTATTCTCTCGTGAGAAGAGGAGATTAAGGGGGGATATGATCAACATGTATAAATACATAAGGGGTCCATATAGTGAACTTGGTGTTGAGTTGTTCACTTTAAGGTGAACACAGAGGACAAGGGGGCACTCTTTAGGTCTAGAGGAAAAGAGATTTCGTCTCCAAATACAGAAAGGTTTCTTCACCGTATGAGCTTTGAAAATGGGGATTAGACTCCCTCCAGAGGTGGTTCTGGCCAGCTCACTAGATTGCTTTAAAAAAGGCCTGGATTCTTTCCTAGGTGTACATAATATACAGGTCCTTCTCAAAAAAATAGCATATTGTGATAAAGTTCATTATTTTCTGTAATGTACTGATAAACATTAGACTTTCATATATTTTAGATTCATTACACACAACTGAAGTAGTGCAAGCCTTTTATTGTTTTAATATTGATGATTTTGGCATACAGCTCATGAAAACCCAAAATTCCTATCTCAAAAAATTAGCATATCATGAAAAGGTTCTCTAAACGAGCTATTAACCTAATCATCTGAATCAACTAATTAACTCTAAACACCTGCAAAAGATTCCTGAGGCTTTTAAAAACTCCCAGCCTGGTTCATTACTCAAAACTGCAATCATGGGTAAGACTGCCGACCTGACTGCTGTCCAGAAGGCCATCATTGACACCCTCAAGCAAGAGGGTAAGACACAGAAAGAAATTTATGAATGAATAGGCTGTTCCCAGAGTGCTGTATCAAGGCACCTCAGTGGGAAGTCTGTGGGAAGGAAAAAGTGTGGCAGAAAACGCTGCACAACGAGAAGAGGTGACCGGACCCTGAGGAAGATTGTGGAGAAGGACCGATTCCAGACCTTGGGGGACTTGCGGAAGCAGTGGACTGAGTCTGGAGTAGAAACATCTAGAGCCACCGTGTACAGGCGTGTGCAGGAAATGGGCTACAGGTGCCGCATTCCCCAGGACAGGCCACTTTTGAACCAGAAACAGCGGCAGAAGCGCCTGACCTGGGCTACAGAGAAGCAGCACTGGACTGTTGCTCAGTGGTCCAAAGTACTTTTTTCGGATGAAAGCAAATTTTGCATGTCATTCAGAAATCAAGGTGCCAGAGTCTGGAGGAAGACTGGGGAGAGGGAAATGCCAAAATGCCTGAAGTCCAGTGTCAAGTACCCACAGTCAGTGATGGTCTGGGGTGCCATGTCAGCTGCTGGTGTTGGTCCACTGTGTTTTATCAAGGGCAGGGTCAATGCAGCTAGCTATCAGGAGATCTTGGAGCACTTCATGCTTCCATCTGCTAAAAAGCTTTATGGAGATAAGGATTTCATTTTTCAGCACGAACTGGCACCTGCCCACAGTGCCAAAACCACTGGTAAATGGTTTACTGACCATGGTATTACTGTGCTCAATTGGCCTGCCAACTCTCCTGACCTGAACCCCATAGAGAATCTGTGGGATGTTGTGAAGAGAAAGTTGAGAGATGCAAGACCCAACACTCTGGATGAGCTCAAGGCCGCTATCGAAGCATCCTGGGCCTCCATAACACCTCAGCAGTGCCACAGGCTGATTGCCTCCATGCCACGCCGCATTGAAGCAGTCATTTCTGCAAAAGGATTCCTGACCAAGTATTGAGTGCATAACTGAACATAATTATTTGAAGGTTGACTTTTTTTGTATTAAAAACACTTTTCTTTTATTGGTCGGATGAAATATGCTAATTTTTTGAGATAGGAATTTTGGGTTTTCATGAGCTGTATGTCAAAATCATCAATATTAAAACAATAAAAGGCTTGCACTACTTCAGTTGTGTGTAATGAATCTAAAATATATGAAAGTCTAATGTTTATCAGTACATTACAGAAAATAATGAACTTTATCACAATATGCTAATTTTTTGAGAAGGACCTGTAAATGGGTACTAACATTTTTTTTTAGGTAAAGTTGATCCAGGGAATATCCAATTGCCTCTCGGGATCAGGAAGGGATTTTTTCCCCTGCTGTAGCAAATTGGATCATGCTTTGCTGGGGGTTTTTTTTGCCTTCCTCTGGATCAACTGCGGGTATAGGATTGTGTATATGGGATTGTATGGTTGGATTTTCAATACTGTTTTTTTTTTTTAACCAGATTGACTTTTTTTCAACCTGACTAACTATGTAACTATGATTAATCGTGCAGCTCTATGATCTCCCCATAGAGGAGATCAGGACTCTGACAGGTCCGTCTCTGCACAGTGAGCAGAGACAGACCTATCATCCACCTGCTCAGAGGGGATCAACGGAGCGATCCCCACTGAGATAGCGGAGTGCCATGAGCGAATGTGCCCCGTGGGAAAGGGGCTTAAGTCATAAAAATTATAGTCAAATATTACAAGACATAGTTGGTAGATTAGCCAATATATATACACAAATTACATAAAGGTTAATTATTATAATGTTCAAATTGCAGTAAGATCAAAGTACTTTCCATAAAGCAACTAAGAAAAAAATACCCTTAAAATTGTAGTAAACCGCTTGCAATGTTTTTTTTTTTTTTTTACATACTAGCACATTATGTGAAACTTACCCTAGAAGGAAGTCACCGCTGATAGGGCTTCCATCTTCACCCGTCTTCCTTCCGGGTTTGCGGACTCCAGCTGTGTGAGTGGCTGGAGCCACGATGACGGCACTACCACGAGCGGGAGCTGCTGTTTAATGCACAGGACTCTGAAGGAGTGGCCGTTCCTTCAGAATGCGTGCGCCAGCGATGTCACCGGCCACATGTACAGTAAATATATCCTAAAAAGTGCACGTTTAGGAGATATTTATTTAGATTACCTTTCAGGGGCAGCTGGTGTATATGGGGCGTAGGCGTGCCATCCCCTCTATCCATGCGTCCGGACCCCTAATCTACATGCGGGGCGCCGGACGTATGGAGTTCAATGAGGATTTTTTTTTTTTTTTTAACCATGTGATTAGAGCCAGAGACTCTCACAGGCTAAAAAAAATGGTAGGCTCTGTGCGAAAAGCGAATGAAAATTCGCTATTGTCACACAGATCCTGCTCCTGGTCAATCAGAAAGCGGGTCATGAAACCCGTTTCCTGATTGGCCAAAAGGAGAGGCCATGATATTGGAGACGCCAGGGAAGCCGCCCCCGGAGATGAAGCTGATGGGAGGCTTTAATGTAAGTGGGCCAGCGATGGGGGGGGTGTGGTGTGTGAGTCGGGGGGGGGGTATGGTGTGGTCCAACTGCCACCCCTGACCCCCCCCCCCCCCCCCCCGGCCCATGGAGCACCAGTCGCCACTGGTACTTGTAGTTAAGCCTCATTATATGCTTACCTATAGGTAAAATTCATGTATGAGAGTTTGCTCCCACTTTAACACCCATTAGTTGATGTAACTGAATACTGTGGACTGCAGAGTCTTGTTGTCGGTTTTACTTTTTGTGATTTTAAAGAGGTAAGCCCAAAAATCTATGAGGATATAACAGTGGAGTGTTGAATTATGTCTTGCTATATATTCAGCAGTGAGCACAAAAATCTAATTATAGGTTTGCCTTTACAAAGACATCCATATTTATTGTTCACCTTGATTATTGGGGATTTAAAAAAGCAAATAATCTATTTTGCCAGGCAAGATTTCTAAGATGATTGCCTCATTGAGTCATTTTAGGAATTAGAACATGTGAAGCTGACCAAAGATATAGCTCAATATGAATGCACACTGGAAAGATCATTTTCTCACCCAACATGTGCGTCCCTTAATAATTGCATGTCTTTAAAGCTGAAGTTTGGTGTAGCCTATTTTATTAAGCAGTTTGATCTTCTTTCTTCATTCTTGGTCTTTATGTTGTTTGCCCAGGGTACTTAATTGTAATTGTAATAGCATTGTGCAGTGACAACAGGGTTCAAGCTGTATACTAGGCTTGGTGGCTAGCAATCCTCCCAACTTTTTCTCTAACCTGGATGTAAAAATTGCAAGCTCACTTATCTCTATATGGAGGTCAAGAAACAGTTTTTCCCCTAAACTTCAGTACGGCAGTGTGGAAAACACTGATGATATGCAAAAAGTGTGATAATGATCAGTAAACAAAATAATCTAACTACACTGGGCTGAAACTTTGTTGTTATGGGATACTGGAGTTATCCGTCACATTACCACTGATTTGTAGATGCACCCCTATAGGTGTTATTAATTAGGCCTCAGTTACACAGCTGTATATGGTCCTACAGTATGCAGAGCCTGTGTAATGACATTCTAGGACCTGCTTTTGCCACATACAGCCACCCTTTGGGATGTATTGGAAAAGGCGGCTGTACACGGTTGTGCACTGAGAGTTGTGTAAAGCATCTGGATGTCACATGCCCTGAATGCATATAGTGTGTGTTTATAGAGCATATGTCACTGGAGCATACTGTGCTGTACACAAACCCTGGAGCACAACTGCATATAGCCACATCTACTAGTGCATTTTAGCTGTGCGTGGCAGCATGGGTGATAGGAATGTCATTACACAGGCTCTGTACGCTGTACGGCCATGTGCATGAAGCCATAATATCTATGGATATTGCTTGCCCTGGATGAACACTTTAAATGGTTTACTTAAAGTGGTTGTAAACTCTTCCATATGCCCAGTGAAGTGAGTGATCTCAGGTGCTACACAGAGATGAAACAAATCCTTAAAAGTTGTACCTGTTTATCTGCAGAGTTCTCTTCTCTACGTTCGTTCAAAGTCCAGATTTTTAAAGCCTGCATGCACTGTCAGAAAAAATAGGTGATGGGGAGGCTGAAGTCACACTCTGCAGAGCTTAGTGAGGAGAACTCTGATTGGAGGGAACGGACACACCCCCTTTGCACTGCTCACAGGAACAAAGATAGTGCTGTCAATCAGCTGGAGATCCCTCCCCTGTCACTTTTTTCTTTTGGTGTCAGGAAAACTTGTCAGAAGTGATTCATGCTGATAGCAGAGGAACAAAGCAGCAGACCGAAATGACACTTAGTGCTCTGGATTGAGACAAGTAAACACTATTAATGGATATGCTTTTTTCTTTTCTCATGTCTGAAGTTTACAACCACTGTAACTCTTTGAAGATGATCCTTCTCTTGCACCTCTAAGCTAGTCTACTTAGAGTTAAATATAGAAATAGTCACACTACTAAAATTAAAAAGTCAAAAACTCAATAAAAAGTACTACATGAATCTAAGGGGGATCAGATACTTTATATTAGACCAGAAAATGTAAAACGCCTACAGCTTCTCAGATATCTAGGTTATTCAGAACTACAGTACTAAAGTATCTCACAGGTTATTCATCATTGCTTCAAAATCTATCAGGTCACCCCCAGTTCTGTGGAATCCAGCAAGTCACTCCCCCCTTTGTCCAAATCTTACAGTTCACCTAACTGTGTTTCAAAAAATAGTGGTGCACCAAAAATTTCGTCCGAAAATGGGCCTATCCCATTTCGGCCGAAACCGGGTCAAAGGTGCCGAAAACGAATGGCCGCAGAAGGGGCCACAGCGCAGGTGAAGTTATAAACTAACATACCGGGTGGCCGCTAATAGTTGTAAGTTCACTTCCCTGTCAGGTGGTTATCTCCGCTTTGTTCCGCTGCCGGGCGCTTTAGTCTGAGCTACACTGGTTGCTAGGATGGCCAGCTGACTGGCGTCTAGCAACCAGTGACGTCCCGAGGAGAGGACCCAGAATGCAGAGTGGAGGAGGATCTTCCTCGTCCTCCTCCGCGCCTATTCCAGAATGGCTCCACCTACCTCCTCCTCCTTCTTCTCCCAGCTCTGTGCTGCGGAAGGTAATCTGGCTGACGGCTGCTTGATATTCTCTCGCTTTGAAATTTAATAATTCTTACCACGCATATATAACATGTAAAATGTACTTTGTGCGCAAACAACGCATGATTGCCAACAATAAAATTATAGAAAAAACTATTTTAAAATCATTTGGGGGAAAAAAGTCATTTCGGTTTTGGTTTTCGGCCAAGGGCATCCTGAATTTTCAGTTTCTACATTTTTAGCATTATGTACAGCTAGGTATATGATGGATGATTTCTATTTTTATAGTTAAAGCATCTATAGAAAGGTCAGTAGACTATGTATTATGTATATGGGTGGCATGCATGGTGTGTGATTCTTCCTGTTTGTGAGGGAAACAGATCTAATGCACATGGGAGCAGAAGCGGAAACAATCTAGAATTACATTACAGGTACACTGGAGCATAAATAACTCAGGAAATCTATCTATGGCAAACATCAATCAGGACTGTGTAGGGATTAAATCGAGTTGTCCTACTCACACCATCTTTCAAGGGCACAGGTGAAGGGTGCGAATGACACGATTCCCCAGATGTTATGGTGGAGTAAATTCAGGTTGATTTACGTGACAGATTATGGGATGTAGTAACTTTATAAACAGACTGAAACATTGCCTTTTGATCTTTGGCTTCATTCACACTGAAATTGTTGCTAAAAAAAAATATCAGGCCATGTGAAACGAAGCTTTGCTTGTGAAGAGATTGTGAATGGAATTGTCAGGAATGTTAGCTGCAGGACGGAGGTGCAGAGCTAATGCTGTATGTGTGTGGGAGTGGTTCTCTGCTTATGACAGAGTAAAATCTCTTTGTTCACGCATCCATGCTGCACTGCTGCAGGCAAAGAAAAATCCCAAGCAGTGGATAAACTGGGTTTGCATTATTGCTGTATTATTGTCATTGAGCTACTGTATATGCTGTAGCACCTTTTTTAAATGCTGCATTGGTATTCTAAAAGCTGTATACAATATATAGTCATGTTGATAGCGTGTATGTGCTAACACGTGTTCATATCATTTATTGATAATTAGTGCTTTATTTATATACTCACAATTGTCACTATGGCTCTATAATAAATCAATTACATATAAAAAGTGTTAGTGTGTCACCTTGACTGTGGTGACATTCATTTATGCTTGAAAATAAAGATTCCCCCAAATTCAGAAGTATATTATCAATGAATTTGGTAATTTTAAGAGGCCATTTACATTTGTGTGGTGTGTTAATGCACATGTGTTAATGAGCGTTATGTCACACGTTAACGTTTGTTCAAGTGAGGCAACCCATTAAAACCAATGTGCTTTATTAAATATCGGCCATCTCACATGTTTTTTGCCTCAGTGAATCACAACACACTATTTATTCTATTTATTTTTTATTAACCTCCCTGGCGGTATTCCCGAGTGTGGCTCGGGGTGGAATTTTAGTGCTATTAGCGGTAACCCCGAGCCACACTCGGGGGATCGCCAAGGAGAAGTCGCTGGATCCTGGAAGGGGTTACTTACCTTGCCCCAAGGATCCCGCGATGTATTCCGGCAGTGTACGGCGGCCGGATCTTCCACCTGATGCTGTGTGCCCCGGCTTCCGTTCCCTGCGAGCGCCGTGTCGTAGGGGGGTGGAAACGTCGGCAAATTCAAAAAGTAAAACACACAAACACACTGATATTTTGTAACCCTATTGGATTACATTTCTAAATAAAATAAATTGACCTTAGTTTGCCCCCCAGTGCCCTTGCCTGCAGTTTGCAGTTTTACTGTACTTTATATATATACATATATATATATACATATGTTTGTGTGTGTGTGTGTGTGTATATATATATATATATATATATATATATATATATGTATACTTATATATATTATAGATATGTGTATATATATATATATACTTTAACACATTTTTAGTTATTTATTATATTATAATTTATGATTTTGTGTTTCAAACTTTATCACATCTGGGATGTCTACTAGAGTCGTGTTTGGTCAGGTTTAAGTAAGTAATTACTAAGAATTGTAGGCCAATAATACATAACACCAAATTTCCATGCAAAAAATTGTACAGCTTTTGGTATAAAATTCCTGACATAATCATACCGCCAGGGAGGTGAAATTACCTAGATGGTCTTTTTTCAACCTAGCTAGGTAACTATGCTGTGTTGCAGCACATCGCAACACGTGCGTTATGTGTTTCCTTAGTGCATTGGGTGCTATTCAGAATGAATGACTCTGCAGTGCGTCTACCTCTACCGCATGTTGCTATAATGCATAGATATAAATCAACCCTTCAAGTCTCACTGAATCCTCATTATGAAAGACTATCAGTAAATGTTGTATTACATCAGGCATGTCCAACCTGCGGCCCGGGGGTCGCATGCGGCCCAGAGCCCCAGGCAATGCGGCCCACTGCCCCCTGACAATTTTTTTTTTTTTGATGGGAAAGAAAGAAGTCGGGTCGGGGGCACGGCCATAGCGGCTTCCAACTAACTGTAGGCAGAGGCTGCCTGGGAAGGGATCATCCTCTAGTTGTGTTAAATTAGTAAGGAAAGAACAACTGCGCTAATCCAAAAATAAAAGCAGCAACCTCAAGTGAGACTAGCACCCAAAAAATGTCCAATATAAAAATAAGTTGCGCTGTGGATGATGTGTACAAGTTGATTGTATGGTGAAGTTGAAAAAAATCCGAATAATGTCCAGAGATATGGAAACAAAATCGGGTAACTTGTGCAGGTACCGCTTACCGGAAATATGATAAATAAAAGCCCATCAGTATAATTCCAATACGACACAGGAGTAGGATCCAGGTGGGCTACCAGGTTCCAACGCGGATCCCTCAATGGAGTGGTAACATGTGTGATACAAGAAAACAGAACGCCATAGCGTAAAACCAAAAAATATGTATTGAAAAAACACCCAAAGTGAGATGGGAACACCACTGCTCCCGTAGTGAAAGGAAACATGATAAAAGGATACCACAAAGCCTCAATAGGTACTCCTTACCAAAATGAAAAGGAAAAACAGCAGATGCACCAAAAAGGGGGGGGGGGGATTGCCCCAATAGGACAGCAGCCCACCTGGATCCTACTCCTGGGTCGTATTGGAATTATACTGATGGGCTTTTATTTATCATATTTCCGGTAAGCGGTACCTGCACAAGTTACCCGATTTTGTTTCCATATCTCTGGACATTATTCAGATTTTTTTCAACTTCACCATACAATCAACTTGTACACATCATCCACAGCGCAACTTATTTTTATACTGTGTTAAATTAGTGCTTGGGGGGGCAGCAGCGCGGGAAGGGCACGGCGGAGTTTTATTACTTATATACCTTAACTATAGTTTATATTTTATATGCGGCCCGAGGAAATTTCTCTACACTCAATGTGGCCCAGAGAAGCCAAAAGGTTGGACACCCATGCTCTCCATACTCACTTAGTCACTATGTGATTTGTTTTCTATATTCTGCAAAAAACCTGGTTGATCCTTCTTCCCACCATGGGTCCTGGAGTCTATCTCCACCTTCTGTCCAAGTCCCCAATTCAGCTAGGGGTTTTGCAGAGCAGTGTTGGCAGCTCTGCACACGCTCAGTTTTCAGTGAGTTTCTATGCTGAGCATTTCCTACCTATCACATCTGAGCAGCACATGTGACTATAGAGACTCACATGTGGGTGTATACACAGTGCTAAATGACAACCCACTCCCTCCCTCCCTTTCTCCTCCTCCATGCCCACTAACTAGCTAAACACAATGGAGGTGGGATATTACATTTAGATTATTGGTGGCTTCACCTCCCTGTTATTTTAAGACACAGGCTGGAGGGGCGTGACACAGCCTGTGACACAGCCCTGATTCTGGCTAGAATGCTATCTGAGTCAATATTTGCAATACATAAATGCATCAAGCAGTAAGAAATCCTAATCTAAATATTTCTTTCATGTTTATGACTCAGAAGGTACTGAAGATATTAGAATAGACTTACAGCCAGGGAACCAGCATTTTCAGTTGAGGTTAGTAATGGCAGCCTCAGTATAGGGTACAGAAGGATGATTCTTGCATGCAAGAAATACATTTACTTTGTACACATTGTTTTTCATGAATTATATATTTCCCATCATTACATATTGCATGAACGTGATCTTTATTTGGTGGTGAAATAATGAGAAACGTTGTTTTAGAATGAAAGAATAGGTGCCTTATCTTGCTCATGAATCATTATTTGCTGCTGAGGACAAACTTATTAGTGTCCATTCACACTACCGCGACTTGTCAGGCGACTTGTCAGCCTGCCAAGTCGCGGTCCATTGTGTGCTACAGGAACTGTTCTAATAGGAGCGACACAAGTTTCCTGTACTACTTAGGGGCGACCTGGAGCGACTTGCATAGACATTCATTATATGAAGTCCGTGCAAGTCGCGCCGAAGTCGCAGTGCACGCGACTTTACAGGTCGCCCCCGAAGTGGTGCCACATTAGTGTGAACCGGCACTTACAGTATACACGGCAGTGCTAATAATAAACAAGGTGACCTCTCACAAAACTCCTGACCTTGTAAACAACCAAAATAGAGGCCAGTAGTGGACTGTTTATGTGAATGTGTTTCACATTGACTTCTTCCCACCATAGGACCCGGAGTCCCACTCTTCTTTCTGCAAAATAGCTGTTGTTGGTTGTTCCCAATTCTTTGCACTGAAGTCCCTAATAAGGCATAGGAAACTGATAGGTGATCCTAATCTCAAGCCTCTACCAAAGTTGGAATCACCTTTCGAAAGACTAACCTGTTAAATGAGGAGCAAGACAAAGCACAGGAGTCAATGGCTGCTTTTTTTTTTACAAAAAGGAATATAACTAAATTCGTTAAGGGATAGTAAATGTTACCCTAAGTCATTAAAAAAAATATGTACTATAATAAAACCCCAAATGAATTTTCTCTTTCAGTATGTAGAAGTAACTGCCTGGGAGCTGACTGGTGATCCAGTCCGCACTTTAGTTCTGGTGAAAATCCCAGTGTGTTTGGGTAAGGGGCACATATTCACACTCAATCATTCCCTCCCACAATGCATTGCTCTGTGTCTGAGAATGCTGTCACATGGGGTGGGGTGTGCAACTTTAAGACTTCAATCATGGGTTCCTTGTGTCACACATTGCTTACAAAACAAACATACATCTTATTTTGAAGGAAAAAGAGGTGTTTTTTTTTTTTTTACCATCCTGTGCTCCATAATGAAAAGCGAAGTGTAAACACTTATCTCTGTACAGCAGAGTGACTGGAAAGCATGCTGATGCACGTTACGCCATAATTTGCCAATGTCACGAGTTAAATCAAGCAGAGCAAAATTTGATTGGGAGTGCTTAGTTTAATGCTAATAGAAGTCACAGAAATAAATATCCAGTCAGGTAGACATTATACTAAAAAAAACTCAAATTATCCTCAAACTATCCTGTTGTAGCAATTGTGCAAGGGGCATAAATGTGCCTAGATCAATCCTCAGTGCCAAAACTGTAAGGGCCCTTTCACACGGGCGTTCCGTATGTCCGTATATCACCCGTATATCACCCGCAAATTATTTTAATAAAAATAATAAAAATTAAAACTTCCCATCATTCCTCAGTCCAAGGAAAGGAAGCAGATGCATCATGGGAGTTCAGACTCTATCTTAGAGATTGAAAGAAGGAACAGCTATCAGAGCACATGTTGCAGTAAAACCTGCATCCACTAAACACAGCATCGCTGACTTTTGGAAAAGGAGCAAGAAGAAAAAATAGATTCAAAGGATCGGATGGCAGTACGTCTTCTCACACTACCTCACCAGCTTTGTACGGCAGGTATCTATGGAGGAGGATTTCACCTACTTCTATCTGAGGATATACAAAGATACCGAGTGATAATCCATGAAAGGAGGCTTGGTGCAGCACATTTATTGAATTTCAAGCTTTAACAATCTGGCATTGCGGTGAGTGGGGAACCAAGAGGGGTCACTATCACCTTGGAGCACCTTTATTATAGATTACTCTGCACTGGAGCACTTTATTTGGATATTTCACCATTTTTAAAAGGACTCGTTATTTATTTTGCATATGTTATTATAATGAAAGTTCCTATTTTTCTCCCGTTTAAAAAATGGAAAGGATGCAAAATCGGATGTCAGCGGTGTCATCCGCTGACATCCGCAATCACATAGACATACATTATGTCCATATATCATCCGCAAACGGATGGGATGATATGCGGACATATGGAGCGGATGACACAAGTGTCCTCCGTGTCCGTAAAGAAAAAAAAAAGTGCAGCAGCGGACGAAATAAACTGAGCGGCCGTGTGCAAGAACGTGTTAAAGAAGCCTTAAGCTGGGTGTACACGTTCAGTTTTTTTTCGTTCAACAGCAGGTTGAGTGAAAAAACTGACAGATCCCCACATCAACACAATGATGTGTGATGCACGCATTCTGACAAGGGGGAGTCCCCACTGACAGAATACAATGATCAGCGTTTGCAGCCATTGCCTGCAAGTACTAATCAAATGCTGGTTTTACATCAAGACCGTTCAACAGAAGGCAGACGTCGTTGAACAGACAGCTGTACACATGTGCGGAAAGTCAGTCAGTTCCAGCTGAAAAGGCTGATTTTCCTATGAGTGCATCGGGCTTTAGACATTTTATCTTCCACTGTGTTACAAGTCTGTGAGGAATCTTTTCAGAGGGTTGTGGATGTTACTTAGCTAGGCTAGCGCATACCCAGTGGCGCCCACTATGCTCTAACACACAATGCACACATGGAGGAGCTGCCACTGCTCCACTTGTCTGTAAAATGCTCCCCACTTTTATATGCTCCCCCCAGCACCGATCTCCCACGGACCCCCCACTTTTAAATTCTCCCCAGCACAGATCCCCTGTGGATCCCCTGCAGCTGGCAGCTTCTCCTCCTCTTCCCTTTCTGACAACTTTGGGCGCTAAATATACCTGAATACCAGATTCACCACCACCCCACCCTGCCCCACCCGCTTCAACCTCCCAACCCCCTTCCTTCAACAATCCCCCGACTCCCCATCCCTACAGCGCTGCTGGCCATATTATACTGGTGGACAGACTGACCTTAGGGCGGGTTAATCTGGGGGGCTACTGATCTGGGGGAGATTATACTGAGGGACAGATTGACCTTGGGGGTATAGGAGTATACTGGGGACAGACTGACCTGGGGAGGGGGATTGTACTAGGGGACAGATTGACCTAGGGGGATTTTATTCCCCCATGTACATATTTTGTGAGAATGAAGAAACTAGCTGGCTTAACAGGAAAAAACGAACTGTCTTTGGACAGCTTAACAGACTCCTGCATTATATACACTATATTGTACATCCCATACATCTGACCAAAGTGTTCATTGTTTCAACAGTTGGTAGTTAAGCAGTCCCTAACTATTTTAATGAAGTTCTTCTTTAAGGTAGGCTGAGACAAAGTGTTAGCTCTCTACCTATTTTCAGTTCACCCAAACTTTTATGTAATGGCAGAGTTTTTATTTTTCAAAAAAATGATTGTGCTGAGGTTTATACATGTCTGGGAGACTCTTACTTGTGGTGCAGCAATCTAAGCTTATTTTACAGGAAAAAAAGTATTTTGTGTTATTTAACCACGCCCCCTTATTCTCTTACCATCATTACCACCATTTGGCAACACCAACTGTTCACCTTGGCTCATGTAGCGTGCCGCATTACTCTTCTACTTGATGTGCTGGGTGGTGCCCCAGGTCTTTTACAATCCTAGCAAGGCCCCTGGCATAATGAAAACCATGCCCACTCTTCACAGTGGCACACTAAGCTCACCACAGTTTTTTTTTTTTTTTAGTAAGCAGTGGGGCTCAACCTATGATCTTGCACACAGTCCCACTAATTTATTAAAATGCCCCGGCATAGACCACTGCAGTGTAAAGGCTTGAAGCAGTATTTAAAAGCAAAAATTTGACAAAAATCAGGACATTTAGGGATACAGGACTAAAGCACATCTAGAACTGCTGCTGTATAGTGCACATTAAGGCTAATATTATACAGTAGAATCATTTATTCCAAACTGCATACAGCTGTGTCAGGCACTGGACACCAGAAGTTCACCAGACACCAGAAGTTCTGAATGTTCATTTGGCCATTGGATGCTCAGGTCCGAGCACGGCACCCTTGAAAAAAAGGAGAGAGATTACAAGCTCTGTCGTGCCCAGAAGCACCAGCTATTTCTAAAAGCTTAAATTTTGGATGGGCAAAGTGACAGAATCGCCAAATCGCACACTCTACATATGTTTTCTTAATTAAATTATTAAACGTGCTAAACTCACCTGCTCTGTGAAATGCTATTGCACAGAGCGGCCCTGAGCCTCCTCCTCTGGGGTCCTCCTCTGGCATTCTTGGCTCATCCTCTTCTCTGTATGACCTTGGTACTGACAGGTTCTAGTGCTCTGCCAGTGTTCTTCTGCAACCCTCTGGATCAGTGTACAGATTAGCTCTTTGTCACTAAATACTGTGACTTTTCTAAATTTTGCTGTACTCAATGAAAATGTTAGATAAAAAACCTATTAAAAAAAAAGATTGCCTTTGAAAAAGGCATAAGTCATCTTAAAGGAGATGTACTGCCTAGTGCCTAAGCTCATTTGGCTGTACATCTCCCATGGTTTAAAGGAGTGCAATTCGTTTTGTCCTCCTGTGATGCAGAGAGCAGTCTGAAGTCCGCTCTCTGCTGACGTCACAGAACTCAGTCCACGCACCGCGTCATCACGACAATGGAAGTCAGGATCCACCAGGTGCCTGGACTGACACCCGGCTCAGCCTCTCAGCAAGCAGCTGAGAGCCTGAGTCGGCGGCTCAGCACTCCTATGAGCAAGAAGGGGGGCAGAGTGGAGAGCTGTGACTGACAGTCAGCAGCTCTCTGCTCGGGGAGCTGTCAGATCCGAGTGATCAGCGGTGTTCGATCATTCAGTTCTTAGTGCAGAGGCACCGGGGGATAGATGCAGAAGCAGACTGATGCTGCATCCACCTAGGTAAGTTTAACTGGGGGAAGTAAAACATTCCCATACATCTCCTTTAAGTCATCTGTAAGCTCTGCTGGTTGCTTCTGGAGCTTACAGAGCGTTAATGATATGTCCCCTTCCTTTATATGACTATTTTTGGACTTTGAGCCCCATTCACATCTAGTGCTTTGGGATCACGGGTGGAATCCCTGCGACTTTGCCCACAATTCCAAATGCTGGCAAAAGGCAGCACGCATTTATGTGCCATTCATTTTAAATAGAACCTAAAACACTGTGCAGTTTTGCTGGGATTGCTGCACGATTTATTGCACAGCAAATGAGGAAAACCCCATTGCGAGAAATTAGTCAGGCAAAAGAAGCTTCTGCTCCTTTTTAAACAGCAAGCGTCGGGCAATGCGGTTTGCCGCGCCATGTTTTAGGTGCCATTAAAAATGAATGGTACGCAAACACGCATGCCAGCATTGCAGTGCAATTTGGAATCATGGGCAGAATTGTGATGATTCTGCCCAAGATCACAAATCGTGGGGAATAGTTGCTCAGGCCCAAAAACATGGCACCCTTGAAAAAAGGAGAGAGAGTACAAGCTCTGTCATGCCCAGAAGCACCAGCTTTTTTTCAGGCCTCATGCACACTGGACGTTCTAAAAAAGCCAGTAACATTAACTGTAGAAAGCTGTAGCTACAGAATGAGTTTTTCAGTGTTTTTTAACCACTTTACCACCGGAGGATTTTGCTGTCTTACGTCTGGGCCACTTTTTGCGATTCGGCACTGTATGAATTTAACTGACAATTGCGCGGTCGTGCGACGCCGTACCCAAACGAAATTTACGTCCTTTTTTTCCCACAAACAGAGCTTTCTTTTGGTGGTATTTGATCACCTGTGCAATTTTTACTTTTTGCGCCATAAACAAAAAAATAGCGTAAAGTTTGAAAAAATAACAATATTTTTCACATTTTTTTATATGAAATTCCCCCCCAAAAAAATGTAAAAATCTATTTTTTTTTTAAATTTTTGGCCCATTTGTTTTCTACTACCTATCTTTGGTAAAAAAAAATCACAATAAGCGTATTTTGATTGGTTTGCGCAAAAGTTATTGCGTTTACTAACTAAGGAAAAGATTTCTGTCATTTTTGGTGTTTTTTTTTTTTTAACAAGCAATGGCGGCGATCTGCGATTTTTTTTTTTTTGTGGGACTGCGACATTGCAGCGGACAGATCGGACCCTTGACTGACATTTTTGACACATTTGGGGGTACCAGTGACATTACTGCAGTAATCAGTGCTATATATATGCACTTTTACTGTAAAAGACACTGGCAGGGAAGGGGTTAATTTTATTGGAGAGGGAGGGGTTAATATATGCCTGGTGCTTACTGACGTGTGTGGGGGGAGGTGACTGAGTGACACAGCTATGCTGAACCCTGCAATCTGACCCTGCCTGTCACTTAGGAGATCCGCCCGCTTTGTTTACACAAGCAGGTGGATCTCCACACTAGATCCCCGACAATCGGGGAAGAGCAGTGGCGATCACCGCTGCTCCTCCCCTGGCCCGACTCCCGCTGTGACTGAATACAGCAGGAGCGAGCCTCCGGCGGCTTGCGTGCGCCGCCGAGAAAGGGGAGTGTCTGGCGACGTAGGTCTACGTCGCCAGACGATAACAAACCACTTTGCCACAGTAGAGCTCTAGTGAGCGGACGGCAAGTGGTTAAAGTTTTTTAGCTGTAGCGTTTTCTTAGCAAAACTATTCTCCCAGCACAGAAACGCTAATATCCGCTGAAAAATTTGCCTATTCAGCGTTTATCAGTGTTTTTCAGCCTTCTCCAGCTTTTATCAGAGTTAGAGCGTTTTTACAGCTGAAAAAAGCCTCCTAAAACCCACTAGTTCTGGGGGGTTTTCCTGCCAGAAAACGCCCCTGCCAAAAACTGCTGATAACAGCCTGTGTGTGCATGGACACATAGGATAACATGTTGGGGAGTGTACGGACTGCAGGAAAAAACATCTGACGCCAAAAACAGCCACTGTAAAAATGTCCAGTGTGCATGAGGCCTTAAAGATTCAACTTACAATGGGCAAAGTGACAGAATCTTTAATTGCATAATAGCACATGTTATATTGAACCATGCTTTTTCTTAACTCACTGTGAGTCATAAGCATTTTCAGCCCGAATAGAGTAGCTTTACATAAATCAGTAGACATGAAAAGACTTGACTAACAAATGAAAAAATATATTACCCCACCTTTTCATATTCCTGATATGTGCCTGCTGTACCATGTACTTGTATGAAAGACTATCCTGTTCTTTTTGTATTGCTTCCTTTGTGTGAAATCCCTGCTATTCCTGCCAGTCCCTCTGCTTTCCTGTTCCAAACTGACCACTCTAAGAGAATGATAGTATAGCTATCTCAGTGTGCTCAGTTTTCTGACCTGTACTAATACCTCCCTGCACAGCCATTCACAGGGAAGATCAGTGTGCTGCTGTTTCTCCTCCCCCAGCTCTCTAAGCCCCATATGTAGCTGGGAACAGAGGTTTTGTGATCCTTTACAGAAAAAAAAACATGAAAAAGGTATTTATAATGGTTATTTTCCCAGATACTTCAAAGCTGAACTTGAACTAAAGCAGGCCATGCTGTGCGACTTTTGGCCAGTTCCTGAGGAACTGGATAACATTCACTTAATGAGTGGTCCTGCTGGACCTGCCCTGTTTAACAAAAGTCATTGGTTCAATTGACTTTTGTCAAAGGATATTTTGACAGCTAGTGGGGTCAGCTGTCAAAATACAATAACTGCAGTTGGAGATTTGGTCATGCCTACTGTATAGTGGAGCTGGAGGAAACTGTTTTTTCTTTCTACCTGCAGGCTAAAAAAAACTCTGTGCAGTTACAGCAACCGTTTACTTTTACTTTTCTGGGATAAAGGTTTTACATCAATTATTAAAAGCCTTTCTTTGAAATCACCCCTGTACATGTTTATGGTTTGTCTCACCCTCTAACTGCCACAACACTGGACAGTTTGGTCTGTTAAAGGAAATGGAAAAATAACAGACTTAGGCCCCTTTCAAACTTGTGTGACTTGTCCTGTGACTTGGGACTGCAAAGTCGCATGGCAAGTCTTACCCCATGATTTCCAATGAGTACCGTTCATATCTGTGCGACTTCAAAGTAGTCCCTGCACTACTTTTGTCTGACTTTGATGCGACTTGAGGTCCATAGATCTCAAGATTACACAGGCATTGCTTCAAGTCGCTCGACTCTCAGGTCGTACAAGTATGAAAGGGGCCTTACTGGACAGATCACTAAGTGAAAATAAAGTTAAAAAGCCTAAAGAAAAGAAAACTAATATAGCCACCACATTTAAAGCGAAACCAAACCCTCCTAAAAATAGGCAAGAAAGCTGCCATCTTAGCCACTGTTTGATCTGCAGTTGCCATAGTACATGTGATCAGATATGATATTAGCCATTAGATGGCTTGACAGTTCCATTGAGAACGCAAACAACTGAGACAGTTATTATTTACAGCATTCCTTCAATTTAATGTTTTTGGGGAAAGCTGCAATATATTACATTTTGCTTTTGGGTTTAGACATGCTTGTAATCCTGCTTTTTTGGGTTGGATCCAGGTAAAAAGGTTTACTGAATTGAATGTCTAGATGGAAAGAGCAAAAGTATATTAATGCCTTTCACTTTAGGACTAGTTTATCAATAACATTTAAAGTGGTTGTAAAGGCAGATGGTTTTTTTTACCTTAAATGTTTGTAACCCTAAGGCTCCATGTACACGGGACGTTGTAAATGGCCGTTTAGGAGCAGTTGGGCGTTTTTTTCAGAAGCCCCTGAACCCACCTCTATGTTATCTTATCTGTCCATGTACACAGGGTCGTTTACAGTCATTTGCAGGCAGTTGAGTTCAGGGACATTTTTTGGAACGCAATTATTTGCGTTCGAACGTGTGTTTCCCGGCGTTTCAAACGCAAAATCGCGACCGAACGCAATGACCTGCGTTTAGTGTTCGCGTTTTTTCCATTTTAAAGGGGAATAATTTTTTTGACCTCTAGGAACGGTTGTAAACACAAACGCCCGCTAAACGCGGGTGCAAACGCGACCTAACGGACGTTTCAAACGTCCTAAAAAATTCCAGCATTCAAAGGGACTTTTAACAACGTCCCGTGTACATGGAGCCTAAATCATGCCTTGCTGCCAACCCCTCTCTTTCAAGCTTCCATCCTGCCCTGTATAAGTGATTGTAAGAAACGAAGCGTCTAAATACCTTTTTGAGAAGTATTTTCAGGCCGGTCACGTGACTCTCTCCCTCTCTGCTGTTACTATCCAGGGCTACAGCAGGAGGAGCCGAGCTCTCCCTCTGACGCCAGCTGGGTGTCATGTTACCACCGAGCTGGCCAATCGTTTCCTCCCTCTGTAGCCCTGGATTTCAGTATTGCAGCGGCCGGGAGTCACGTGATCGGCCTGAAGCTACTTCATAAAAAGGTATTTAGAGGCTTTGTTTCTTACAAACACTTAAACAGTGCAGGATGGGAGCCTAAAAGAGAGGGGCTGGCAGTGACATTTTACTTTTTTATTTATAGCGGGGGGGGGGGTGGAGACAGAGACATAGACACATGGAGCTGACAGGCTGAGGGGGGGGGGGGAGTGCAGGAGAGAGGAGAGCTGCGGATGACGGTGGCAAGCAGGCAGACCACTGTAGTCAGGGCTCATTAGCCATGATTATCGTAATCAACATAGAGAGGGGGACACAGGAAGTGGCAGGATCAGCCAGGTTTTTTACAATTTCCAGAGGGGCAGGTTAGACACACAAGCACTGTGCTGTTTAACCTGCTACAGTATCTAAAAAGTATCTAGAAGTGAGTACACCCCTCCCTTTTTTGTAAATATTTTATTATATCTTTTCATGTGATAACACTGAAGAAATTACACTTTGCTACAATGTAAAGTAAGTGAGTGTACAGCTTGTATAACAGTGAAAATTTGCTGTCACTTCAAAATAACTCACAGCCATTAATGTCTAAACTGCTGGCAACAAAAGTGAGTACACCTCTAATTTATGTAAAGTAGTGAGTGCACAGCTTGTATAACAGTGTAAATTTTCTGTCCCCTCAAAATAACTCAACACACAGTCAATAATGTCTAAACTGCTGGCAACAAAAGTGAGTATACCCCTAGGTTAAACTGTCCAAATTGGGCCCAAAGTGTCAATATTTTGTGTGGCCACCATTATTTTCCAGCACTGCCTTATCCCTCTTGGGCATGGAGTTCAGCAGAGCTTCACAGATTGCCACTGGAGTCCTCTTCCACTCCTCCATGACAACATCATGGAGATGGTGATCGTTAGAGACCTTGCGCTCCTCCACCTTCCGTTTGAGAATGCCCCACAGATGCTCAAAAGGGTTTAGGTCTGGAGACATGCTTGGCCAGTCCATCACCTTTACCCTCAGCTTCTTTAGCAAGGTAGTGGTTGTCTTGGAGGTGTGTTTGGGGTCATTATCATGTTGGAATACTGCCCTACGGCCCAGTCTCCGAAGGAAGGGGCTCATGCTCTGCTTCAGTATGTCACAGTACATGTTGGAATTCATGGTTCCCTCAATAAACTGTAGCTCCCCAGTGCCGGCAGCACTCATGCAGCCCCAGACCATGACACTCCCACCTCCATGCTTGACTGTAGGCAAGACACACTTGTCCTTGTACTCCTCACCTGGTTGCCGCCACACATGCTGACACCATCTGAACCAAATAAGTTTATCTTAGTCTCATCAGACCACAGGACATGGTTCCAGTAATCCATGTCCTTAGTCTGCTTGTCTTCAGCAAACTGTTTGCTTTCTTTAGAAGTGGGTTCCTTCTGGGACGACAGCCATGCAGACCAATTTGATGCAGTGTGCGGCGTATGGTCTAAGCACTGACAGGCTGACCCCTCACCCCTTCAACGTCTGCAGCAATGTTGGCAGCACTCATACATCTATTTTCCAAAGACAACCTCAGCATATGATGCTGGGCACGTGTACTCAACTTCTTTGGTCGACCATGGTGAGGCCTGTTCTGATTGGAACCTGTCCTGGTAAACTGCTATATGGTCTTGGCCACCATGCTGCAGCTCAGTTTCGGGGTTTTGGCAATCTTCTTATAGCCTAGGCCATCTTTTATGTAGAGCAACAATTCTTTTTTCAGATCCTCAGAGAGTTCTTTGCTATGAGGTGCCATGTTGAACTTCCAGTGACCAGTATGAAAGAGTGAGAGTGATAACACCAAATTTAACACACCTGCTGCCCATTCACACCTGAGACCTTGTAACACTAATGAGTCACATGACACCGGGGAGGGAAAATGGCTAATTGGGCCCAATTTGAACATTTTCACTTAGGGGTGTACTCACTTTTGTTGCCAGCGGTTTAGACATTAATGGCTGTGTTGAGTTGTTTTGAGTGGACAGCAAATTTACACCGTTATACAAGCTGTACACTCACTACTTTACATTGTAGCAAAGTCTCATTTCTTCAGTGTTGTCACATGAAAAGATATAATAAAATATTTACAAAAATGTAAGAGGTGTACTGACTTTCGGGAGATACTGTATATAGAAAGGCTCCTTTCACACGGCCGCTCCGTGTGTCCGCAAATCATCCAATCCGTTTGCGGATGATTTGCGGACATAATGTAAGTGAATGGCACTGCGGGTGTCAGCGGAATACCATCCGCTGACATCCGATTTTCCTCCTGTCAGTTCTGTTCCGTTTTTACGAATGGAACAGAACCCCATTTTTCCTTCCGTGTAAAAAACGGAAAGGAAGGAAAATCGGATGTCAGCGGTGTCATCCGCTGACATCCGCAGTGCCATATACTTACATTATGTCCGCATATCATCCGCAAACGGATGGGATGATATGTGGGCACACGGAGCGGATGACAGAAATGTCATCCGCTCTGTGGAAAATGAAAAAAAAAAAAAAAGTCCCGCAGCGGACCTTTCACACGGAGCGGCCGTGTGAAAGGAGCCTAACAGGATCTCTTTTAAGTGGACCCCTAGACAGTATAGTGTAAGGGTCACACAGACAAAGTCCGGCATACGATCCGGGCAATACTCCTTTGGTCTTGGTTAGGGCCACTTGGGGGTCTCCTGATACTGTGAACCCCTGGGTATATAAATGGGGTCACATGCGCTTTTTAATACAATGGCTTAGATATTCATCCACTCCAAACACTGGACCTCGGATCACAATCCCTCAGGAACAGGTGTAGGTCTGCCAGAAAAGGAAAACACAGACATCCAATAGTGCAGACCGTTTTATACAAATGTACGAATACTTTGTCTGTGTGACCCTTACACCATACTGTCTAGGGGTCCACTTTGTCCGGTAAGTGCAACATCCTGGGGGAGAGGAAAAAAGTCACCTATCACCACACCATTGCAGCATGAATTTGCACATGATCTCCAGCACTTGAGCACTTTATTTCTGTTTTTTTGCCTGTTACTTTTCACTGGCTACTTGCTGAAGCACTTGTTTGGAATATTATTTGGACTGTTTTTTAGATTTATGGACTTTAACATTCATGAACTTCATTTATTCACTTCACTGCGTGTTTTTTAATGATCGAATGTAATTTTGCTATTTAGATTTATAATTATATATATATATATATATATATATATATATTTATTCCCGTCAAGCACTTTATTGTTCATCATATCAAATATGCGCTGTTCCTAGTGCACCCAATAGCAATCTGCTTGCTATGGGGGCACTCGTGCAGGCTCAGTCCTGATCCGTGCTTTGTGTGTCCATTGACAAGCCATCCCACCCCAGCTCGCTCTGCTTACTAGCTGCAATTGACAGCGACAGGAGCCAATGGCTCCCACTGTTGCCTGTTTGTCCAGTGAGGAGATAGAGAGCAGGCTGCTCTCAGTCACAGCGCTGGACTTTAGATTGGGCTCAGGTAAGTAAAAGGAGGGGATGCATTATAGTAAAAAACCTTCTGCCTTTACAATCACGTTAAACCTGAACTCCAGGTATGAAGTTTATTGCATAAGTACATTGGTCTAGCTTGGCACTATTGTAAGTATGCCTCTTTTATACCTGAAGGACCACTGGGGAAGCTCACAATCACTGCAGTATTTGGCCCTACTACAGTGCTTGCCGCAGTCTTCTGGGTCCTGGGCTGAGAGGCTGACTCACTGCATACTGGCCACATGGATTCGCACCTGCTCTACTGCTGTTTACAGAATGTCTTGTAAGTTTTTTTAATGGATACAAGGCGTTTTTTTGATTGCACAAGGTATTTACGTTTAGTCATGTGTATTGCCAGAGTGAATGGAAGTTTATATTTAGTAGTGCAGATTCTTTTTAAACTACTTCTTGCTGTCCATCTAACAAAAACTCCCCCTACAGCTTTAAAAAGATTTTGAAGAATTGTGGTTTATGGATAAATGATTTGAATTAAAGGAGAAGTATAGCGAAAGATATTTTGGCTATACTTCTATAGATCACAGGAGTGCAGTTCATTCTAAAGCTTACTGTCAGCTGACGTCACTCAGCCGGTTCTGACTCAGGAAAGATCCCAACTTTACACTTGAGATCCACCCAGATGCCTGGACCGGCATGCCGCTGAGAGCCTGAGCCAGGCTCTTTAACCCTCTCCAGAGCACGGCGCTCCAGTGAGCGTTAGAGGGGGAGAGCAGAGAGCCGGTGACTGATCACTTGGTTCTTGGGGTAGACCGGGCGGTGGGTGACAGTTGCAGCTGGAATCAGTGCTGCAGCCATCTAGGTGAGTATGATTTTTCTTTTTTGCTATTCCCGAACATCTCTTTTAAAGTAACACCTCATTGCTTCCATTGCTATTTTAACATCATTTTTTTGATGTTATGATCAAATTTTTAAAAAATGTTATATCTGATTACATGACTGCCAGAATGTGGACCCAGAGAAGTGCTGGCGTAATGGCGTGTGCAGGATACATCACACACTGGCATTCAGCTTTGCCCATATATTACACAGTAAATTGTGGAGGAAGAGAATATTTATTCTGTGATCAAAGTAAATAACTTACAAAAAAAAAGATGTGAGCATTACCAAATATGGACCATGATGTTAATGTCAAAGTAAAAGGGTTACGTAATTCCCCCCCTCCTCACACACAGTTTTTTTACTTTACTACAGGATTGGGTAAAAAGCCCTGTGTGAACTCCAAACTGACTTGTTGGCTCTTAGAAATGAACTGTTATCCAGCTCTAATATTTGAGGCCAACCACTTGGCAACAGGGATCCGATTTTAAGGGATGGTCAGTATTCACCACAAATCACCCTATGTGGGATTGGATTGAACCTTGTCCTACCCCCATGTTGCTTACCTAGATACTGACAGATGTAGTAGGAAGGTTTTATAGGGCCATCCAAAGAACTGGCCAGGCAACTAGTGAAGAAATGGAAGAAGCTGGTGATGATGATTGAATGTGCTTAGCTGTGAGGGCCCAGAGAAGCAGACGACCTGCAGCCAGGAGTGTCAGAGTACCAGAAGCAGTGTCGGTGGCCATGAGCAACAGTGGGAGCATACCCAAAATAGTGCTAACGGCCAGCAGCTAAAGGTGGAGCGAAGAGCTAAGTGCCTGCAACAGTGTGTATATGCTGATGTGGAGGGAAGGAGGTTAGGTCATCCATGTACTTTACCCTGCAATGGGCTGGGCAAAGACAAGGACCACCCCAAATATTAGTAATATTGGACAAATTATAGCGGAGTAATACATTGAGTAAAGAGTGCTTTTCCTATGAAAGATGGCAACCCTACAGTATGTGCTTTGCATAGGCAGTCTTGAAGAAAGTGGATGAATTGTGAAGTTGTGAATCATTAAAGACAAATACAACCCCAACTTAAAGCGGAGTTCCACCCTAAAATTAAACTTACCTCCATCTTCATGCCTGGGGTCACCTGAAAAACAATTGGATAATCGCAATTTTTTTTTTTTTACTTACCTGGTTTAGAAGAAAATATACTTACCTTACTTCCTCTTCCTCCCCTCGGCGGCCACGGCGATTCGTCACTTCCTGGCTTTGTAATGATTCCTGGGAGCTGAACGTCATCGCTCCCAGAAATCAATGCGCCTGCACCGGCCCCGACGTCAGTTCCGGTGCAGGCGCCGTTATACCTTGCTAAACAGCTACTGGGCATGCCCAGAAGCTGGTCAGGGATGACGCTGCGGCACCGGAAGTGACGGCGGGGCCGGTGCAGTGCATCGTGGGACCGAAGAAGACGGAAGAGGACACAGAAGAGGATCGCGCTGGCTTCAAGCTGCCCACACCTGAGATGGCAGCGCTGGACAATACATTTTCAAGGTAAGTATTTCTTCTTGCAGGTAAGTGCAACCCGGGACAGATCAGAGGCTAGCCACTGTGGAATGTACTAGCCCTGACTGTCCCGGGGGTATTTTTATTAAAAAAAGCTTTCCCAGGGTGGAACTCCGCTTTAAGCTGGCCATACATAATACGATTGCTATGTAGTGCAAGGGCTTGCCTGACTGCAAATTGAAAGTGTTTAAGTTTGACCTCATATTATATGGTTTTGGTAAATCTAAAGGAAAATTGTACAAGAAAATTGTATAATGTATGGCCAGCCTCAATCATGCTCTTTACAATTATTTATTTTTAGTCATACATGTAATAATATAATCAATATGTTACAAGATATTATCCATAATGAGCAGTGTATATTTGATTTATCCATGGATGGTGCTAGTTTTTCCATATTTTAATGTCATTTACATCTTGAGATAGTTAAAACATTATACAATTTTTGTGTCCTATTTATTTCCACCAGTTGGATTTTTAAGTAAAATGAGGGTACTTTTTGATTATTTAACACTGTCAAAAATGAAATAAAGCAAATTGCGTAAATAAACACTTATTACCACTAAAACTGTTACAGTGGCTAAAGTAACCATTACTGTAAAAGCTGTTCTCTATTAGCTAATGAAAGCAGAATTTAGAGAGATTATTGATGGAAATTAGTGGAAGATATTATATAACCTAAAAAGCATGTATTAGGGCATTTCCATTAAAAATGAACATCCACCACTTTGGAGAACACTCTCCGATGAGTTCTACAATCTAGTTATGTAGCAAATATTCATCATTTCAGACATTAGCAAATAGTTTTTAATGCAAATTTAAAATTGTTTGACAATGTCAAATTCTTGAACAGTTTTGCAGTATGACATAAAAAAAATCAATAACTAAGGGTAAAGATCAACACATCCACACAGATATCCACAAGTAGAACAGCAGGTATAGCAGCAAACGGTGACCATATAAAACGAGTGTAGAGATTGATTCATGCCCACCCACTGGTTATTTATCTGTAATTTCAGAGATACCAGAGAATGATGTAATTGATAAGAGCCAGCACAGGCTGAGAGCACAGAAAGTTTTCAGTTGAGAAGATTTCTGATAGGATCAGCAGGTACTTTTTAACTTCTAAAACAGATATAACAAAACGCATTCAATTGCATATCTAACAGACCAAAAGAGCAAATAAGAAACCTCTCCAAAATTAGGAGAAATCTCACTAGAAAGTCTGCTTGCATTGGGCGATTTCCCATCTATTCCTGTTGTGGTGCTAACTGTAAAATTTTAGATTTTCACCTACTTCCTGTTCTTCATCATAAGTCACCTGCGTAGATAAATGTGAACTCTCTCCAAGAGAGTCACAGATAACCAATAAAATCCTGACAGAGGTTCTAACCCTTCCCTACTCTATCCACAAAAGTAAAAGTATTTCCTGTAGTTAACTCTTTATGTTAAACAGGCTTTTTTGCATTTTATTTCTTTGTCAGTATATATGGCTGGTCATTCACCTGATTAACATGCATAATGATAAGTCATAAGAATATTCAAAAGATGTTAACGTCGCCTGTTTGCTGGAAATTGGAATTGTTTAGTACTCCCTACATTATGTATATGCAGTTATGTCGATGTCACAGTGACTCCATAGCTCCTCCTGTCTGCACAATTGTTGACTAATAATTTTTGTCATTAAAGTGGAACTTTATTCAGAAAATGAAGTCCCTCTAGATCACTTTAGGCTAGCCCTTTTTGCAGGTATAGCTATATAAAACATTAAAAATAGCTGCTATGTAAAACATTAAAAATAGGTGTCTAGACTGTTTAGAATCCAGTAATGCCCTGTCTCACCCTGCTCTGCGCATGCTCAGTTGCCGAGTTTGTAGATGTCAATCTGCTGACAGCCTTAAAGCGGACTTTAACCCTCCTATCCTTTACAGCCATGGAAGCTGCTTTTGTTTGATCTGCAACTACCATGGTGCTGCACATGTGATCAGTTATGGAACCAGCCATTTAGTGGTTTGACAGTTTGGTTAAGGACACAAGCAAATGTGACAGTTAGCAATCCTGGCATTCCAGGAATGTATCGGCTTTATGAAACTGTTAAATTGATGTGTTTAGTTCTGCTTTCGTGATTTACTGCTGTTCAGGGGCTCTGGGATTCAGCAAAATGGCAGCCTCCAGCTAGAAGATACAGGAGCAATGCTGGAGGCAATGTACAGCACACAATAATTTTGGTAGCATAATTATTAGGTAATGTATGTTCCTTTCTAAAGAATATTTTTTATCAAGTTGTTTTGGCTAAAGTTCTGCTTTACATATCGTTTGCTGAGACTGTTGGAAAATCGGTTTGTCCAATATCTGCCAGTTATTCACAAATTTTACTGTATATTTTTTAGTAAACTGAACTAACTGATTATATGTGGGTTTTATAAATCTTTGTTGCTTTAGCCAGAAAAATCATGCTTTATCCTTCTCCCTTTGGTCTAGAGCTGGGTATGTGAGCAGCCAATCGCCGGGACCCATCGCAGCCATGTGATAGCTAGGGAGTCCTTTGCACTCTGCCATCTCCAACCAGAGCTATGTGGTACTTACCCAGGGCTTTTAATTAAAAGACCAGATCATTTTTTCCAACAAAAATCTTCCCTTGTGCATTTATGAAATGTTATACATAGGGAGGTTGATGTACTAAAGGCAAATATACTGTGCACTGCTTGCTCTAGATTTCTGTCATTCAATCATGTGCAATCAAAAATCAGTTTTTTTTTTCCCTTACATGCGATTGAGTATTCTTTGCAGAGTGAAGCTTTATCTCATATACTAAGCTCTGGAGCAATTAAACTTGCAGTGCACCGTATATTTGCCTTTAGTAAATCAACCCCATTGTTTACCTGTTTAGACCTCACTTGTGTAGACATTAAAAACCCCTGAGTCTGCCACCCCCGGTCCTCTTGGGTGAGATGTCACTAGCCTTAACAGTCATTTCTTCCTTGGCTGTAAAAGTTTCATGTACAGTAAACCCCCGCTCCTTTGCAGCTCCGTTTTTTGCGGTCCCGGTATCGTGCATTTTTTTCTGTAATGTTATTTTACTATATAAATCATTGAGAATTAAATATTTTTGTGTTTTCCATAGCTCTTGCTCTGTCTCTCAGTGTCTTTTATGTGTTTAAATGAGTTTCTATTGTTTTAAAAGTGTATTTGAAGACCTTAAAATGCTTTTAAAAGTACAGTGACAGTAAAAAAAAAAAAACCATGCCTACTTTAATATAACATGCCTATTTTAACCACTTTACCACCGGAGGATTTTGCTGTCTTACGTCCAGGCCACTTTTTGCGATTCGGCACTGTGTGACTTTAACTGACAATTGCGCGGTCGTGCGACGCTGTACCCAAATAAAATTGATGTCCTTTTTTTCCCACAAACAGAGCTTTCTTTTGGTGGTATTTGATCACCTGTGCGATTTTTACTTTTTGCGCTATAAACAAGAAAAGAGCGTAAATTTTGAAAAATAACTATTTTTCACATTTTTTTATATGAAATTCCCCCCCCAAAAAAATGTAAAAATAAAATTTTTTTTAAATTTTTGGCCAATTTGTTTTTTGCTACCTATGTTTGGTAAAAAAAATCACAATAAGCGTATTTTGATTGGTTTGCGCAAAAGTTATTGCGTTTACTAACTAAGGGAAAGATTTCTGTCATTTTTGGTGTTTTTTTGTTTTTAACGAGTAATGGCAGCGATCTGCGTTTTTTTTTGCGGGACTGCGACATTGCGGCGGACAGATCGGACCCTTGACTGACATTTTTGACACTTTTGGGGGTACCAGTGACATTTGTATAGTAATCAGTGCTATAAATATGCACTGTTACTGTAAAAATGACACTGGCAGGGAAGGGGTTAATTTTATTGGAGAGGGAGGGGTTAAAGTATGCCTTGTGCTTACTAACATGTGTGAGGGGAGGTGACTGAGTGACACAGGGACAGATCACATGTTCAGCTATGCTGAACCCTGCAATCTGTCACTGTTTGTCACTGAGGAGATCCGCCCGCTCTGTTTACACAAGCGGGCGGATCTCCAAACTCGATTCCCCGACGATCGCCGCTGCTCCTCCCCTGGCCCGACTCCCGCTGTGAATGAATACAGCGGGAGCGAGCCTCGCCCACAAGGGGAGGAGTCCAGCGACGTAGTACTACGTCGCTGGACGATAACGAGCCACTGTGCCGCAGTAGAGGCACAGTGAGCGGTCGTAAAGTGGTTAATAGGGTTTTTCTATTTTGCAGATTTTCACTTTTCTAGGGTGGGTCCGGAAACGTAGCCCCCGCGATGGAGGGGCGTTTACTGTAGATACAAAGAAGACCTTGGTCAGCACCGAGAAACACTGGGCAGGATTTACTAAAACTGGAGCACTCAGAATCCGGTTCAGCTATGTATGGTAGCCAATCAGCTTCTAACATCAGCTTGTGTAATTAGGCTTTGACAGTAAAACATGGAAGCGGATTGGTTTCTATGCAGAACTACACCAGCCTTCTCCAATTTTAGTAAATCTCGCCATGGTGTTCCTGTATATTTGGGTACATAGTTACATTGTTAGGTTGAAAAAAGACACAAGTCCATCTGACTAAACCAATAAAAAACAAAAAAACAAGAAAACCCAAACATGCAATCCCACATACACAGTCCTATACCCACAGATAGTAGTCTCTGATTATGAGGTCAGGAACTCCCACTTCACAGCCAAAATTAATATATACATAACAATGTTACTTTGTATCTCTCTATCTTGTGTCTGAACAGTGTTTATAAACACGGTGTCAGAAGGTCCATTTTTTGACAGCAGCTATTTGAATAGCTGCTGATTTTACAGAGCAACTCATTTTGATAGCTGGAAATTGCTGGCAAACATGAGGCGACAGCGGGGCAGAAGGACAGGCTGCACTACACATGGCCTGTGTACTTCTGTCAAGTTTTTTGGGCTTTTGTAGCAAGTCCTAGGTCAACAACTGCTTAAAATACTTGACATTTCTGTGTTTTTAAGATAGTGACAGGGTCTATTTAACCACTTCTTGACCCATGTACGTATATATACATCCTTGTCGGAAAGTGGTTATTAAGGGATCCTGGTATCATTCCTTTCAGCAGGTGATTTCCTACAGGGAAAAAGTAATCTGAGCAGCTGTACAGCCACCTGATCACTTTTACAGGTGGCAGAAAGGGCTCCCCCCTTCTGCTGCCTGACGCCTTTTCCAGCCTCTCCCTTCCCACCGGGGAGCCCAAGACCGATGCACTGTGAAGAATGGAAAGAACTGAAGTTCCTTCATCCTGTGACATTAGAAACTGGAAGTAACCTGGATTTTGTGACTTCTGGTTTCAGGTTGTCGGTTGGCAAGCTGGTACTGGCTTGTAAAGCTACTGATCAAACTGATCTCAGCATAAAAAGGACCTGTCACAGCTCATGCTATCACAAGGGATGTTGTTCATCCCTTGTGATAGCAATATAGTTTAATCAAGAAAAGAAAGTTTGAGACAGTGAAAAAAAAAAAAAGTAATAATAATAAAAAAAAAAGCGCACCCATTCCCCCATGCTCACAAACTTGTAGGTCCCTCATGCGTATGTAAAGAGTGATTGCACTACACATGTATCGTTGCAAATGTCAGAGTGGGAGCAATATTTCCAGCACCAGACCTCCTGTGTAACTAAACTGGTAACCTGAAAAGGCTTTTACATTTTTGCCTATGGAGGTTTTTTAGGTCCTGTACTTTGTTGCCATTCTACAGGTGTACGCAATCTTAAAGCGTGAAAATAGGTATGTATTTACCCAGCATAAAATCATCTTTATATTTTACTAAAAAACACATTATGTTTGTGTGCTGTGCAGTAAAATGCATTAAAGTGGTTGTAAAGTCAGAAGGCTTTTTATCTTAATGCATTCTATGCATTAAGTTAAAAAGCCTTCTGTGTGCAGCAGCCCCCCCCCCCCCAGCACCCCCTAATACTTACCTGAGCCCCATCTCTATCCAGCGATGTCCACAAGTGCCATTGGCTCCCACTGCTTTTAATCAAACTCAGTTAGCCAATCAGGAGACAGAGGGGGTGGGGCCGAACCGTAGCTCTGTGTCTGAAAGGATACAGGGAGCTCCAGCTTGGCTCGGGTGCCCTCATAGCCAGCTGCTTGTATGGGGGCACTCAACAGGAGGGAGAGGCCAAGAACTCCAGCCAGGGACCCGAGAAGAAGGGGAATTAGGGCTGCCCTGTGCAAAACCACAGTATAATATGTTTGTTATTTTAATAGAAAAAAAATCACTTTAAGGTTCATCTTTTTCCTAAAAATTTGTGTTTGATGAGCAAATATGTGACATAAAAAATTGCAGCACCTACAATTTTAATCTCCAGGAAACAAATATAGAGTTTGAAGTTCTAAGTAACTTTCTATCAAAAAATGCTGATTTTTACATGTATGTGAGAAATGTCAGAATTGGCCCAATTTTGAAGTGGCCAACTTTTGAATGATAAGTAAAACTAAAATGCAAATATAAGCAATCATATTATATATACATATTATTGGTTTAAGATAGTGACATTCCCAGGTTCAAAGATTTTTAGCAGTACTATGGAGAATCAGTTGAAGTCTGCTGACTAGTATGGTATAAATTTCTTCAACCTCTAGGCCTGGCATTTTCCTGGTCACAAGATTTCATTGTGACTTGTGATATCACTTGATTTCCCATCAGTGGGTATGCTATTTTAGTTGGAGTAAACTGAAAAGTTACTTGGCTTATTTTGTACTAATTACTAGACTACTGTATACTAAAAATGGATACAAACAGATTTTTTTTGCCATTTTTGACCTGTCAGTTCAACAGAATGTACACTATTTTGTCAAAGGTATTGGGTCGCCTGCCTTCACACGCACATGAACTTTAACCTCCCTGGCGGTATGATTCTTTTGTATTTTAGGTGCTGAAAGCGGTACCATTATTTTGCATGTAATTCTTGTGAATGAGCAGCCCAAACCAACTGTATACATTTATTATATATATATTATATATATATATATGTATACATATATTATGTGTATATATATATATATATATATATATATATATATATATATATATATATATATATATAATGTATACAGTTGGTTTGGGCTGCTCATTCACAAGAATTATGTATATGTGTATATATATATATATATATATATATATATGTATATATATGTATATATATATATATATATATATATATATATATTATTATACAGGATTTATATAGTGCCAACAGTTTGCGCAGCGCTTTACAATGTGAAGGAAGACAATACAGTTACAATACAGTTCAAAACAGGAGGAACTAGAGGGCCCTGCTCGTTAGAGCTTACAATCTAGAATATATATATATATATATATATATATATATTTACATAAAAAGTACAGTAAAACTGCAGGAAAGGGCACTGGGGGGCAATGTAATGTGAATTTTTTTTTATTTTGAATAGTATCAGTGTGTTTGTGTTTTACATTTGAATTTGCCGCCGGTTCCACCCCCCCGGCGGATGTCACATCGCCGGAGACGGAAGCCGGGGCTCGCAGACGATCGGGAGGAAGCTCCGCCGCCGCATATCGCCCGATAATTTGTCGATCCCTACAGTGTATGGCCAGGCTTAGAATTGAACCACCGACAGTACATTTCTTGCCATCATTTTTTTCCCTTCAATACAAAAATCTCTTCTTAGTATGCAAACTTTTTTCGCTCACGTTTATGTGCCCTTCACTACATTTACTTGCTTCTGTACTTTGTTTGAAAGCACAGGAACTGCATTCAGTGGTGTGAATGAGGGTGATTAGAAAGTACTGATTTTACTGTGCATGCTTTTGAGATTTGCTTAAAAAAATGCAACAGATTACATCTGGTGTAAATTAGTCCTTGGGCCAACCAAGCAGCTGTGTACTTTGAGCAAGCTTCAGCAGAAGGGAACTACTTTAGTTTGCATGGGTCAATCATTTTCAATGGAAACCGCTTTCATATACAAGTAAAAACCTTCATATTTTTTCTACTTCTCCAGAGCTGCTCCCATCCTCTGGAACTCCATATCCCATTCTGTTATGCTATCTCCTACTCTGTCTGTCTTTAGACAATTCCTGAAAATTCACCTCTTCAGGGAAACATATTCCACCTCTACCTAATAAACTTTTACTTTAACCATTAACTCCATTAACTCCCTTTTAGATTGTAAGCTCTGAGGAGCAGGACCCTCCTGCTGTCCATACACTAGTAGCATTTCGTTTGAAATTTTTTTTGGAGAACATTCATTTAATATCGTAACTGTACTGTCTGTCCTCACATTGTAAAGGGCTGCATAAACTGTAGGCGCTATATAAATCCTGTATAATAATAATAATACTGCTAATCATTACTCAAATTGTCATTCCTTTTTTGATGTGATGAGGAACTTCGAAGAAAAAAGATGAAACATTCTTGTTGAAGGAATAAAGTCCTAACAGTGTATGTGGTTTCGTTCGGTAAAGTCTATTCATTTAAAAATCTAATTTTAAGCAGGGGATAACAGAATAATGAAGGGATGTAAAGAAAAAAAACTCTGCTGCTTTATTGTGTTGAAATGTGAGCATACAGTATTTATTTAGCTCCAACAGTTTGAGCAGCGCTTTACAATATATGGGAAGACAATACAGTTACAATACAATTCAATACAGGAGGAATTATAAGGCCCTGCTCGTTAGAGCTTACAATCTAGAAGGGAGGTCAAGTGAAACAGAAGGCAATAACTGTGGGGGATGAGCTAATGGAGGAAATGGAAGTACGGTTGTTAGGTGTGGGTAGGATAGGCTTCTCTGAAGAGAAGGGTTTTCATGGATTGTCTAAAAGCTAATAGAGTAGGAGATAATAGCACAGATTGGGTTAAGGAGTTCCGAAGGATTGGAGAGGCTCTGGAAAAGTCCTGGAGGCGAGCATGGGAGGAGCTGACGAGGGAGCTAGAGAGCAGGAGGTTGTGAGAGGAACGAAGAGAGTGATTAGGTTGGTATTTTTGAGACTAGGTTAGTGATGTAGCTGGGGGCTAAATTGTGAATGGCTTTGTAAGATGTATGTGAATCAATAGAAGCAATCACAATCAGGCCTCATAATCTGTTGCTTCCAGGAGCAAGGGGCATAACTGCCAGTTTACATAAACCCAAAATATATTTTTCAGTATGTCTGAAAGCATGTCTTATTGTATAGAGTTTTCTTAAAGAAGAACTCCAGATTTTTCTCCCCTAGACCACAGATGCATTGTGCATGTAAATTAATCACAAACCCACTGTGAGTTTGTGCGCAACTTTTTTTTTTAAACTTCAACTTTATTAAAGTATCAGGCATACAAAAGGAGAACACAACACCCTCTGCAAAGGGGTTACAAAATGCGTTCAGTGTACCCAATGTGGGCACAAAACAAGTGAGGTGAGTGTCACAGAGATCTCAAAATACATTTTAAAAGGGAAAACGAAAGGGGGAAGGTGGGGGGAGGGAAGGAAAATCAATGGAAGTCAAGCAAACAAGACAAATATGTAAGGATTTCCTCAACTTACAATAGCACTGATATAAGGGTCCAAGCAGCTAAGAAAAACGGGTACTATACCTCACAGGTCTTTCAGGCGGCACACAGCTCCAGGGACAGGTCCTCCATACCCACACGCTCCTCCATCCAACACATTGTGGAGGACTAAGCCTCCTCCGTAGAACAGGTTTCGACCATATCAACCCAGGCTCCCCCATATTTTAGTAAACTTAGCCGGGCAACCCCTGGCTTCATAAGTCAATTTGTACAAGGGAAGTACCTGATTCACCATATTCTTCCAAAGAGTCAGTGAAATGCTAGACGTGTTGGTCCATTGCATCACCACCGTCTTCCTAGCATAGAATAGCAGCAATCTGAGGAATTGTTTTTGGCTAGAGCGCAAACCCACTTCCTCGAAGATGCCCAAAATGCACCATTTAGGGTTACAGACATTGGGGAAATCAAAATGAGCAGACAAAAAACCAGTAACCTGAGACCAAAAAGGTCTAATTTTATCGCATCCCCACAACATGTGGAGCAGATCACCCGGCATCTTACTGCACTTATGGCACTCTGCCGTAGGTCTGTGTCTCATGAGGAACAATCTACGAGGAGTATAGTAGGTGCGATGAAAGAGCCTCAACTGTATCAGCCTGTCTCTGGCGGAAAATGCCGTCACAAAATAGGTATGTAAAAGCTCATCCCAGTCATCATCCGAGTTTGTGCGCAACTTACAGTACATCCTTTAGCTGTATACAGCAAGTTTCTGCAATGTCATTTCTCCTCCTGGCTAAATTTCAGAGTTCTCTGACTTCCTGTTTCCTTCATTTACCAGTCCTGATACTACATGCCCCATGATCCTTTGAGCCTCTGTAGCTTCAGGGCGGGCTATGGGAGCCACTTGTACTAGTTCTAGGAGTTGATGTAAGTGGGTTTTAGGGTTACTGTAGGTGTTTCTGGGCCTTCATGTGTGGGGTAAAAAGGTGTAAATGTGTCATACCTCCTTCTGTTTCAATTCTGTCTTGCAGCATGCCAAAGAATAATAACTTCCTGCAAGGAAACAGAGGAAGGTATATGGGAGGTTATTAGGAAGGCGTTTCCTTCATATGTAATAGAATCATGAAAAAAGAACACAATACATAGTTCAGTGCATTATATTGTAAAAGGAAAAGTACACAAGATATGAGAGAGTCCAGCAATAAATCAATAAGAAGCCATGTACACAAAATAATTACAAAACATGTACAGACTACAGGCATAAACAACTTCAAGACCCCAACATAAGGGGGAGAGGCTCAGGACCCAAACCGTATACCCAGACCCTAAATAGAGCAAGTACACCCTTCGGCTCGAGGTCCAAGGGGACCACAACTTATTGAATTTCCAGGGGCAGCCACGATTGATATAGGGCAGGGGTCTTCAAACTCTGGCCCTCCATTTGTTCTGGAACTGCAATTCCCATCATGCCTAGTCATGTCTGTGAATGTCAGAGTTTTACAATGCCTCATGGGATGTGTAGTTCCGCAACAGCTGGAGGGGCGTAGTTTGAGGATCCCTGATATAGGGGATGCACAGGCAGGGATAGGTTAGCATCGGCAACTATTATCTTGGATAAAGTATTATGCTTTGATTAGGTATTGCACTTCAGCTCTGCATCATCTGAATAACCCTTCTCTATCCCCCCACAAGTAATCTATACAGCTTTCAAAATCTGTACCTCTTTTTATATTGCTGTGATCTTTATTTTCTTCTCTTATGGTCTAAACCTAAATTTTCAAGCTGATTCTAATCTTTACAATCCTGTCCTCCTGCTCTCTTGTTGTCTCTTGTAGCCTGCCTTTGGTTTGAGAAGTTTTCTGTTAGCCATGTGTTTCTCCTATGCACTCCAAATGGCCTAATTGGCAATACCTCCACCCGACTCTCTATACATTTAGAGGATGCCTTTTTTAGGGAATGCACAGGCAGGAATAGCATTGGCAACTATCATTTTGGATGATGTATTATGCTTGGATTAAGTATTGCACTTCGGCTCTGCACTTCAGCGAATGAACAAAGTGTGAATCCACAGCAGACTACTACAAAACACCAGACGGCAGGTGACCTGTTTCCCCATCCAGCTTTTTCATCTCCCAGTCTGCTTCTTAATCTCACCACTCTGTAACATGCACTCCCTACTTCTCCTTCTCACAGTGGTATCCTCTATCCTCAAACTCTCTCTCCTTTACCCCACTTCTCTGCCCCACAGCTTGTATATATTACCCTCATTCCAGTCTTTACCTTATTACTGCACTCATCAACTCCTGCTAATTCTGAGCCCACATACTAATAATACTTCCAGGACACTAGGACATGTCCCCCCATATAAGTCACACTTCCATATAACCTCTCCCACCCTTCTGCTTCTCCACACATCTGGAGATATTTCCCCAAATCCTGGACCACCATCATTTACCTTTGGCCAACATACCCCGCACCCCTATCCTCTAACAGCTGCCACAAACTGGTTTCTATTCCTCTTCTTCCTAGAACCAACTTCACCTTCTACTGTGCCCTTTGGAATGCCCATTCTGTCTGTAAAAAACTCACCTCTCCATGACCCTTTTTGTCTCACACTCCTTTAACCTACTTGCAGTTAATGAAACCTGGCTTTACGAGTCTGACTGTCACTCTCCCATGGTGGCCTACTCTGGACTCACTCTCCGAGGCCTAGTGGATGGAAGGGAGGAGGAGTTGGAATCTTCCTATCCCCGCAAAGCACTTTTCAGGTTCTTCATCCACCTCCCACTCTGTCCCTCTCCTCATTTAAAGCTCACTGTATTCATCTTTTCTCTCCAGTTTCTTTGAGATTTGCTGCAATCTATCAGCCTCCTGAAACAGTATCTAGCTTCCTTGATGACTTCTCTGCCTGGCTACCCTACTTTCTCTCTTCTGAAATTCCCACAATCATTCTCGGTGACTTTAGCATCCCTGTTAATCTTAACACTCCTTTTACTTTCTAAACCTACCCTTCCCTTTTTACTGAAAACAATGGACACATGCTTCTACTCACTCTAATTGCAACTGCCTTGACCTTGTACCTAAAAAGGCCTCACTGGACCCCACCAATGTTAGCAACCTAAGACCTATCTCCTTACTCCCCTTTTTCTCCAAACTCCTTGAACATCTCGTCTACAACCGACTGAGCTGCTACCTCATCGAGAATAACCTTCTTGATCCCCTTTAGTCTGGATTTCACCCCCGCAAAACTCCACAGAAGCTGCTCTCCAAAAACTCACAAACAATCTACTAATAGCTAAAACCAAGGGTCACTTTATACTTCTACTCTTGGACCTCTCTGCTGCCTTTGATACAGTTGATCACCCCCTCCTTCTCAAAAAACTCTATTTCCTTGGTCTCCATGACTGTGCTTGCCGTTGGTTTGAATGTTACCTATTCCACCACACCTTTAGTGTCACTTAAAACTCTGGATGGTCCTTGGACCATTTCTATTCTAGATCTACACCTCATCCCTGGGTCAGCTGATAGCCTCCCATGGCTTCCAATACCATTTCAATGACACCCAAATCTATCTCTCTACCCCTCAGCTCACCCCATCAGCTTCCTCACATATCCGTGATTTACTAACAGGCCATCTGACTGGATGTCACACCACTTCCTCAGACTCAATCTATCCAAAACCTAGCTCAAAAAAGTCCTCCCCCACGTACCCCCCCCTTGAATTTCCTGTCAGGATTAATGGCACAACTATCAGTCTGTCCCCGCATGCCACGGTGCTAGGAGTAACCCTGGACTCTGATCTATTCTTTCGGGCCCACATTCAATCCCTGTTCAAATCATGCTGCTTCAACCTCTGCAACATCTCCAGAATACGCCCCTTTTTAACCATCGACACCACTAAGCTTCTAATTTACTCTCTGGTTATTGTCCACCTCGACTACGTCAACTCCCTCATCATTGGTTTACCTTTACATAGGCTATACCCCCTTCAGTCCATCATGAATGCTGCTGCCAGACTCATCCATTTAGTGTCTAGTACCCCACTTTGCCAATCCCTCCACTGGTTTCCGCTCGCCCAACGAAAAAAATTCATAGTACTAACAACAACTTACAAAGCCATCCACAAGTCTGCCCCCAACTACATCACTAACCTGGTCTCAAAATATCAGCCAAATTGCTCTCTTCGTTCATCCAAAGATCCCCTGCTCTGTAGCTCCCTTGTCACCTCCTCCCATGCTCACCTCTAGGACTTCTCCCAAGCTTTTCCCATCCTTTGTAACTCCCTACTCCAATCTGTCCGACTATCTAATAACCTATCCATCTTTTGATGATCCCAAAAAACCCTTCTATTTAAAGAAGCCTATCCTGCTTCTAACTAATACACTGTGTTTTTACTTTCTCCATCAGTTCAGGGATGGAGAGAGCAGGAGGGTCAGTTGTAATCCAAGATTTATCTTCCCAAAAATCTCAGCCCAGAATTTCGCAATATAAGAGCATTCCCAAAACATGTAAATACAACCCCGGATGGAGTCTACAATGAGGACAAATAGGATCTCGCTGGTCAGAAAATTTAACTGGGCAGGATTGAATTGTAATTGTGATCCATTCAATCCTGCCCAGCAGCAGCACAGCTAGCTTTTAGAACAGGCTGTGTATGTGTGTGTTTGAAGGTGTTTCCTTTTTGAATAATGCTTTGATCCATGAAGCAGGACTTGGGAGGTTTGGATACTTCCTGTAGGTGTGACTGGACAGGATTGAATGCTAAGTAAGATGTATTCAATCCCATCCACCATCAGAGCTGTGATGGAAGTTACATCATTTTCAGAGTCTGAATGACTACAAAGGGGCACCAGTGGTGGACCTGCCAAAACTGGTGTTCAATGGCAAATGCCACTTGAGCTCCACGATGCCAGGCAGTGAGCACAGGGTCCACTAGAGGATGTTGGGCCCTCAGGCCACCCTCATGAAGTCTGTTTCTGATTGTTTGGTCCGAAAAATTCACACCAGTGGCCTGCTGGAGGCCATTTTGTAGGGCTCGGACAGTGCTCATCCTGTTCCTCCTTGCACAAAGGAGCAGATACCGGTCCTGCTAATGGGTTAAGGACCTTCTATGGCCCTGTACAGCTCTCTTACAGTAACTGCCTGTCTCCTGGAATCTCCTAAATGCTCTTGAGACTGTGCTGGCACAGCAAACGTTCTGGCAATGGCACGTATTGATGTGCCATCCTGAAGGAGTTGGACTGCCTGTGCAATCGCTATAGAGTCCAGGTATCACCTCATGCTACCAGTAGTGACAGTGACCCTAGCCAAATGTATAAAAACCAGTGAAAAACAGTCAGAAAAGATTAGCAGAGAAAAAAATGTCAGTGGCCTCCTCCTGTAAAACCATTCCTGTTTTGGAGGTAGTCTCATTGTTGCCCATCTAGTGCATATTTTGTTAATTTCATTAACACCAAAGCAGCTGAAACTGATTAACAACCCCCTCTGCTACTTAACTGACCAGATCAATATCCCAGGAGTTTAGTTGACTTGATGCTATACTCTGATTAAAAATTGTTCCTATAATTTTTTGAGCAGTGTATTTGTAACAGGATGTGAACAATATTAGTGATATAAACAGTAGGAGCTCCTTTTAGTGCTGTTAGCAGAGCATGGAAGGGTTTCCTCAATAACCTTGCCTGAAGCATTGTGTCAAAGTATTGAGGCTAATGTATTTAAACGGTCTGAGTGATTTACAGCCCCACTAATGTGGGGATTTCATTCACAGAACTTTCACCTCTGATAATAACGGGCATGGAAACTAATAATAAATGTCTCTTATTTGCTTCCTTTTGGTCTGTTAGTTATACAGTACCATTGAAAGTGTTTTTCATATCTGTTCAACAAGTACAAAACATAGCCGCTCATCGAGCTTGAAATCTTGTGCACTGATACTTCCTGTGCTCCTGCCTCTAGACTGCTATCAGCCAGCATTTTTCCTTGTTATCTCTATGGACATCAAATAACCTCTCTCTCTTATAGAGAAGGGAGGAAGGGGTTATGTATTCCTAACTTACTCCCTCTCCTGTGGTGATAATGATGCTCAGTACAGTTGTCACCCTAGGACAGGAAGTGAGTCAATGGTAAGATTTGCAGGGTAAAATAAAGAACAAGAAAGTTTTTAAAAAAAGAAAACGTATGCAGCCACCACATCTGAAGACTGGTAAGCAGCAACGCTATCACATTCTGTTCTTTAGGCTTTTAGGCTGGCCATACACTGTGCAAAGTGTAGCTGTCTTCTGATGAAACGGCCAAAACTTGGTTCGTGGGTGGCCTTGTGAACCTCCTCCTACCCAACATCCTTTGATTGAAAAGACAACGGAGCTGGGTGGAGCATTGTTGGCTGAACAGCAGTTTCACCCGCCAGAATATGTAATCCAACATTTCATGTTTCTGATATGTGGCTGCTGTCAGGGGAGGACTGAGCCAGGGGGTAGGGGCGGGGCAATCGCCCCCTGGGCTGCTCTGGTGCTCCATAAAAAGGCTGCACCGCTTCTGCCACAGACATGCCTAAAGGATTTCTGGTGAAGGGAAGTAAAAAGTCCCCGCCGCTGACGTACTGAGTGTGGGATGAAGACACAGTGCAGACCTCCCCCCCCCCCAGCATGGATGGTGTAAACTGTGTCTGAGCAGAGGCCAGTTCCATGCCCCACTGGAGACTCTCCTCCCCCGGCCAGCCCCGGCCGAGCTTTCCCAGCTCCCCCCCAATCAGCCTACGCTGGCCAGGTCAGGAACCCGGATTCGGCCGGTGAGTAGAGAGTACCTGGGATGGAGCTTAAGCCTGGAATGGGGGTCAGGAGGGGACCGGGAAGAGAGTGAATGAAAGGGGGGGTCGAGTTGCTTCACCATGAACCTCTGGTGTGTACTTGCCCTCTGGGCTGAAAGTTGCCAGTCAGCCCCAGCCTGCTGTACCATGTACTTGTATGAAAAAGCATCCCATTTTCTTTGTATTGCTTCCTTTGTGTGAAATCCCTGCCAGTCCCTTTGCTTTCCTATAAAAAATTGACCACACTAGAGATGAAAGCACAGTCAGTTTTCTGTCCGTGCTGAGAAATCAGCCTACTCTCCTCCAATGATCAGACTTGTCCTGACCCCCCCCACACACACACACACACACACACACACATTGCACAGCCACTCACTGAAAAGACCAGTGTGCTGCTGTGTATGTGATCCTTTATAAAAAAAAGGGTAAACATATGTATGTTTTTTATGTATACACACATATTTTGCCTTATATTTCTGTTTAAAATTGAATGGGTTGTTTTACAAGGTGAGGGTTCACATATACTTTAAGATGTTTCGATATTCTGACAGTCCCTGCCATTGGCTGTCAGCATACAGTAGCCTGGCAGGAGAATTCATTCATCTGCATTGTTAAAGCGGAGCTCCACCAAAAAGTTCCGCTTTAGGGACTCGCCACGCAGGAGTGCCGCAGGATGATGTCAAAATCAGATACCTGCTTCCCTCTCCGCTCCTCAAAAGTGCCAATTGTGCAAGAGGAACGGGGAGGGGAGCAGGTATCTGATTTTGACATCATTCTGCGACGCTCCCGCGGCACTCGGAAACCAAAGTTTTCCTCCCTCCACCTGCAGTCTTCTGGAACACTGACATGTCTCAGAAAATTGCATCCACCATTCACAATGTGCATGCGCAGTGGGCACCCGGATGTGAAGCCACAAGCTGTCACACCCAGGTGCACATAGTGAAGATGCCGGCACCGCCAAGGGAGGACAGAGGGTGAAAATGGCTGTGGGTTGAGTGCACTGCTGGACCATGGGACAGATGAGTGGCTGTTTTTCAAAGTTTTTGTAGCTGCTGACTTTTATTTTTTTCACAGGTGGCTGGAACTCTTTAAGCTTCCTACACATATTGAGATTATTGGACATATGATCGTCCATTTTTTTTTTTTTTTTGCATGCTTGTCTCATATCGAAAACGAAGAGGTTCTAAAGTTACGGAAATTGTCCTATGACAGAATACAACTTCGGGATTGATGTAATGTATAGTATTGTATTGTAATCTGTGATTTCTGAGCTTGCTCATCTGTTTTTTTTTCAGAGGAATACTGTACTGTTTAAACGAAAATCGTATATTCGTTAATTTTCCTGTTTGTCCCTTCGGAAAATTATGCATGAACTGTCATGATCGTCTCACGAAAGCTGCGTACTAATGAATAGATTATCATACGATCGCTTGGAAAGCAGTATTTTTCGGCCCATTTCCTGATTGTGTGTACTAATCATTAGCGTGAATGGGGAAATCAGATTTTTTTCCTTGTTGAGTCTGCAGCTAAATTAAAAAAATCGATCAGCTTTAAGTTTGCATATGGAGTCAAAAGCATAAAATCCCGGGAAAAGAGAAATATACTGTCCAAAGTTCCATTCGTTTATTTTCAGGCCTGGTTTGTATTATCAGTAGGATAGCCAGAATCTGAGTAGCTGTTGGGAAGGTTTATTTTCCCTACTTTCTATACATAAGCCCCATTATCTGCCTTTAGAAAACAGAATACGAGACTAATGTACGCCCACTGGTCTCAGTCCAGACATTTTTCAAACATTTTTGTCCTCATGAGGCAGCTAGGCTTCCCCCCCCCCACCTCACACGAGTCACTGCTTTGACTGCTTGTCACACAGTGCGACACGTGTGCAGATATGAGTGTCAGCCTCATTCTAAAGATAATCGGCCGGCTGCATCTTATTTAGCATAGATCTTGGATGAAAATATGCAGAGCTGTGGAAAGAAATCGCACAAAGAGGCTGATGGTGAAAAAAGGAGGACAGAGGAAGAGTTGTGGGGGGGGGGGGGGGGGCTGTGCAGCTGGACTGCTTGTTATGCAGACAGGATGTGAGACATACCGAGAGAGAGCCTGCTGTTCTGCACAGACAGCATTTTACACACTATCATGTCTTCTGCATATGAGGTCACACCAGAAAGTGTGCTGGCTACGGATACATTGTATAGTGTGGGCTGATAGGTTGGAAAGCGTCTTTCTGTTATTCATCATTTTACAGAATGCCCTATATGCAGTCAATGATAAGAACACTGGTGCATCATGGCGGGTTATGGCGACACAGTCTTGTGTTTTCAGCACTTTAACAGATTGGCATGTATAGGTTCGCTCCTGAGATGGTTGTCTCCGATGACTATGAATTAGATGAAATTGCTATGGAAACAAGGCTTGTGCTGCCTACCTCCCCTGATCGCCATGGCAACTAAAGCCAAACCACCATGCCAAAGCTTGCAGAAAACTGCACTCCTTTCTAGCTGGTCCTTTTAGGGTAGCCAAATGAATCAACGCTGAGCTCTCTGCACCTTTTCTAGAAGAAGTTCAGATGTGTCCAAGGACAAGCTACTATTTGTTTAAATGTGGCAGATGTTTGTTACAGAGTGGCCTTTGTCCTCATGTGTAATCAGCAGTACACGTCGTGGTTTTTACTGGATACTTTCAATATTTGCGTCTAGAAATGCAGAATTTTGACATCTTATGCCATCCTGCTCTGAAGGTTCAGTGTTGGATAGAATTTGGTTTGTGAATAAACCTATTACAGTGTTACCTTTGATGTTCTGTCACCCAGATCTGCTGCCAGTAAACGTCTCACACATGGGCATCTATTTGAACTTTTTTATTGACTTCATGTAGAAGGGGCCCAAGGGGCCTGTTTATTAATCCATACCACTGCTTAAAAAAAGGCACATTTATCATTTACTGTGCTCACAAATGTTTTGCTTGCTTCGGGAGAATCTCAAACAAGCAAAGCAATATTCATATAATTGAATAGGGAAACAAAAGTGCCAGGTGAAGGAAGGCCCAACCACATGGTGTGTAAATGCAGTGTGAAAAAAACACAGTGGTGTCCAGAGGAGAATGCATAGCAATATGCTCTTCTCTGTTTATGGCTCCTAAGTAAGACTGACATTAAAGAATAATATACAGGGTGATTAAAAAAAAAAAAAAAGAATAATTTACGGCACAGCTAAATTATACATAGTTACATTGGTCCAGCTTAGTCCAGCTTAGATTTATGTAACTATGTATATACCATACCTGGTCAATGCCCCTGGAAACTGGAAATCAGTGAAGTAGACACTGCCTCTCCACTTCCTTCTGGGTCCCACGCTGAGCAGCTACACTCCTGCTTACTGAACACAGGAGTTCGGCCTCTTGGAACGGGCGCCATTCGGAGAATGCTTTGCATTTTCTGAAATAATGCAAAGTGTTCTCTTACTGGGCGAGGTGGGGCAGTGACATCATACTTTCCACCTCATCCAATCAGAAAATGCTTAGTAAAGCATTCCCTGAATGGAGGCTGTGCTAAGTCGCTAACCTCCTGTATTCAGAATGCATCAGACCAGCCGGGACCTGGAGGCTAGTGGGGAGCACCGGATTCAATGTTTTCCAGCTTTTTAGGGGCATCAGCCAGGTATGTTATATACAGGGCTTTTTTTCAGCGGGAACTTGGTGGAACTCAGTTCCAGCACCTTTGGCTCAGGACCTCGGCTCCCTGCTCACCACCATCTCATGTAAACACAGAAGTCCGGCTTCTGTGTTCACAAGTGACAGCTTGTCTCCCAACGGCTCCCACAGATCTGATGTCCTGAGTGTTTCCCACTGGGTGCAGGATGGGGATAAGGGAGATGCAGGTGCCCGGGATGCAGTGCAGATGCTGACAACTCCAGTGGATGATTTCTTTGCAAGTGAGATAGGCAGAGCCAACAGTAGTGTGCGGGGAAGTACTAGAGCCAACTTGGTGCTTCTGCTTAATACAGCAAGTAAGACATGAAAGATGGTGGAGCTTTAAAGGAGGTGGGGAGAAGATGGGGGCATTGGAGGAGGGGGGGGGGGAGTTGCATGCAGAGGTGAGAGCTGAAGAGGGGTGAAAGTGAGATGTGGATAGGGGATGCTGAACTATGTACTATGTATGCAGCATACCCCTAAACTCTGCACTATTTACAAAATGCACCCCAAATTCTGCCACTATTCCATGCGGTTTGGAGTGTGTGTGTGTAAGGGTTGGGGGGTCGTGGTTGAGTTCCTGTACCTGTTTTCTGAGAAAAAAAGCCCTGGTTATATACATACTTACAATGTTCTAAGCTGAACCAATGGAACTATGTATAGCAGGGGTGTCCAAACTTTTTTCAAAGAGGACCAGATTTGATGAAGTGAACATGTGTGACAACTGACCATTTTGCCTGGCATTCTTTGGACCATTAAAATGCAAATTAACTATTTTATGCAAAGTTTTTTGCAAACGGCATACTTTAAATTTCGTCAGATAGATGACAAATCTAAACAGGTGTCAAATCACTCTGCCTTTCATAGCTGAAGGCCAGATGAAAAAAAATCCAGGAAGCTGAAATATATGTCAGGAACATTGTAAAGTACATTACATATTATTGGTAATAAAGGTTGTCTGGTAACTTTTAGGTTAAAAAAATATAAACAGGAACATAACACCAAGTATACATGTTGTGTCCAAATATATTTATAACTGAATTAGACCAACTGACATTAACTGAGATTTTACAGTGTATTCATCTCAATTCGGAGCATGCGTGCTCCCAAATCAGTCACACAAGGGTTAACCACATAAACGCAATATGAACTCACCGATGATGATTAATGATGGAAAATAGCAAAAGCAAAAATAGTCATGAATGATGCCAATGTATTTTTCCAAATTACCTGTGGGGCCGTGTTAAATCGGCCCGCGCGCCGGACTTTGGACACTCCTGATGTATAGTATAGCCATACCTAGATTTATTTTTTATTTTTAAAGAGTAGCTTAAGCCTGAGTTCACATATATGCGTGTAGCAATCGCGCTGCAATTCAGTAATGCATGTGTGTGTGAATACCTTTGTGGTTTTTGAAGCAAATTTCCCATTGACTTCTTTGCTCAAATCACTTCCATTGACTTCTGTGCACAAATTGTTCCAATTGATTTCTATGCATAAATCGCTCCCCGTGACTTCTGTGCACAAATCGATTCCATTGATTTCTGTGCACAAATCACTCCCAATGACTTTTATGCACAAATCGCTCCCGTTGACTTCTGTGCACAAATCGCTCCCGTTGACTTCTGTGCACGAAGCACTCCCATTGATTTCTATGCATAAATAGTTTCCACTGACTTCTGTGCACAAATCGCTCCCATTGACTTCTGTGCACAAATCTCTCCCATTGACTTCTGTGCACAAATCGCTCCCATTGACTGTAATGCAAAATGCGACTTTGACTTTGAATTGCAAACGTATGTGAACACTTATTGCCGAATGGTACTAAACTCTGTTGTGAGTGTAGAACGCACCGCTCCAAACTCACACAGGACTCTTTTTGCAATGCATTCAAAACGCATTCCGTGAGCATCGCAGATGATGTGGTGTCAACCACATCAATAGTTAAACAATATATCTTGCCTGTCATGGAAATCTGCACGTTTTAAAATGCAGCCACAATGGCATATGTGTGAAGCGGGGCTTAGGCATGGGTCATAGGCTGGACATAGTTTTCCTTAATCAGTCCTGGCCATTTTTCAGTTTTCAGCATTCTGATAGTTTGACTAACAATTACTTGGTCATGCAAAACTGTACCCAAATGAATTTTATATAATTTTTTAGAGACAAATAGAGCCTTCTTTTGGTGGTATTTAGTAATTTAGGTGAAGGGGTTAATGTACAGGCCATGTACAGTGAGAGGACGGAGAAAGAGGTTAATGTGCAGATGTGCAGGATAAGGAAGGTGAGGGGTTAATATACAGATCAGATCAGAGACAGGATGGAACTGACATATAAGGTAGAATGGTGAAAGACAGTAGAGAGGTGGATGACACTGTTCTGGTACCGGATGACACTGGTACTGGCTGCCATCAGGAAGCTGTCTTTCCTTACACACCAAATTTATTGGCTTTGTACCTTTTGTTATTTTTTATGCGTTAACAGTACACTGTTTGCATCTGTGCTAGGGGTCATTCAAGCCCATTTTAAAAGAATGAAATACTTAAAGTGGTTGTAAACCCGCTGAAAAAAAAAAACCCTGCAAGATAAAGGCATAATGTGCTAGTATGCATCGCATACTAGCATGTTACGGAATACTCACCTTACAACGGAGCCCTCCCGGCATTGCCCGGCAAACACTGACATCTTCTCCCATGCTTTCTTCTGGGATCCGGCACCGCTGTGAGTGAGCGCAAAGACGTCACTCCTGCGCATGCACGTGGGAGCCCTCGATTCTGGCAAGAAGCTGTAAAGTTCCTTACCTACAGTAAGTCTTATCATAGGCTTACCTGTGGGTAAAAATAAGAAATCGGGGTATACAACAGCTTTAAAACTTCATCCTGACATAAGGAGCACACTTCTGTCCCTTTATCTATAAACAATGGACGGCAACTAGTTGAATTTACCAACAAGTATTGCTACAACAGTTATTTGTTTAAATATGCACTCACACTGCATTGTTAAGACCCGCTTCACACTAGCGCGACTTGTCAGGCGACTTGGTCGCCTGACAAGTCACGGTGGGTCGCCTGCCATAGATTAGCACAGGACCCGTTCTAATAGGAGCGACACAAGTCACTCCGACTTAGAAAAAGGGTCCTGTACTACTTTGGGGCGACCTGGAGGCGACTTGCATAGACTTCAATTATATGAAGTCCGTGCATGTCGCGCCGAGGTCGCGGGGTCGCCCCAGCAAGTAGCGTCGCCCCTATGTGAACGGGGTCTAATGGTAAATCTAAGCACCCATTTACACTTAGCGTGTAAAAAAGTGAGTACACTTAGTAAGTTTGCGTTTTCAGGTGATTTTGAAGCATTTATTTGCATGCAACAAATATGCATTTAAAAAAAAAAATGTGTTTTGGCCATTAGAAAGTGATCATTTGTGACATCATATTGTCATTGTCATCCTTGTATCTGTTTCCTGTTTTTTCCGAGGGCTTTTGTGCTGTTGGAGCTCTTGATCCATGTCCACTACACCTATATCTTGCCAAGTTCTCTGCCGCTTTGCACAGTTTTTGTAATTGCTATCATTGGGGTTGCAGAGATTTTTGTGGGCCCTCACCAGGCAAATGAAAGTCTTATACTCCTGAATCCTCCAATTTGTTCACAGGCCTGAGGTTTATAGGATTAGGTACATGGTTATGTGTGAAAAATACACTAAAATGCTTGTGTTGCACTCCCATGAAAGTCCATGAGGCAAAAATGCATTTTTTTGCTGGAAGAAAATCTTCTTAAATTTTTTTAAAATGACAAGCAGCAACATAATGCGAAGGCGTGAATGGGCATCATTAAATTTAAATTGGAATCTTAATGTTGATTTCTGTCTTGCTTTAGGCAATATGCAACCATTCACAATGTGTGATTGGGGGCTTAAAGTGGAACTTTAAAAGTCCTGCTTTCCAAAACTGTGACATGCAATGTCTCCTCTGCAATACAAGAAACCTAACTGCCTGCTTGTAGTCTGTGTTGGAATGTACACCGATCTCCAATATAAATTCCGGCACAGCGCTTGTGCCGGGATGACCGCAGTCCTGTGTGCCGTTATTTCTTGCCAGCCAATGAAGACGGCCGCAGCCCGGCACCTGAAGGAAGGAGATGGTGGCATTGGCAAGGAATTTTAGACTGTTAAAGGCTAGATAAATATTAAATCACCTTAAGGAGATTATGAGACATTATATAGTCAAATTGTAATATGTGTGGCCAGTTTAAACCACCCTCAGTTGTATTCTTTAAAAAAAAACGACTTTTCCTTGGTTATGCTAACTTAAACCCTAAGATGCCTTTTCTGATTTGCCTTGAAAGTATAACTAAAAGTAAAACTTTTTTTTCTCTTTCGTTCATTGACGGACACCGCTTCATATCTTCATTGACAGTTGGGCTATGCTGCTCTTCATAGGAGTAGGACAAAGAGTTAACAAGGCTCGGCTACACTCCTAGAGAGTCCCAGGGGGTATACTCCCACTTCCTGCTATCGGATCTCAGTTTTCTTTCTGCGTAGTCAGAAGTAAGAACCTAGCTTCTTGCTGGGATCTTTGGTCCCAGCATTTTATTCCTTTTTAAAAGGAACTTTTTTTCCTTTTGTGGTCCATTAACCTTCTTAGCGGTATTCCCGAGCGTGGCTCGGGGTTAAATTTCAGAGCCAAAAGTGGTAACCCCAAGCCACACTCGGGGTACCGCCAGAAGCATCGCTGGATCCTGTAAAAGAGGTTACTTACAGTACCTTGTCACCGAGATCCAGCGATGTATGCGAGCGGTATGCGGTGGCGGATCTTCCTCCCGATCCTCTCCGTGCCCCGGCTTCCGTCTCCTGCGACATGACGTTCGCAGGGGGGTGGAACCAGCAGCAAATTCAAATGTAAAACACATTGCCAATTGCCAACACAATGCCATTCAAAATAAAATAAATTCACATTACATTGCCCCCCAGTGCCCTTTCCTGCAGTTTTACTGTACTTTATGTATATATATTATTTTTATATTATATTTATGTATGTTAATTATATTATATTAAAATTTATGATTTTGTGTTTCAAACTTTATCATACCCAAGAACGCACAGTAAAAAAAAAAATAATATGTAAATAGTTGGTTTGGGCTGTTCATTCTCAAGAATTACATGCAAAATAATGGTACCGCTTTCAGCACCTAAAATCCGAAAGAATCATACCGCCAGGGAGGTTAAGGGTCAGGTTCCTCCTTTCCCTGGTAAGGCACATTCTATGAGGGTGCTTAGTGCATCCTGGGCATTTTGCAAGGTGGCCACCTGGTCGTTTGTACATACGTTCACCAAGTTTTACAAAGTGGATGTCCTGGCATCTGCAGATACTGTGAAAAAAGTAAAGTGCGCTGGTCTGTGATATGCTGCTACCAGATGAAAAAATATGTGATAAAATAATTGATGGTGCGCTATATCAAAAATTATAAAGTGTGTATTCCAATCAATACAAACACAATTCCAAATATAAACAAAATATATATACAGAAATAGTGAAGAAAAGTCCCACGACACGACTGTGTCAATAGTGAGACCACCAACAGTGATGGTGACAAGTGAAAGTGTCTGCTGTACAATACAAATCAAAATGTATATAAACGGTGTACAAGTCCCAACACAATTGTATCATTGGTGAAACCACCAACAATGGTGAGGTGCTGACAGGTGATGGTTAATTCGCTTTGTGAATTGAAGTTCCCTCCACCTGCTGGAAAGCCTCCTTACCGGACGGAATGGGGTAAGTGCTTTTCTCTAGTGAAAATGAACAATCCTGGTGCCCAAACTGAACAAAGTGCTCCCCGTCGTGCATTCACAAGGGCCCGTCAGGCCTCTTACCAGATCAAATGGGTATATCAAGCACTGCACACTGCCCTCAGGTTCAACCGATATTGGTAGCCACAATGGATGTAGAAGTCCTATGTCACTCCACTGTTCACATTCGGGTAGGTTTCTGTGTTCAGATAGTGCTCATGGCCACTTGTTATGGGTGATTATGAGGATCATTTCGCTCCAGCATTAACATGTAAAAGAATAACTGCCCATGGTGCATTACCCTTGATATTGCTTTATTAAATAAAAAATTGCACTTACATGTATGCGGAATAAACTTCACATAAAGATAAAAAGCGTTGAGGGATTCCTAAATGCCTGGGTCCGGCTGCAGCTCGGATCCTAAGCGACGTGGTGACGACACGCCTCCTGCCTGACGCGTTTCCGCCGATTGGCTATCTTCAGATATAATAAAGCAATATCAAGGGTAATGCACCATGGGCAGTTATTCTTTTACATGTTAATGCTGGAGCGAAATGATCCTCATAATCACCCATAACAAGTGGCCATGAGTACTATCTGAACACAGAAACCTACCCGAATGTGAACAGTGGAGTGACATAGGACTTCTACATCCATTGTGGCTACCAATATCGGTTGAACCTGAGGGCAGTGTGCAGTGCTTGATATACCCATTTGATCTGGTAAGAGGCCTGACGGGCCCTTGTGAATGCACGACGGGGAGCACTTTGTTCAGTTTGGGCACCAGGATTGTTCATTTTCACTAGAGAAAAGCACTTACCCCATTCCGTCCGGTAAGGAGGCTTTCCAGCAGGTGGAGGGAACTTCAATTCACAAAGCGAATTAACCATCACCTGTCAGCACCTCACCATTGTTGGTGGTTTCACCAATGATACAATTGTGTTGGGACTTGTACACCGTTTATATACATTTTGATTTGTATTGTACAGCAGACACTTTCACTTGTCACCATCACTGTTGGTGGTCTCACTATTGACACAGTCGTGTCGTGGGACTTTTCTTCACTATTTCTGTATATATATTTTGTTTATATTTGGAATTGTGTTTGTATTGATTGGAATACACACTTTATAATTTTTGATATAGCGCACCATCAATTATTTTATCTGCAGATACTGCTTTTGGCTGCAAAGTCTTGCAGGCCGCTGTTGCAGAGGCTGCGGCCTCTTGAGGGTGTGATTTTTTTCTGGTAGGTGAGCCCCAGTTGTTCCTGGTTGGGCTCTTTGGTTACCTGGTTGGCTATGTTTAGCCCTTTTGGGATTTCGGTTCTTTTTTGCTGTGTTTCCAACCCCTCATGATGACACTGGTTTGGGACGTCCCACCTGTCAGTGAAGATATGAAGCTGTGTCCGTCAATGAATGAAAGAGAAAACTGGATTTCTGTCTTACCGTAAAATCCTTTTCTCTGATGTTCATTGACGGACACAGCACCCATCCCTTTGTTGAGTTAGGTTATGTATTCTTCTGATGCTGCTTGTTACTAAACTGAGATCCTATAGCAGGAAGTGGGAGTATACCCCCTGGGACTCTCTAGGGGCATAGCCAAGCTTTGTTAACTCTTTTCCTCCTAGTGTCCTACACCTATGAAGAGCAGCATAACCCAACTGTCAATGAAGATGTGAAGCTGTGTCCGTCAATAAACATCAGGGAAAATGATTTTACGGTAAGACAAAAATCAATTTTTTTGTTTTGGATAGAGTGGGGAGGGATTAGAATACCCATCAGGTTCCTATTGCTATGTGTGTGCCCCCGTTAGGGAGACTCCCCTTCTGTATTTGTCTTGGTGATTGTTATCACTGAAAATAAAGTGATATAAAAATCCCAAATTTATGGTTGTTTCCAGAGCAGGGCTAGAGGGGAAAGCCTCCTATTGAGGACAGTAGTTTGGGTGACCTTGGTGATAAGCATGGATACCCTCACTTTTGATGGATTTCCTCTTCCTGTTTTAGCTTTGAGACTGGAAGTGCAGAAAAATATTCCCAATGGGACACATATGGACAAATAAAATGGCTAATGGAAAAGGGTTTTACCCCTCCCTTTTCTTTATAGAAAATTAAAAAAAAGCTTTGCCTTTAAATTCTACTGTAAAGATGCAAGAGCTAGGGCAGTCATCCTAATCCTGGCTTTACTACGTCTCGAATAATCAAAGATGAACAAGCATGAAGTGGGTTAAGAACTTTTTGGGTTTCACTGGCTGCATGTTTGTTCCAGGTCAGTGGCTGACCATGAAAAACTATTCAGCAACATAGCTCCTGTTTTTCTCTCTTCACAGGTAAACTTTTAAAGGGACACCCCTTCCTTAGTAATACTCACATTATCAGTGATCCAGTTCTATTTCTGCCTACATTGCTGCCTGAAAGAAAACCCAGTGCTTCTGGGTTTCATGGAGCACGTGAACTTCTCCCATTGACAGTGCATAGCTCTAGCAGACAAACTTAGCGAGATTACATGATGGAGGTGGTGATGTCACTGCTTCCCCTACCTCTGCAATAGTGGATTTTATTTCTGCCTGCAGCGAAAGCAGGAGCAGTGTGGGGTAGCTAATTAATTGAGTAAAAATGGGGGTGGGTACTTTAAAAAAAAACACCTTTCCACTTTTCACTGACATTGTCTCTTTAAGTGGTAATGCAAGGACAAAGATGTTAACCCCAGGGCTTTCATCCTCAAAAACAAATGGACATTGACAGCTCCCATGATTTCTCCTGATGGATTGCCTATGAGCACTGCTTTTTTTTTGGCTGTGTTTGAAAATATGGTCACCTGCTCCTGTATGATCAGCTCTTGCAGTGCACTCTATTGGCACTTTTCCACTGCAAGTACCGGCTCGGCTCTACTCGGCCCTGCTTGGCCCGGTTTGCTTTTCCACTGCTGGTACCGCATGGTACGGTGTTGGAACGGTTCGGTACGGTACGGTATGGTTTGCTTTTCCACTAAAGTAGTACTAAGTTAAGTGGGTGGGATAACAACGGGGTGGGTGGGATTCTCTGACCAATCAGTGGCTAGTAGTGACTGCATGCAAAGGATTGTGGGATATGGTACCGGGTATGGTACCTCTTGGAACCACAATCGAGTAGGTACTGTTTTTGAGAGCCGTACCGTTCGGTTCCATGCAGTGGAAAAGTGCCGCCGTACCGTACCGTTCCTACACTATACCATGCGGTACCAGCAGTGGAAAAGCACAAAAGCGAGCCGAACCGTTCGGTTCCATGCAGTGGAAAAGCACCATAACTTATACCAAAGTTAAATACAGAAAAAACAGGATTATATTGTATCTGTAGTTATACTGCCATAATTTATATAGCAGGAAGTGACAGCCCGATAATGTAAAAATAGGGAAGTCAAGCGCACAGAAGCCAAAATAGAAATAAAAAAAATGGTACCTCTTTTTTTGTGTGTTTTTAGTTGCATTTTATAAGGAACTAAACTCTTCCTGATAATGACTGCAAAAGGGAACACAAAGAGAATAAAGCAGCAGATGGTAAAAGATCACTTATAATAGGGGTAATCTGATCAGCATACTAGGATCCATAGATGTAATAGAGGCCAGACCTTTGCCTTCCTGGATCAGTGGTGGAGCTATGGCCTTCTGTGTTGTCCTAAAGCTATAGACCCCCTGTTGTAAAGAAGAGTAGAATGAGAGACACTACAGTTAAAAAAAAATATTAGTTACCATGACATATGGCAAGGATACACAGTGTTGGGAACAGAGAAGCCACCATTGATAAGTACTTGTAGAATATGTAAAATAGCTTTGTGTATGTATACATCTATCATACTAATTGCCGAAACATAGCATTTTGTAGTTATTGTCCTTATGAAGCTACTAAAAATGAGTTTTTAACAGGATAAGACAGTGATCAGGCTGTTTTGTAGGGTACAGCAATCTACAATAGGTAGTTCTGGGCAGCAAATACCAGTCTTTGGCTCTTAGCTAGCTTTTAGGTCAAATATCTTTTTAATTCAAATTTTGAATTATTTATAAATTCAAAAAACACATATAACAAGTCACACATCAGAATAGTATGTGTCAGAGTGTAAATATAGAAAGGGGTAGTAGATATCATATAGCAATAAACTAATAACAACCAGGCCATGGTAAGAAGGCAAAGTTATAGTTAGGAGGGAATATCAGAGAATTCAATGTTACTAGCTAGGAAATTACAATAGGACGACTAAACAGAAGTAATATCACGTGCAAGCATTTGGTTAGAAAACAGTAGTGAACTCAATGTACTGTATATAACAGGGTGTTATCTTCCTACAAAGGTTTTTGGAGGTGAATGTAAAGACACGTATTGCAACATTGATAAGGCTCTGAAGCTTTCTAAATCTCTATGGGCTCACAAACAGGTCCATATAGTACGGGTCTTTTTAGGGTCAATACTATCTTCAGATTCATAATATCTTTAATGTGGAACCTCACTCTCTCAGTCAGCATTGGCTATTTTTAATCCATATTCTGCTAGTATTTGTAAATACATAGTTACATAGTTAGTGAGGTTGAAAAAAGACATCAGTCCATCCACTTCAACCTATGATGTGTGTGTGTTTGCTGTTAACCGTACATTGTATACCCCTGTATGTTGTGGTCTTTAAGGTGTCCATCTAATAGTTTTTTGAAACTATCAATGCTCCCTGCTGATACGACTGCTTGTGGAAGAGAATTCCACATCCTTACCGCTCTTACAGTGAAGAACCCCTTACGCACTTTAAGGTTAAACCGCCTTTCCTCTAGTTTTAGTGAGTGGCCACGTGTCTTATTGTATTCCCTTTCTCTGAATAGTTTGTTCCTTATGCTAGTTTCGCCAGTACAGTATTTGTACATTGATATCATATCCCCCCTCAATCGTCTCTTCTCCAGAGAGAATAAGTTCAGTGCTTGTAGTCTTTCCTCATAGCTGATGTCCTCCATTCCCCTAATTATATAGGAACGTATATTATATTTACTTGTTTTAAACGTTTTTCACATTTCTTTAGTTACTTCTTGGTTTCCAGTCCTTGGCAAACTATGTCATACATCCCAGTAGTAATGGGGGGGGGGGTGAGGGGTTTTCTCAGCTACGCATACCCTTCTGCCTGCATGCCTGAGCTAAGGGCTGATGGATTTCAGGACATAAATGCTACATGAATCATTTGCCCTTACTCAGGGTGGCCATGCTAGGGTGATGTTTTTCAAAGTGATTTCTTAGCAAAATAAATTATGGAGACATGGATGGATTGATGGGGGAGTTTGCTTTGAATATTAAAAAACATTTTTGGTTTGTGGTACTGGGATACAGTGTAGTTCTGCTTTAAAGCGGTTGTTAAGCAACTGTCTTGTCTTCATACAATCCTCTGTGTTTAATAATGTTAGGTGCCCCAGTATCTGTGCTTTATAAAAAAATGCCTTTCTATACCTTATTTCAGAGCGCCTCTCAGCGCTCACATGACTGGTTGCCTCTCCCCTCTCTTGATCTGACAGCTACAGCGGGAGGGGCCAAGAATTCCCCACTGATATTAGGAGGAGAGAGGCGGGCAGTCACGTGAGTGTCGAGCGGCGCTCTGAAATAAGGTATAAAAAGGCATTTTTTTTAAAATAAAAAACAGATACTGGGACATCTAACATTATTAAACAGAGGATTGTATGTAAATTTAAAAGAAATTAGAGCAGCAGGAGGGGAGGGGCAGGCACTGTCACGAGCTGACAGGCAGGGAGGAGGGGGGAGAGGAGTACAGAGGAGAGACAGCGAACGATGGAACCACGTAAACTGACCACAGTGTCAGAGCTCAGCAGTCATGCTAAACAGTGGTCAGTTTACAGGGGGAGGGCAGATCTCGGCAGGATTAACCAGGTATTTCAGGTGATACAAGGGGTGAAATTACATAGCATAAGCACAAGCACATGCTTTAAAGAAACAGGATCCATTTTGTTTTTTGTTTTTTTTGTTTTTTTAGGGTAACAAAAGCTTTAAAGGAGTTGTAAAGTCAGAAGGTTTTTTATCTTAATGCATCCTATGCATTAGAATAAAAAAACCTTCTGGGTGTAGCAGCCTCCCCAGCACCCCTAATACTTACCTGAGTCCCCTCTCTTTCCAGAGATGTCCACAAGTCCTTCGGCCGTCCAGGACTCTCCCTTCTGAGTGGCTGAAACAGAGAAACAGCGTCATTGGCTCCCACGGCTGTCAATCAAAGTCAGTTAGCCAATCAGGAGATATAGGGGGCGGGCCGAAACAGCAGTGCCGTGTCTGAATGGACACAGGGAGCTGCAGCTTGGCTCAGATGCCCCCATAGCATGCTTGCTGTGGGGGCACTCGACAGGAGGGAGGGGCTAGGAGGAGCAACGAGGGACCGAGAAGAAGAGGAACTAACCAAAACCAACTGCACAGAGCAGGTAAGTATACAATGTTTGTTATTTAAAAATAAAAAAGATTATACAATCACTTTATTTGGGCTTACTCAAAAATGTGCTCTTAGCTAGCTTTTGATGCTTGCAGCAGCCAATCAGCAGCTTTCTGTTCCAAAATATCTGTCCTGCTGTAACAGAAATGGTCTGATTATAATTATTTCATTGGAATGCTATGCACAATTGCTAATAAATGTTACACAAGTTCTGTTTTTTATAGTTCCTACGGTTGCCTGCCTCGTGTGATAATCGGACATCAATGCATCTCTTTGGAAAAATTGATTTAAATGGATGATCACCCACTTACATTCCCTTCCGTCAACTTCTGTTTTTTGTAACGGATTAAAACCCCGTTTTTTCTTCCCTTACAAATACAAATTAAACGAAAAATGGATGTAAACAAAAAAGCTGTCCGTTTTTGCACAAAAAAATGGCTCCAGGGCTCAAGTGGTTTAGGACTCTAGCTGGAGGATGTAAAAAACGGATGTAAATTTCTAATCCGTTCCTTCTTTGAAAAACATGACTGAACTGATTAAACCAATGGTCCACATGTATGAAAGGGACTTTAGGAACCACATGAAGTGGAAGATTAGTTTCACATTTATATTTAACACTAGGCAGGCAACTGTAGGAGCTATAAAAAAAAAAACAGAAATTACATTTATTGTTTGTATCTTTGATCTTGAAGTGATTATTACGCAGAAAGTATGCAGTGTGGTGATTGTACCAACATGTAAGTGTGCAAAACCTACTTAGATTATTGTACGAATCTTGAACATGAGGCCCATACATCAGAATTAATAACAATAAATGTTAGGCATTCCACTTGTTAAAGTGGAACTTCATCCAGGTCTGAAGCTAAGCAGCGTAGCTGCTCTTGCATAAGATGTACTGACCGGATTAGACTGTCCCAAAGCCTCTGGAGATGTGTAATGTGATCCCAGGAGACTGCGGACAGGGAGGGCAGATCCAGCAAACATCTAACTGTCAAGGTCTTACCTTGCCCTCCTGTTGGCAGCCGTCTTGGACATGTGCGGACTGCTGCCTCTTATGGCGCTTTTCCACTGCATGGAACCGAACGGTACGGCTCGCTTTTTTGCTTTTCCACTGCTGGTACCGCATGGTACGGTGTAGGAATGGTTCGGTACGGTACGGTACAGCGGAGCTTTTCCACTGCATGGAACCGAACGGTGCGGCCCTGAAAAACAGTACCTACTCGATTGTGGTTCCAAGCGTACCGTACCGGTACTAAATTCCACAACCCCTCCCATGCAGCCTGATTGGTCCTCACTATAAGGCAGTGATTGGTCAATAATCATCACTGTCATTGTTTATGCGGCAGTAGAGGCGGTGCAACCACAGAATAATCCTGCCCACTACTTATCAGTACTATAAACAGTGGAAAAGCAAACCATACCGTACCGTACCGAACCGTTCCAACACCGTACCATGCGGTACCAGCAGTGGAAAAGCAAGCAGGGCCGAGTAGAGCCGAGCCGGTACTTGAAGTGGAAAAGTGCCATTATAGACTCTGATTGCATCATCACTTGCCTGCTGCCTGGGCGTTGCACAGTGATGATGCTGAATACCTGGCTATATCTATCACCTGATGGGTTGCAGTCCTTGCCCTTGTGTTTGTGCTCCAAGGTGCATCGCTGCTAGCAGTCTTCTGTTCTCCGTGGTCCTCCATGTATGATTTGGCTTGGCTGACGACTCTCCTGGCTCTTGACCCGGCATCGGAATACGACCTGGCATTGGCAGGCAACCCACTTCTGGACTCGACCTTGGCTTGGATGACTTTCCGCTTCTGAACTTGACCCTGGCTTGTTCCTGCTTCCACTTCGTCACTCTTACTGTGCATTTTATTGTTGTTTGCTCCAATAAACTGCTTTATTTTACCTGCATCCCCCTGGTACCCTGACATTTCCTCACCTAGAAGAGGAATAAGAAAGTGGGAGCAGGTACCTGCTAAAAAGAGTCCTTGTTCCACACCTATAAAAAACAAAAATTGAAATGTGTAAAATAGAAGGGTGGGGGGGGGGGGGGTCGCTGGAAATATGTAAAGGGAGCATGAAGGTCTGCTTGAAATGTAGCCCAGATGAACATGTTTATCTATTAGGTACGTGGCCAATCTGTTTGAGGATTCACTGTGATCATGTTCTTTGTGGCTTTTTTAAATCTTAAAAATGTTAAGAGAATGCTCTGGTGATTCATCCCAGATTTGGCTCAGTCGTGGAAGTAGCTCTTGGAAAAACGTCTGTTCTTTTCTCCAGGAGCTGTGTAATACTTGTACACTTCCTGGAGGTAAGGATGCATACGATCCAGTCTGGACAGAAGCTGCTGTGTTGGCAGGGAGCTAGTCACACATAAACTGAGTCACTATGATGAATAGCAGTACCTATTCAGGACTCAGTGATGTCTGTAGTCATCACAGTCCAGGCAAATGTTGTGGTGGCCAATACAAAAAGCATGTGAAGACCCCCCCTCTGTCTGTGAGTAAGTGATATCCTGGAAATCAGCTCTGCTATAGAATGGATGCATGCATGATGAGTCAGGATATTGTAGGTTCTCTTCACGTTTGCAGTTTTAAAGAAAAACTCTCCTAAAATGTATGTTTTTACTGGTCATAGATCATAGACCTATGATATTGATTAATAAAAACTGTTCTCAGACAGAAGCAGCTTCCTTGGCTGTAAAGGATAGGAGAATTTAAAGTAGAACGTTACCCATAACAGCTTGATAAAAAATAATTGTTCTTTAGCAACGAAGACACTGTACATTCCACATTATTAATTATGCTACCAAAATTAGTGTGCGCTGTAAATTATTCCAACATTGCTCCTGTTTCTTCTTGCTGGAGGCTGCCATTTTCCTGAAGCCCAGACCCCTGAACAGAAGTAAAAGATGAAGTGAAACTAAACCCATTGATTTAACACTTTAAAAAAGTTACATTCCTGAGATGCCAGGACTGATGACTGCTAACTGTTACATTTGCTTGTGCCAAACTGTCAAACCATTAAATGGCTGAAGTCATAACTTATCTAATGTGCACCACCATGGTAGTTGCAAAACAAACAGAAGCAGTATCCTTAGCTGTAAAGGTTAGGAGGGTTTAATTCCCTTTTAAGGATGTCAGCAGATCGGCCTCTACAAACTCGGCAGTGCCTAAAAATTGAGAGCAACTGAGCATGTGCAGAGCAGGGTGAGATGGGGTATTACTGGATTTAAACAGTATAGACACTTATTCTTAATGTTTAACATAGCTATACATGCAAAAGGGGTCAGCCTGAAATGATCTAGCAGGACTTAATTTTCTGACTAAAGTTTCACTTTAATTCCACTTTAAGGCTGTCAGCAGATTGACCTCTACAATCTTGGCAGTGCCTAAAAAGGGAGAGCAACTGAACATGTGCAGAGCAGGATGAGACAGTGCATTACTGATTTTGCAACAGTATAGGCCCTTATTTTTAATATTTTACATACAGTTGTGCTCATAAGTTTACATACCCTGGCAGATTTTATGATTTCTTGGCCATTTTTCCGAGAATATGAATGATAACACAAAAAAATTTCTTTCACTCATGGTTAGTGTTTGACTGATGCCATTTATTATCAATCAACTGTGTTTACTCTATTTAAATCATAATGACAGCAGAAACTACTCAAATGACCCTGATCAAAAGTTTGCATACCCTGGTGATTTTTGGCCTGAAAACATGCACACAAGTTGACACAAAGGGGTTTGAATGGCTATTAAAGGTAACCATCCTCACCTGTGATCTGTTTGCTTGTAATTCGTGTGTGTCTATAAAAGGTCAATGAGTTTCTGGACTCCTGACAGACCCTTGTATCTTTCATCCAGTGCTGCACTGACGTTTCTGGATTCTGAGTCATGGGGAAAGTAAAAGAGTTATCAAAGGATCTGCAGAAAAAGGTAGTTGAACTGTATAAAACAGGAAAGGGATATAAAAAGATATCCAAGGAATTGAGAATGCCAATCAGCAGTGTTCAAACTCTAATCAAGAAGTGGAAAATGAGGGGTTCTGTTGAAACCAAACCACGGTCAGGTAGACCAACTAAGGTTTCAGCCACAACTGCCAGAAAAATTGCTCGGGATGCAAAGAAAAACCCACAAATAACTTCAGGTGAAATACAGGTCTCTGAAAACATGTGGTGTGGCTGTTTCAAGATACACAATAAGGAAGAAAGATGGGCTGCATGGTCGAGTCGCCAGAAGAAAGCCATTACTACATGTGACGGTACTCACCGCCACTGGGAGTGAAAGACAGGTACTTAATAGACACTGAGAATATGGTTTGTATTGCTTCAAATGGGACAGTAATATTTATCTCAAGAAACCTATGACGACTGCTTCACACAGTCAGACTTATAACAGATGCTAATATCATCAGCTCAACCACCTGTCTTCCACACGTTGTAGAATATGCTGATATATTTACCTGTTATCTACTGGGGGTTCTGTGTTTACACTTCTGATAATGTGTATTGTACTTCAAATGTCAGAGACGGACAGTCTGTCACTGGTGGTCCCTTCCTATTGTCTGTGTATTAAGTAAGGTGTGATGTGTATTCTGTTAAGCCTGTCTGTCCCATTGTTATTTGTTAATGAACTCACTCAATTTCATCTGCATATGATAATGTAATCTTGCAACCCCTGACCTGATGGGGTAATCAGATTAGGAGGGAGGTGTCCATGCTGTATATAAATTCTGTGTGAAGGTTCAATAAAGGAGAAGGTTCCGGAACAAGCAAAGTTGTTGGCTAGCTTTGTATGGGGGGTGGCTGGAAAATCTGATATCTATGTTCAAGACTGAAGGAAGCCGTGTACTGACGGAAGTCCACAAGCACAGTGTGGGACGCGGTTCCGTTACACTATGCAAATGCCACAAAATATCCCACTTACAATACGCCAAACAGCACAGAAACAAGCCTCAGACCTGGCACAAAGTCATTTGGAGTGATGAGACCAAAATTGAGCTTTTTGGCCACAACCATAAACGCTACATTTGGAGAGGAGTCAACAAGGCCTATGATGAAAGGTACACCATTCCTACTGTGAAACACGGAGGTGGATCGCTGATGTTTTGGGGATGTGTGAGCTACAAAGGCACAGTAAATTTGGTCAGAACTTATGGTAAGATGAATGCAGTATGTTATCAAAAAATACTGGAGGAAAATTTTCATTCATCAGCCTGGAAGCTGCGCATGGGACGTACTTGGACATTCCAACATGACAATGATCCTAAACACAAGGCCAAGTCAACCTGTCATTGGCTACAGCGGAATAAAGTGAAGATTCTGGAGTGACCAACTCAGTCCCCTGACCTCAATATCATTGAGCCACTCTGGGAAGATCTTAGACATGCAGTTCATGCAAGAATGCCCAAGAATTTACAGGAACTGGAGGCTTTTTGCCAGGAAGAATGGGCAGCTTTACCATCTGAGAAGATAAAGAGCCTCATCCACAAATACCACAAAAGACTTCAAGCTGTCATTGATGTTAAAGGGGGCAATTCACAGTATAAAGAACTCGGGTATGTAAACTTTGGATCAGGGTCATTTGGGTAGTTTCTGGTTTCATTATGATTTAAAAAGAGTAAACACAGTTGATTTGATAATAAATGGCTTCAGCCAAACACTAACCATGAGAAAAGTTTTTGTGTTATCATTCATATTCTCTGAAAAATGGCCAAGAATTCATAAATTCTGCCAGGGTATGAAAACTTATGAGCACAATTATATCTATACCTGCAAAAGGGGGCCAGCCTGAAGTGTTCTAGCAAGACTTAATTTTCTGACTAAAGTTCCACTTTAATGTCAAAAGCAAACATTTTTTATATTGCAGCTTACCAATTCTTAGATGTAGTGGATGCCTTTGTTTGCATTTTTTAGGCTTACTTTCCTTTATTTTTACCTGGTGATCTGGCCAGTAAATCTGATGTTTTAAAAAGAAAAAAGACAAGCTCTCTTATACATATATCAGTTACAGGGATGAGACAAACTATTTAACACTGGCAAGGGTGCTTAGAATGATCAGCTTATATTTATATAAAACCTTTATCCTAAAAGGAAAAAAAATAGTTTGCTGTAGCTGCTTATAAAGTGTGAGCTGGAGTGCAGCTTCAATTTGTTAGTGTATTTAAATTTGCTAGTACATCTAGCACTCCCCTTTCCCCAGACCGACAGTCTGCTGTGCCCCCTGTGTTTCTTCATTCAGAGTGGGGCACTAATGCAGGTGGTGCGCTACTTGCTAAATCACCAGATGAAAGCAGAGGGAAAAAGTCTTGTGTTTCACTACTTGCATCCCACCCAGAGTAGTTTTACTGCAGGCAAGCGGTACAGACTGGCTGGACAACATAACTGTATGTTGCCGTCTGTCTTACAGGTTTGGAGTGCCCATGCGTTTTTCTTTTTGCTTGCTGTCTGCATCTCTTGAGACTTCATAATAGAACAGGAAGTGAGCGTAAATCTCTGCAAACGAGGTATAAGAACAATTTAAAACCTGACAAGTTTTTTGAACCCTTGGTCACTCTTAAAAAATAAATAAATATTTGACTAGAATTACACTTTAATTTGTAATTGCAGCTTTCTGTGCATTCAATATGTGTTTAGCAGGCTCCATTTGGCCTGTGCCATTTGCATTTATTACTTAGGTTGGTGTTACTCAAACTCCAAAAGAAGGTGCTTGGCCTTGCCCCTTTTAGTATCTGTGTAAACTTACCCTCATACAGTTGGCTTTACCCAGCTGGAAGGAGTCTGTAAGCATTCCAATCCCATTAAAATTGTTTTCTACCGTTAAATAAGCCTAAATAAAACTGCGACTCTTCATTCTCACTGCCACCAAGTTACACTTTTTTTAGATGTGATGAATCAGAATGGGAGCAGTGAAAAACAAAAACAAATATGTGGGTGTGTGTGTAAACACAAAGCTAACAGTATCTAAAAATGATAAGACTTATGTGCAAAATGTGTGCTGGAAATAAAAAATAGGTAATCAAAGGAAACAATGTTTCTATGTAAGGCTCAATTCACATCTATGCAGTTTGTGATTGGTGTGTTCTACAGTTCATTTTGCTGTGCATTTTGCACGCACGATTTTACCACGATTTTGTAGCGATTTCCATTTTTAAAAAAATTTTTTTTTTGGGCCAATTTTTTGTTGGGCAGATTAACCACTTGCCGACTGCCTAACGCCGATCTACGTCGGCAGTCAGCCCCTCGCAGGCAAAGTGACGTAGGGCTACGTCACTAGCTTGTGAGGGTCTAGGGAGCGAGCGCTGACCACCAATGTAAGGTTCATTCTTCCCACTGACCATCAATGTAAGGTTCATTCTTCTCACTGACCATCAATGTAAGGTTCATTCTTCTCACTGACCACCAATGTAAGGTTCATTCTTCCCACCGACCACCAATGTAAGGTTCATTCTTCCCACTGACCATCAATGTAAGGTTCATTCTTCTCACTGACCATCAATGTAAGGTTCATTCTTCTCACTGACCACCAATGTAAGGTTCATTCTTCCCACCGACCACCAATGTAAGGTTCATTCTTCTCACTGACCACCAATGTAAGGTTCATTCTTCCCACTGACCACCAATGTAAGGTTCATTCTTCCCACTGACCACCAATGTAAGGTTCATTCTTCCCACTGACCATCAATGTAAGGTTCATTCTTCTAACTGACCATCAATGTAAGGTTCATTCTTCCCACTGACCACCAATGTAAGGTTCATTCTTCTACCTGATTTATTTCAGCAGGGTTCCCTGGAACCTAATACTTATTTCAAGGGTTTCTCTGGGGTAAGAATGGTGAGAAAGACTGAGTTAAAGTGGAGTTCCACCCTAATTTTATACTTACCTCCATCTTCTCGCTCCGGGTCACCTGAAAAACAAATGGATAATCGCATTTTTTTTTTTTTTTACTTACCTCGTAGAGAAGAAAATATACTTACCTTACTTCCTTCTTCCTCCTTCCATGGCCGCGGCCCGTCGTCACTTCCTGGCTTTGCAATGATTCCTGGGAGCTGAACGTCATCGCTCCCAGGAATCATTGCGCCTGCACCGGCCCCGACGTCAGTTCCGGGGCGCGCGCGTCATTCCCTTCTAAACAGCTTCTGGGCATGCCCAGAAGCTGTGGAGGGATGTCGTGCGCGCCCGGAAGTGACGGCGGGGCCGGCGCAGGGCATCGTGGGACCGAACAAGAAGGAAGAGGACGCCGAAGAGGATCGCGCTGGCTTCAAGCTGCCCACACCTGAGATGGCAGCGCTGGACAAGACTTTTTCAAGGTAAGTGTTTGTCCTAACAGGTAAGTGCAACCCGGGACAGATCAGAGGCTAGCCATTGTGGAATGCATTAGCCCTGACTGTCCCGGGGGTATTTTTAAAAAAAAAAATTCCAGGGTGGAACTCCGCTTTAATATAAAATACACACAACTACATGAAAAAATATTCAATGCTAACTTGTATGGAATGCTGGTAGCACCAATCACATGAGTATGGATTCATTGATTACATTTATTTGCTTGATTTCCTCTATTGTCCTCTAGATTTGTTACAAAGATATTTGTATTTCCTTTACTCTTCAGCCCCATCTAGTGGCCATAATATGGTATTTCACATAATAAAAGAACAAACGTTCAGAGGATAAAATAGCCTAAAGAACATTTGTTTTTGCCCAATTCATACAGAATTAATGTACATGCAGATTCAGTGGATGAATGGCTATGTATTTATTTTGTAAATAGATCCCTAATGTATAGTATATGTTGGTAATACAAGGGATACCTAAAACGTCTGGTTAGTTCCTAACCGTGGCCATAGAATGGTAGATGTTTGATAGTAAGATGTCTGCAAATGACCAGCTATGAGACATCTGTCAGTGCCCAGATGATTCACATACTTACAGATCCTATTTTGATTTTCTTGAGAACTGACATGTTAGTGGCCGACTCATATTGAAATCTGTGTTGTTTCCAGTGAAAATGGAATGACTGCCTATATCTGTCACATCCAGACTGTATTTAGCAACATATTGGAAAATCTCTTTCCTAGTCTTGTGCAATCTATAGTTCACCTGAAGGTTATTATATATATATATATATATATATATATATATATATATATATATATATATATATATATATATATATATATATATAGTTGTGTTTTTTTCATCAAAACTGGATCATCACTGTAAACCCAAGCCACATTGATTTTAGGTGGAAATGCGTAACAGCCTGGCAGCAAATTGAACCCTGTTCTATTGTAGCGTTTATGGCAGAGCTTTAGCCTGGTTGCTGCCAGTGATGCTTGAATTGATGACATTGCTTGTTTTTTGGACAGTGTATGGACAACCTAGCAAATGATAACTGTGTCTGGTGTAATTACTTTTCCTGTTGTTTTCACAATTTGAATGCAGCTGTGGTCACCGTATTGTTCTCTGGTGAACTATTTTAGGGTAAATGACTATTACAGACATCTTGAAGTGTACTGAATTGGGATTACTGGCAGGAACCGTGTATAGGAAACCTCTCCCTGTGGAGTTTTATTATGTGGCTTTTACACAGTCATTTGTAAACAGTAGTAGCAATTCATTTATACTTGTTGTTTAGACAGCATTCATTTTAGCATGGTTTATGATGTATGTGATGACAATGACTTTAAGTATGTTTAGGTAATGCACACTATTGCATTTCCAGTTGTGTTTCCTTCACATGCACTGTATCTTAAAGAGTTTGTAAGCCTCAGGAAAAAAAAAAAAAAAACCCTGAAAGACAAAGGCTTAAATGAGCTAGTATGCATCGCATATTATGAAATACTTAGAACGATGCCCCCGCAGTGCCGCCCGCTCACTGATAACACGGCAGACATGTTAGGTTGTCCTTCTTCCTGGTTTGCGCCCTCCGGCCATCTGATTGGCCGGAGGCACAAAGACATCACTCCTGCGCAGGAGACGCCGTTCACGACACAGGGCTCTGAAGGTAGGGCACGGGTGGTCGTTCCTTCAGAGTGCATGCGCCGATGATGTCATTGGCTGCATGCAATGTAAATATCTCCTAAACGTTGCAAGTTTAGGAGATATTTCCAGTACCTATAGGTAAGCCTTATTATATGCTTACCTATAGGCAAAAGTCATTAAGGGGGGTTTACAACGTCTTTAAAGAAGAACGTTAAGAATTAACTCTCTATGTAAAATGTGATGACTTATGAGTTGAAAGATACATTCACCTTTCCTAAAGCCTCGTACACACGCAACGAATTTCCGCCGACCGGTCGTCCGTCTTTTGTCCAGAGTGGTGTTTGTTGGTTGGAATGTGCTCTAGACTGCACATGAATTTTCCCGCACGACAGAATTCTACTTCAGAAGTGATGTCATGTGTTGGATTGCTTTCTGTGTGTTCTTTCATCTCTGAGCATGCCTAGTCTTGCTCATAAGATTTTTCCCCAGCGAAAATGTCCAGGAAAAAAATGACTTCAAAATTTTCGAAAATTTTACATCTCTAGATAAGCCTCAGAGATAAAAGGCTTTTTTTTTTTTTTATGGACTTTTGGATATAGAAGGATTAGGACATCTGTCAGGTTTGTATTGCTCTGTACCTGTTAGGGAGATTCAGCTCCTCTTTTTGTCATTTTTACTGAAAGAGAAAATCCCAAATTTTGGGTTGACACCACAATAGGGAAATCCTCCAAAGGAGGTTTTGGTGACCCTAGTGACAACCAGAGATTCACTCACTGTGGAGGAATTTTATTTTACTCCCTGTTTGATTAAGATACAGAAAATGAAGGGAAACCTCCAAAACGGGATACAGATGTCAAAAAGACTTGTCAGGAGTAAAAACCTCCTTTACTCCATCCAAAATGAAACAAAAAAAGTTTTCTACTTTAAAGAAAAACTCCCGGAGTGAACTCACAATATGAATATGCTGGCTTAAAATGGGTTAAGTGAAACAGGGCATATGCTACCTTTTGGATCTCTCTTTTTTTTTTACAATTTACAGTTTTATTGAGCACTGACAGTTTAGCTTTTGCTATATATATATATATATATATATATATATATAGACCTTTGAGTCTCCTATACAGCAGCTGAAGAGTCAACTGCCTGCCCTGCTCTTTTCTAGTCACAGAAATCTTTGTATTATGTAAAGCCATTCACAAAATACAAAGCCTTCTGTGAATGGACAGGAGAGGAGGGGGAGTCACATTGTCGGGAGTATAGCAATAGCCATGTTGTCGGTGCTCAGAAGAACTGTAAATTAGAACAATTCACTATGAGGAACACACCTTGTTGTACATAAGGGATAAGTTCATTTTTTAGAAAAAAATTATTAATGCACAATTTTTTTGAAGGTAAAAGGTGTATTTTTTTATTTTTTATTTAGATATGCTATCAGCAAATTGCTGGTGCCATGCAGGTCTCCAGATCTGCTAGTGTATCTGTGTGCCCCTACATCCCGTACGGGTAAGCAGAAACAATCTGCCTGGAAGAGAGAATGAACTACCAGGCTGGTAGTTCATTTGAAAACTACAAGCCAACAGTCGCAAAAGGCTGCCAGATGTTTTAGTGGGGACTCTTCTCTAAAGGGGGATCTATGGGGACCCTTCTCTAAAGGGGGATCCATGGGGACCCTTCTCTAAAGGGAATCTATAGGGACCCTGCTTTAAAGGGGTATCTTTAGGGACCCCTCTCTATAGGGGGAACTATGGGGACCCTGGCTTGCTCTAAAGGGGATCTATGGGGGACCCTGCTCTAAAGGGGGATCTATGGAGACCCTGCTCTTAAGTGGGGGATCGATAGGGACCCTGGCCTGCTCTAAAGGGGGATATATGGGGACCATGTTTGAATTTTGAAGATCTTTTAAACATTTTATAACAGTATACCAACAAGCAGTCTTTATATAAATGTTATTTTAAACTTATTTGTACTTGTAGAACTAGCCCAGAGATTAGACAGAGTGTTTTTTTTTTTGGATGGTTTTAATTTGAAATGTACCTTGGTATCCTTCACTAAGGTCTGTACTTTGGAAAATGTCCGCCACAGCCTTGGTCCGTGCCTATTCCTGGCTTGAAGTAAGGTTTGTGCGTGTCTAAATGTGCAGTATGACATTGGCAAATTTATTTTCTCTGTGTTTGTGGAGGTAACGTAAAATACAACATGGTACTAACTGTTGAAAAATGCCACTACACAGCTGATTTCTTTAAGTGCATACAAGAAATAACATTCTATGCAGCTGAGGGTTGGCAGGGTAGAAGGGAATCCTATAGAGCTTTAAATAGAAGCACACGTAGCACACATCTCGTGTCTATGCACATTCTAGCCTATATTGGCCACACAATCACATTTTTACAGAAGAAAATTAAATCTGGAAAACAGTTCAAAGAAATCATTGCCTCCATCCAAATCATCATGTTAGGCTTATGTTCTCTGTTTCTGTCATATGAGGACAGTATCTTGTGTTATCATAGTTTGAATTCCTGCCGCTGTAGAGCTAGGGTTGTGACCTCAGTTCCCACTAGGCCTTTCTGCATGGAGTTTGATTGTTCTCCCAAACAGGCTTTATTGTTAGTGATGGAGACATTAGAGAAGAAATGCTTTCAGGGATAAATATTGTAAAGCTCTGCATAAATTTGTTTAACTGATATATTTATATGCAGCATAAAATAATTAAAACGTATTTGGGCTCTTTTGATTCAAATCAAATGTGTTTTTATAACAGTGAACTTCTTGGGCCTTTTTTACATCAACATTTAATAACAAGTATTTTGTGATTAGACAAGTTGCAGAGCATAATTTTAATTCATGATTTAACAACAGTCTCTAACCTTGAAAAGAAGATACAATAAAGTGACAGAGCTGCTACACCAGGGGTCGGACACCCCCAGAATGCGCACCAGACACGGCACTCAGCCGCATATGTGACGGTATGTGAAGGAGGTCTGAGACACCCTCCCGCACATCAGCAAGGCCTGCCGCCAGTTGCGACTGGCTACACAGAAGGGACCAGGCTGGTTCATTCCCACCTCCTGCTACCTTGGCTGATTTCGCTGACATAGAAGCTGATGTTCAGCATGGCTGGATCTATTGGGTGCGGTGTCTACCCATATTTCAGTTGGATGTCTTTGCAGCTGTACCTTGAGTCATGTACAGGCAGGTGTTGGGCTGCCACTGAGCTGCTCTTCCCTTCCCTGGACTGCACTCACCTAGTCTGGGCACAGGGCACTCAGTCCTATCTCATTTTCCAACACAGCACAACATTGAGACTGTATTCTTTTAAAAACACAGCCTCCATCTGCACAGTATGTAGTTGCCTGCTGTGTTGCTGTTCTGATCTTAGAAATCCCCAGATCGGAACAGCAGCACAGCTTCAGTAATCAGCTATATACTGATGGATATATGCAGATGGAGGCTGTTTTTGTAACAGAATGCCATCTCAGTTATGAGCTGTCTGGGAACACAAAATCTGCTCCAGGAGAGGCCCCTTTCCTCTGCCTAGCTAACCCCTGTGCACTTCCCTACTGACCCCTTTCTCTGCCCTGCTGACCTCATCCTCTGCCAAACCGACCTCATCCTCGGACCTGCTGCCCCCCTCCTATGCCCTGCTGACCTCGTCTTATGCCCTGCTTACCCCGTCTTATGCCCTGCTTACCCTGTCTTGCATACCCCTGTTGTCTGTCCAACTGAACTACGTTCTCTGCTCTTCTGACCCCTGTCCTCTGCCTTGTTAACCCCTGTAGTCTGCCATGCTGAACCCTGTCTTTTGCCCTGCTGAACCCTGTCTTCAGCTTTGCTGATCCATGTACACTGCCCTACTGACCCCTGTCCTTTGCCCTACTTACTCCTGTACACTCCCCTGCTGACCTCCCATCCTCTGCCCTGCTGACCCCTGTACACTGCACTTCAAACAAATACATTTTTGCACTGCCTTTCAAAGTGCTGACCTCCCATCCTCTGCCCTCTGACATTTTTGACTGCACCCCCACGTCAGACAGGCTAGATCCAGTCCTGGTGTTGGGTTAGATGCCCCAAGTTGCCTGCTCTCCTTTTGGACTGGTAGCTAACCAGCTATTGGAAACTACTAATTTAGAAGTGCAGGCATTGGGACTGATATGAGGTGTGAAGGTGCAGGTAACAGTGTGATATGAGGTGTGAAGGTGCAGAAACTGGGATGATCTGAGGTGTGAAGGTGCAAGGATTGAGGGGATCTGCGGTGTGAACGTGCAGTTAATCAGGCGGAACTGTGATTTGACGGTGCAGAAAATGTGACTGATTTGAGGTGTAAAGGTGCAAGAATCGGGGCTGATTTGAGATGTGAAGTGGCAGGAATTGAGTCTGATCTGATGTGTGTGGCAGCAACAGTCTTGACAATGTCAGAGGACCCTAGACTGCTAGAGTGGAGAAGAGGCAGCAGAGACAGGTCTAGCAGGAATGGAAGAACGGGTAAATAAAAAGTGCTTTTCCATATCCCCCAGACCTAAACGAGCAGTAAACCCTTGCAGTATGGGCGCAGATCTACTGCACAGGGGAAATTTTTTTTTTAGTGGAGTTCAGCTTTGAGGCCTAGCGTTGCAGACTCCAGATGCACTGAGTGCCTGGGCCAGTGACACCACTATTGGAAGTTATTTTCTTTTTATAAATTAGTTAGAGTAATGTAAATTGAAAATTCAACACCTGGCTCACTGTTCATATTATCCTGAAGTTTCCTTATATCTTTTTTAAGTTTATCAATACATTTTGAGGATCAATAACTTCTTCCTTTGAAGAGAAAGCAAGCAGACAGTGCATCCAATATGTGGGTTCCTTTTAATTCTAGATAAACGTAAACTTCCTGTGATGTTCATTTCTTATTTATATTAGGCAGAAAATATACACCTTTTGAATCTCAATTTCAAATATTCAATTGAAAATATACTGGCAGTATATTTCCACTGTATTTTAACGGGTGAAAGGCTGCAATGGGAAAGTTTCAAGTTCTAACAAATGGCTTCTTTAAATGCAAAGTATTTTTTTTTTCTCACTTTTTAAAATACTTGTTACCAGTGGTAATTTGAGGGTCCCAACGCATATTTCCTCTAAACCAACCCTCTACTCCCTAGGATCTCTAATTCTAGCACTGAGGCCCCGAAAGAGGCACTAATTCAAACCTGCTGTGGGAAGTTTGTCTGCGAACATATGCTGAGGTAAAGCAAGTAACACCTCCCTCACAGCAGCCCTCCTAAATCCTAAATTCAAAGGAAAGAAACTGTCTGTAATTAATGCAAGTTAGTCATGTAGGTCTTAATTTATGGATCGTCAACATATTGATGTTCTGGATAGCATCTAGTGAAGAAATGGAAATGGTTTGTATGCAGCTTTGTGCTGAAATTCTGTCGCTTTTGTTTTGATAGATCCTGAGACTCAGAGGAAACGAACTGTTCAAAATGTCTTGGATTTGAGGCAAAATTTAGAGGAAACCATGTCAAGCCTTCGAGGTTCTCAGGTAACACACAGGTAGGTGACCATTACCTATTACATTCAATGAATTTTGTTAGTTTGTGATGTTATAAAATGCATATATGTGATGGTATCTTAGTAAAAGACTGGCTCTGTATAAATCTAAAAAGCTGTGAACAAGGCTGTTTGGTGTAGATTAAATAGTGAAAGAAAAAATAAGTAAAGAAGAACACCCCATGAATTGAATTTTTTCAACATACCGTATTTTCCGGCGTATAAGACGACTGGGCGTATAAGACGACCCCCCTAATTTTCAAGTTAAAACATAGGTTTTGGGCTATACTCGCCGTATAAGACTACCCCCTTTCCGAAGCAAGGCAACACCATTGAAAGACATCAGATTTCTCATAGATCTCCAAGGTACCCCAAGTACTAAAATACATGTAATCTCTCATAATATCTCCAAGGTACCCTAAGTATAAGTATTACCAGTAGATGTAATCTCAAGACGCTGGCTGTGCGGGAATCCTGTACCGGTATACCGTATGTCCCGTAGCTTCGGCTACATACAGTATACCGTGCTGAGCCAATCACAGTGAGCGATGTATTCTATTATTGAATGCAAAGCCTGCTCGGATTGGCAGAGTCAGAGAGGCGGGCTGATGTTACTCCGCCAATCCGAGCAGGCTTTGCATTCAATAATAGAATACATCGCTCTCCCTGATTGGCTCAGCGCGGTACACTGTATGTAGCCGAAGCTACGGTACATACGGTATACTGGTACAGGATTTCCACACAGCCAGCGTCTTGAGAGATTACATCTACCGGTAATACTTATACTTAGGTTACCTTGGAGATATTATACTCAGCGTATAAAACGACCCCCCATTTTTGGGGGATTTTTTGGAGGTTCAAAAGTCTTATACGCCAGAAAATACAGTATTTAAACAGGCAAGCAATAGATCTTCATTTGAATCGTTCCTACAGATACAAATGATATAGATGAATAAAAACACATAGGAAATTTGCATTTTTAATCATATATCTACCACAAAAGTAGCTGCAATACCATACTGTGAAAAAAGTTTGGTCTCAGAAGCCTCCATTAGCAATAACGACTTTTTGTAGGAATTTTGTATAACTGCCCACTAATGTCTGACATCCACTCTGTGAAATTTTTGACCACTCCTCCATGTAAAATTCCCAAAGGCTGCAAAAGATGTTTGTACATTTCCTTGTATGAACAGCTCCTTTCAAATCCCCTACAAAATTTCAATGGGATTCAAATGGCTTTGACTATATCAGTCCAAACCCTTCCATGTTTTTTTTTTTTGCGCCAATCCTTAGTGGATCTGTTAGGGTATATTCACACAAGCGACTAAGGCTGGTGTGAATTGTAGCGGCAGTTCCTGCTGCGGCTTTCAGCGACTAGATGCGGCTGCTGGCCCCGTTCACTATAATGACGGGTCACATGTGGACATAGCGTTTCACTTTTCTCTGCACAGCCAGAGGTTACTTGTGGTGATCGCTGCTGGATGCACACAAAGTTTGTCGGCCACACCAGCCACAACATCGGTGCAGTTTGCATCGGCCTTAATCGTCCGTGTGAATGTAGCATTAATGTTCATTCTCACCTGTGTTGATTATGAAAAATGAAACAACACTCATTATCGCACCCATAGCAACAATGTGTTTTCGCCCTGTTTTTGTTGTGTTTTTCAAGCGTTGAAAAAAAAAATTCAAGAAAACTTGTTAAATGCCCTTGAAAGTATTGTTTTTCAGGGGGAAGTGCTTAAAGAGGAAGTGATGTAGAGGAAATTATCAGCTTTGAGACATGTTAAGTTTGTGGTTTGATAGCAGGCATTTATGTGAATTCTCTGCCAGATGGATTTGTATACTTTGATCTCTTTAATACTGGGCTTGGTCCAGCTGAATATGCCATTTCTGAAAACATTTACCCTATCAAGTTCTCCTGCCTTGTGATGGGTAGCAGGGCCAGGACAAGTGGTGGGCAGGAGGGGCAGCTTCCCTGGGCACTGTGGTAATATCTGAAGTATGGGAGGCACCACAAGGAGATTGGGGGGAAAGGATTTGTGTTGGAAGGGGGGATTTGGGGGCAGCAATGGGTAGGTATTGTTCTAGGAGGGGAAATTGGGGGGGGGGGGGAGGTGCTAAATATGGGGAGCTAGGGGGATTTGTGTTGGGAGGGGGAAAGAAGAATTGTGCTAATAGGGGAGATTTGGGGGTAATTTGTGCTGGGAGGGAGGGCTTTGAAGTGGAAGGAAGAAAATGTGTACTAGGAGGGGAAATTTTAGGGGTAGAGGCTTTGTGCTAGGAGGGAAGATTTTTTTTGTTGGGGGGGCATTTGAGTTAGGGGATGGGGGAGGGGCAAAGATCTGTGCTAAGAAGGGGGATTTTAGCAGGGGGCGTATTTGTACTGGGAGGATGTATTAAAGTGCTGGTGCTTAGTGAGATCCAATTTTTACATGCAAACAAAGGAGGGGAATCCGTCACCAGGTATTCAGCCCACTTACCAGGCGACCCCTTGGGGTCTAGCTTTACCTACGGATACCTACGGTGACGGATTCCCCTCCTTTGTTTGCATGTGGAATTGGATCTCACTAAGCACCAGCACTCTGATATATTTTATCACCAAGGACTGTGTTACTATTATTAACGTTTTTTGCACCTTGCACTTAAAGGGATAACCATATGTATCCCATCCGTTATTAAAGGCACAGTCACTTTATATTTTTTAACACCGTTAGACTTATAAACACTGAATGTTTAGATAAGTTGTTCATAATTAATTCATATTTATCACTTAATATTTTTTAACACCGTTAGACTTATAAACACTGAATGTTTAGATAAGTTGTTCATAATTAATTCATATTTATCACTTAATATTTATTTTGAGCGCTGTCCTCTTGTATCACATGAAAGAGACATGCTGCTTGTTTTTTAACACAACATGATACAATGCTTTTGCACCTGTGTGTACTGTACTGGGTGTTGCCCTTTGTAATATTCATGGGAGGCATTGAAGGGCAAATATGAGGCTTTAAAAACACTGTTTAAGTGGCGGTTCACATATATGCGATGCGGGAACCCTGCGGATTCCCGCATCGCATTCAAATCACAGGCAGTTCACACTGCCATATGCGAATCGCTAGGGGTATCAATACAAAGTTAACGAACCCCCCAGATCAGTTCACATATCGCAGTGCAAACTGACAGTTCAGACATTAATTGGATCGCATTGGTGTGAAGCACCATGCAATCCGATTCTGCTGCGGACCCAAAAAAGGGTCCTGTGCAAGTTCTGTCCGAATCTGATGCAAATTCAGCCATACAATCTGTATGGCTGAATTTGCATCGCACAGACATCGCATGTGATTTGCAGAGCAGTGCGCTCCGAATCACATGCGATGTCTGTCATCGCTATAGTGTGAACCGGGACTAAATGCTGCTTAAATACAGGGTATTGATGCATCTGTGAATGAGCCCTTCGTGCGCTTTGGATCATTATTGTGTTAAAAGATCTATTTTCAGTTCAGTTCAGCTATCGGACAGATGGCCTTGGATTTTCATCAAGTACATTTTGATATGATGCTGCATTCAATGGTAAATTTGCCCAGGCCCTGAAAATATTAAAGAAATAACAAGAAAAAAGGGCGCACCAGCCTAGTGCATTATGCCAAATAAATGTATTTTGTGTTAAAAGGATTAAAACTACTCACAAGCACAAAGATGGAAATACACTTATACAGGCCACTATCCCATACAACCAGCAATCTCTAGATCACAGGGGAGACCATGCAGGGGCCCCTGCTGGCTGACGCATTTCGAAGGTTTACCTTCTTCCTCAGAGCCTTAATCTTGTGAGTAGTTTGATTCTTTTTATACAAAATAAATGTATTTGTACTATTGCACTTTTACTTTTTTTCTCTAGTGACAGTAGGGACACCCCTAGTCCTAGAGGGCAGCAAGGCCAGAAACAGTATCCACTGAGAAGTAGATCATCACTCATACAAGTGCTGGGCTACCATACTTATACATTAGAGTATTTTTTCTGCTGTATACCTGAAAATATTAAAGTGGAGGTTTATTCAAAACCCAAATAACTCTAAACCTACTCTCTGCCGCTGTGGTCCGGTCCCAGCATCAGCTGTCAGTGGCGGCTTCAGTGTGTTGGAGCGTGCAGGAGGGGCCGCCAACAACGGAAGCCCCATAGTACGTTTATGGGTGACGTCACTTTCCAGGCATTTCCTGCACTTCTGCATACAGCATCCGCCGCTGGAGACCGGACCGGAGCGGCTGCAGAACAGATAAGTATAGCGATGGTGCAAGTTCTAATCCTAAAGAGCTGTGTTTGGTTTGAAGTCATCAGTCCACATCACAATCTTCCAGAAGGCCTGATCATTGTCTAATTGTTTAATGACAAACTTTAGTGTTGCTCTAATATTTTTTTAGACAGCAAAGGCTTTTTCCTGGCACACTGCCTTTGCATATTAAATAGGTGAAATCTTTTTTGATTATAGATGCTTGCAGTTTGAGACCAGTTTTCTCAGGAGTTGCCTGCATATCCTGCAGTTACATTTTTTGGGGTTTCCTAGATATTTAGCATCAAATGGTCAGCTCTTGGACTGACTTCTCAGTCCTGGTCAAATTAGCAGATCGTTTAAACTTTTACCCAGTGCTTTTTTTCTCAGAGAATAGGTGCAGGAACTCCCCTTTTCTAAGTCACTTCGTATCTCCGCCCCCTACCCACCTCCGAGCACTGACCCTTGGTTCCACCCCAACCCACCTCTGAGCACGGTACAAGTACGACCCCTTTTAGAGAATATAGAGCCAAGTATCATTTTGTTGTATTAAGTAATGTATATGGAATTTGGTAATGGTAACAAGACAAGCAATAAAATAGATCCTTGCCAGCAGCACTAGACCCCGCCCCAGCGGCAATAGATCACCCCTCCCTGGCAACAATAGACCCCCCAGCAGCAAAAGACTCCCCTTGCAACAAAAGACCCCCCAGCAACAACAACAAATCTCCCAGCAGCCAGCATCAATAGACTCCCCAGCAGCCAGCAACACGAGACTCCTTCTTAAACAGTAGATCCCTTCCAGCAACAATTGACCCCACAGTAAAGAAAAATTTTCCACCAGCAAAAATTGATTGCCATGCAAAAATAGGTCCTTTCCAGCAACAATAGATACTCCAGCAGCCAGCATCAGTGAACCCTCCCTTCACACCCCAGCACCCCTTGCCATTGTAAACATTCAGTGCTAGAGATGCCGGAACTGCGTTCCCCAGCATTCCCACTGAAAAAAAGCCCTGCTTTTACCACTTGTAAAATATTTTCCGTTCAATGGAGAGAATAATTTTAAATCATTTGGCAATCTTTTTAAATTCTTTGCCAGGCTTCCAGACATCCACAACCCTCTTTCTGAGGACCTTAAAGTGCTCTTTTGATTTTGACATGATGATATCACAAATGTTAGTAGCAAAGAGAACATCGGACCCTAGGTTCCTAAGGGTTAAAGGAGAGAATGGCCAAAGCTTTTTCCAAAGCCAAAGCTTCAGTTCGTTCTGCACTCATGTGATCCGTTTTCAGCTGCCTGCGTAGCCCACCGCCACTTAGTCGGTCCAGGCTTGGAAAAGACCCCCAACCATATCAGTATCCATGTTATCCATCACTGAGAGGCTGAGCCATGTAAAGCCTGAACCGACACATGGCTCAGCCTCTCAGCAATCAATGTCAGTATCCATCCAGAAGCCTGAACCGACACATAGCTCAGCCACTCAGTAATCTACTCATAGCCTGAGCCAACCCTTCCTGCCCCCTCCACAGCCCAGCGCTCCAGCTGACTGAAAGTCACGGATCTCTGCTCAGAGCTGAGGGGGGAGGAATGAGCATTGAGTGGTGTTTGATCGCTCAGGTCTCACTACAGAGACTGCGGGGGACTAGCTGAGTATAAGTGATTTTTTTTTTAAATCCCAAAATTCTATTTTAAATAAGACAAGTTCAACCTGCATTCTTGCTAAGGAGGTTCTAGGCATTGGCACCTTATCTGGAACTCCTAATTCTATTGGCGCTTTTCCACTGCATTGAACTGAACGGTTCGGCTCACTTTTGTGCTTTTCCACTGCTGGTACCGCATGGTATGGTGTAGGAATGGTTCGGTACGGTACGGCGACGCTTTTCCACTGCATGGAACCGAACGGTACGGCTCTCAAAAACAGTACCACCTCGATTGTGGTTCCAAGAGGTACCATACCCGGTACCATATCCCACAATCCTTTGCATGCAGTCACTACTAGCCACTGATTGGTCAGAGAATCCCACCCACCCCGTTGTTATCCCATCCACTTAACTTTAGTACTACTTTAGTGGAAAAGCAAACCATACCGTACCGTACCGAACCGTTCCAACACCGTACCATGCGGTACCAGCAGTGGAAAAGAAAACCGGGCCAAGCAGGGCCGAGTAGAGCCGAGCCGGTACTTGCAGTGGAAAAGTGCCATAATATTGTGTTAACCAGAACTCTGTGTTTGGTAATTCTTGCACTTTTTTGAAAACATTACAGATAGTTTGTTGATGATCCCCAAGGAGAAGCTAATGTTGTTCAGCATTTCCTGTTTTGGGGAGAAACGTTTTGGAGATGTTGCAGCAACTGAAGCTAATATACAAAGGGGGTACTATACATATTGTGGCCAATTCCTCGAGAATAGTGAGTCCATTTTGAGATAGCTCTTACATTTTCAATACACAAGAGCACTACTATTAAGCATTGTCTGTGCAGCCAGTTCAATACCTGTTTGCCGCATTTAACTATTGATCCAGTAAAGAAATGTGCCTGGCACGGGGGCTATCGATCTTTTGGAAACAGATTTAGCTTGTCTACAGACTCACATACAAGCACATGCACTGCAGCTGTTCATATAATTGTCATCCATGGCTATAAGCACACATATACCTTGAGCTGTTTTGGCCAACAGATACTGGAAGACATGCTTATTTAGAAAATGCATATAAGGAAGCTGTAAAGAAAGAACCAGTTTTTACAGCATTTTTAATGGACAATGCAAGTATCATCTTTGGTATTTCTATACTAGAGCAAATACCAGTTTTGGGTAAATGACTGGAAATCAGTTTCTCATGTAAATATAAGAGGTATTTCTGCTTTGTATGGTTTTATATACTGTGGTAATTCAAAAGTCATGTTATCCCAGAACCAAACCATAAAAGGTCACAAACTGGTGGCCTCCGCTTGTGTAGCGGGAGGGTATCGTGGAGTCCTGACTCGGCCGATTTGTTAACGTGGGTTTGGCACGTGGGTTAATATTGGTCTCGGGAAAGTGCCGGACTCGACACCCCGTCCTTCAGATTGGCCCCAATTCTCGGTATTCGTGGGCTTTTTGCCCCTCCTGCCTTTACCCTATGAGGATGGGTATGGAGTCATGTGTATGATTGATCACCGGATCTCCTGGCCCTCCAGCATCATTGTTCAACATCATTTATAGATTGTCTACCTGGGGCTTAATGTGGTCTTTGAAAAAGCCCGCCTAAGGGCGAAACGCGTCAGACCCGTCCCGCTGTTGGTTTAGACTGCTATGGATATGTTGTATCTGTTAAGATGAGGAATTTTGTCTCTTTTTTAAACTGTTTTAACAATTAATAAAATTATTTTTGGATTTGTCAAATATGTGGTTGATATGCGGTTAATGACTTTGTGCTCACCTGTCAGGAGTCCCCCTCAACATATCCATTCATTTTTTACTTGGAGTAGCCAGTATCTTGCCACCTTGGTGTCCAGATCTGGGCTCTCTAGTTCCTTTTATTCAGGTATTTCTGCTTTGTATGGTTTTATATACCGTGGTAATTCAAAATAGTCACGTTATCCCAGAACCAAACCATAAAAGGAGTGTAAATTACATGCAACATCACCAAATGGTGAATTCTGGCGCTGCGGTGTGGTCATTCACTTAAGTGGGGCTGTTCTGTTAATACTGGCAAAGTCAGGCTTTAGTCATCCCATCAATAAAAAGACTACTAAGAAAGGAGTGCTTGAGAATGTTTTGGATCTTCTCTGTATTTCCAAAAGAAAGAGTTAGAAACAGATTGGGAGTTTGCAGCTATCGTGAGTCTTTCATTTAATATAGCAACAATTAATAAGGCTGTAATATAAAATATAAAAATATGTATGGTTATAAGTTTTCCCTGTAAAAGATACCTGTATTTAACAAATCAAAAAGGAATGTGTAGCAACCAATGAGAAATAGTTTTTATTTGGCTGCACTAAAACTATGAAAGCTGAAATGTGATAGTGAACACAACCACAAAGTACTGATAATATACATGCCAATCAAACAACTCTTGTAATTGAGTTTCAAGGTTTTTATACATATGGTCAGTAATTATGCCTTTTTGTTCTGTTTAGTTCCTTAGATATGCCTTGCTACGACAGTGATGATGCCAACCCTCGCAGTGTTTCCAGCCTCTCCAATCGTTCTTCCCCTGTGTCCTGGCGTTATGGGCAGGCTAGCCCACGGCTGCAAGCTGGAGAAGCTCCCTCTCTTGGTGGTTGTCGCACAGAAAGTGGTGTAGGAGGCTGGCAGTTTTCACATACAATGCCTCTCCGTGCTGGCACGAGAATTTGCAGCATTACCCAACGTCTAGAGCTAATGGAAACAGCAGAGCGCGATTTAAAATCTGGGTATGGAAGCGACAGTGACTGCCAGTTGGGAAAAGAGACATCACATGAGGATGATGACATTATAACTAGGTATGTGGGGTCAACTCTAAAGTAGCTGAAGTAGTATTAACATTTCAGAGTTATTTGGCACCTTAAAAATCCCTAGCTCTCCTATTTATGGAGGCTTTTTTACTTTTCTTGTATCCTACAATTGGGATGCAGTGCCCTTGAGCAACTCTCCTAGCATACTTCTCTCCTGTATTAACATTTTGGTAAAAGGGGCCATGGCGTAAACCCCTAATGTAACTTGATGTTTATGATTGAACTAGTAATAACACTACAGATTCATATGAAAATGTGTCAGAACATCATCTAAAACGCCAGAGACTTGAATCTTACATCATTAATGCAGTGGTGTCAGTTTCCTCCCATGCTGAAGTAAATCTAGTTGAGGCCATATTATGCTGCTACTACAGGAAAGCCCTACTAGTCCTAAAAACATACAATACAATTATAACTGCTACCGAAAACAAAGGTAGATAAATGTTATTTAGTTACCTTTTGGGTACAGCTGACAACCAAAGTGATTTCCAACAACAAACAAAATAAATCATATTTCTCTTTCATGCTACTGTGGCAGCAGTGCTGCTTGCATAAAGAATGCCCCAAAATGTCCCTCCTGTCCCCCACATCCTTTTTTTACCCAAAGTTAGAAGAAAATAGCTTGAAGCCAGGTATCCTCTACTTCAGGGGGGTCAAACTCAATTTCATCACAGGCCACATCAAACAATTTGGTTGCCCTCAAAGGCCTGGTTGTATCTGTAGGACTATCTTTATTTAAGGTTTTTCTTTTTTAGAGAATAGGTGCAGGAACTCAACACCGCACCCCCCCCCCCCCGAATCACTTCAAATGGTGGGTTTGGCCAAATAGCATCAACAGTGAGAGGATTTTAACCACTTTAAGACTGCTACTGCAGCACAGTGGCAGCCCTGGGTCCAGCGACGTAGACCTACGTTGCTGGAAACCCTGCTGCCTCTGCGGCGCGCGCGCACCGCCGGAGGCTCGCTCACGCTGTGTTTAGACACAGCGGGAGTCAGGCCGGAGGAGGAGATGCGGCGATCACCGTCTCTCTTCCCCGATCGTTGGGGAAAGAGTGAGAAAATCCACCTGCTTGTGTAAACAAAGCAGGCGGATCTTCCCTGTGACAGAAAGGGACAGATCACAGGATTCAGCATAGCTGAACCTGCGATCTCTGTCTCTGTCACAGAACCTCCTCCCCCCACACACATCAGTAAGCATGAGGCACACATTTAACCCCTTAATCAGCAACAATGTTAACCCCTTCCCTGCAAGTGTCATTATTATAGTAACAGTGCATATTTTTAGCACTGATTACTGTAGTAATGTCACTGGTCCCCCCTAAAGTGTAAAAAATGTAATTTAGGGGTCCGATCTGTCCGCCGCAATGTCACAGTCCCGCAAAAAATCGCAGATCGCCGCAATTACTACAAAAAAAAAACAATACAAATTACAAATCTTTCCCGTAGTTCATAAACGCGATAACTTTTGCGCAAACCAATCAAAATACGCTTATTGCAATTTTTTTTTATATATCAGAATGTGAAAAATATAGTTTTTTTTTTTTTTTTCCAAATTGTCGCTCTTTTTTTCAAAAATGAAAAATCGCACAGGTGATCAAATACCACCAAAAAAAGCTCTATTTGTGTGGAAAAAAAAGGACATCAATTTTATTTGGGTACAGCGTCGCACGACCGCGCAATTGACCGTTAACCGCCTTAGCGGTATCCCAGAGCGTGACTCGGGGTGTATTTTTTATGCTAGGATCGGTATCCCCGAGTCACGCTCGGGGTGGATGTGCAGAGCGCACAGCGCTGTCTCTTACCTTCTCCTGGTCCTGATCCAGCGATGATCTCCCATTGCTGTGATCGCCAGCCGAGATCCCCGCCGCTCCTCCGTCGGTATGATGACTTCCTAGTTCCGTTCCCTGCAGCAGCAATGCTGCATGGGAGTGGAACTGGGAGGGAAATTCAAATGTTGCACAAAACACAAACGCATAACACATTTATATTATATATATACATACATATATATATATATGTATGTGTGTGTATATATATATATATATATATATATATATATATATATATATATATATAATGTATGTGTATATATATGTATATATACATATATACCTATATACACACATATATATATATATATACACATATATATATATATACACACATATATATATATAACGCATGAATTATAATCTAATCAATAATATAATTTTATATAATATAATATATATATATATATATATATAATATAATAAAATTATATTATTGATTAGATTATAATTCATGCGTTTGTGTTTCAAATTTATCACATCTGGGATGTCTACTAGAGTCTTGTTTTGGTCAGGTTAAAGTCAGTAATTACTAAGAATTGTAGGCCTATAATACATAACGCCAAATTTCCATGAAAAAAATTGTACCGCTTTTGGTACCACAAAGTAACACAGTGCCGAATCGCAAAAGATGGCCTGGTCAGGAAGGGGGGAAAATCTTCCGGTCATAAAGCGGTTAAAAATACTCTCATTGAGAATTTTTTTGTCAAAGACATGTAGCTAAATACATTTTGGCCTAAATATATGACAAAAATTGAATATATTGGATATTTTTTAACTGTCAAAGTCGAAAATGTCAATGTTTCGCAAAATTTTCCGCTCTTTTTTTATTAATATCGCAAAAAATAAAAAGCGCAGACCACCAAAACAAAGCTCTGTTTGTGGGGAAAAAAAGGCCATACATTTTGTTTGGGTACAGCATCGCATGACCGCGCAATTGTCAGTCAAATTCACGCAGTGCCAAGTTGAAAATAGTGGCCTGGTCATTAAGCAGCAAAATCCTACGGTCTTAAAGTGGTTAAAGGGCGATAAATACCAAGAGTATGCTATGTGCAAAGTTAAGGGATGTGCTATGTAAAAAGTGCAGAGTTCAAGAGTGCACTATGTACATAGTGCAGAGTTTGGGGTGTGCCGTGTACAGAGTGGGCTACATACGGAGTGCAGATTTATTCATAGGATGTCTACATCTCACGTCCATCCATGCTGACTCTGACCTCTGCACCGCTCTCCCCAATCCCCCACCTCTACACACATCTCCTTCCACAGCCCTTATCCCCTCCCCTCCCAAAAGCTTTCTTGCATCTCACCTATCCTGCCCATCCTTCCTACTTTCAGCAGTGTAGGTGGCTCTGCCTCTCTATCTCACTTGCAGGAAGATCATTGGTCAGCATCTGTGCACCTGGGCATAGATGGAGAACAAAGTGCAGCTTACCACACGATGCCCCATCCCACACTGCACCCGCATCTCCCTTGTCACTACCCTAAAGGCAGGGCAGGCAGGGATCTGTGAGAGCCGCCAAGAGGAAAACAGTCCTTGTAAACACACACGCCTTCTGTGTTTACAGGTGACAGTGGTGAGCGAGGAGCAGGGGGTGAGAGCTGGAGGTGGCTGCAACTGTAAATTTATATTTTAAGCTGCTGCAGGCGTAAATTTTCTTTTAAATATGTAAATTGATGCTGTAGCTGCAGCTCTTCAAAGCTGAACTTGCTCAAGTGGTTATGAAGATAGAGGTTGCTACCTAGAAGTTAGTTTTAGAAGCATATAATTAAAGCCTACATCATTATGCACTGAAAAGCATCAAATAAATATTTACAGTGAAAAGTAAATACCTAAAAACAAACTTTTTTTATATCGCAGCTCATCAGTACTTAGATATGGTGGCTGCATTCATTTTTCTTTTTTTAGGCTAAGAACATTTTAAGCAAGTACAGAAAATATTTTGTTGACCTTGCCGGAAATGCAGTGTCCATGTCAATTAGTGTGAGCTGAAAAGACAGCTCAAAGAACCTTATCTTTATTTTGTGAACTACCAGCCCTATCATCCAGCCATGTAATGAAGAAAAACAAAGATATACATGTTTAGATTTCAGCCTGTGCGACAATCGTGGCTGCCTCCATAGATACAGTGGAGAAAAAAGCATAAGCATGCATGAAGGAGAATTGTGTTATTCACAGGATATGTTCTTATAGTGATTTTAGTCCCCGTTCACATTAGGTCGCTCCTACTTCGGGGGTGACCTGTGAAGTCGCGTGCACCGCGACTTCGGTGCGACTTGCACGGACTTCATCTAATGAATGTCTATGCAAGTCGCCTCCAGGTCACCCCGAAGTAGTGCAGGACCCTTTTTGTAAGTCGGAGCGACTTGTGTCGCTCCTATTAGAACCGTTCCTGTACTACTCAATGGACCCGACGGTGCGCGACTTGCCAGGCTGACCAAGTCGCCTGGCAAGTCGTAATAGTGTGAACCGGTTCTAAGGCCCCGTTCACACTGGGGCGACGCTACTTCCCGGGGCGACCTCCGTGGTCGCGGCGCGCTGCTCGCACCACGACCTCGGAGCGGCCGGCACGGACTTCATAACATTGAAGTCTATGCAGGTCGCTCCGGGTCGCCCCAAAGAAGCTCCGGACCCTTTTTCTAAGTCGGAGCGACTTGTGTCGCTCCTATTAGAACGGGTCCATAGCTTCTCAATGCAAGGCGACCTACGGCGACCTGTCAGGCGACCAGGTCGTCTGACAGGTCGCCCCAGTGTGAATGAGGGCTAAAAGTCTTGTTTTTTTTTTCTTTAAAAAAATAAAAAACAAATACGTTTTACTTACCTGTTCTGTGCAGTGGCTTTTCACAGAGCAGCCCAGATCCTCCTCTTCTCGGGTCCCCTGCCGGTACTCCTTGCCCCTTCCTTCTGCTAAGTGCCCCCACAGCAAGCAGCTTGCTATGGGGGCACCCGAGCTGAGCCACTGTTCTGTGTGTCCATTTAGACACATAGACACAGCTAGGCCCTGCCCCCTCTCTTTCCTCATTGGCTCACTGTTTTTGATTGATAACAGCGGGAGCCAATGGTGCTTGCTTCTGTCTCAGCCAATTGGGGAGAGTCCTCAGACAGCCTAAGCTCTCGTGCGTCATCGCTGGATCGAGATGGGGCTTAGGTAAGTATTGGGGGGGGGCTGAGAGGGGCTGCTGCAGACAGAAAGTTTTTTATTTTAATATATAGAATGCATTAAGATGAAAAATCCTCTGCCTTTAGAACCACTTTAAGCGGGCACTCATGTGGGGGGCATGTTTTGCCTGCCCAGTATGCACGGGTGTTCCGTGCATCCGCGTGCAGGCAGTCCCATTTTTTATAATTGGGATGCAGCAGCTTAATGAACACAGCTGATGCTTCCAGTTTTGACGTCTGCACTCTGTCTGCATTTGGGGACACACACAACTGCACCCACATGGGTGTCAAATTGGGAGCAGTGGCTGTGTATGTGCAGCCACTGTGCCGCAAATGATATGAATGGAACTGCCTGCACAGATCACCTGCATATCTCATGTTGGCAAAACACAGCCCTTGCACAGGTGTATGCTTAAAGCACCTTTTTGACAGCAGCAAGCTCACTGTCACAATTGAAAACATTTTTGCCGTGCCGGGCTCAACCTGCCTGGCCGCGTCAGTGTTCTGTGAATGTAAAAACTACAAGTACTGACAGCCTACTAGGGTGTTATTGAGCACTCTAGGTAATTCATTGAGTCTTCCTGTCAGAGTGTAACTGCCTGCCTGTATCAGAAGTATGGGCAGACAGCTGCACAGACAGGACTGTAGCATTACACCCACGATTGCAGGTGCAATTCTTTAAGACTCCTAATAAAAACATTTAAAAAATGTGCATTTATTATTTTTTTTTGTAAAGATGAACCTATTCTTTAGGTACACCCATGTTAATGGAGCGTTAAGAGAAAAAAGCCCAAACAAAGGAAAACTAATGTAGCCACTACATATAAGGGATGATAAGCTGCATAATATTATATTTTTGTTTTTTGCAGTAGATGAGATTTAAGATTGTCAAAATCCCGTTTATTTTTTCAGTTCACCTAGAGCTTATTGTTTTTTGCTTAACAAAACTGGATCTTCACTTTAAAGGCTCATTTACGCTACAATCTCTGCGTTCACTGTTTGTTTCTGCATAATGATTCACGTTTTTTTGTAATTTTTCAGTATGTTTTTTGTAATATTTTTTTTATCTTTCTTTACTTAAGGCCCTTCTGCTTTTCCTGCGCCTTTACTCTGCTTAAAAGTGCAAGAAAAAATGCAATAAAAACTTTTCCTTTTTTATGCATTCTTTATTTATAAAAAGTTTTTTCAAAATATACAACTAGTATGGGAGAAGTAGAGAACAACAATCATTATGACCACCCTGGTATACCTTACAAATAGGCAGTCTTAGTATAATCTGAAGTTGAATGTCATATACAGACACATTGTTCAAAAAATATAACCCACATTATAACACATTGGGCAAAACCACTGAGTTTAAAGACTTTGCATAATGTAACATGACAGCCAACATGTCTTGTTGGTGAATCTGCCTCAGGGTGGAGAAACAATCAGAGGAAGTGGAATGGAAAATAGCTACAATACAGAAAAAGAAGAGCGAAAGAAAGAAAAGGAGGAGGACAAGAAAGAGGGGAAAAAAGGGGGGTCGGGTAAATAAATAATGTTATTCTTTTGGGGGAGGGTACATAACCACCACCGATATTTTATTTTTTTTGTAAGCTGCCATGGGATCTCAGTGTGGTGCTATAGATAAAAGGAAGGAGTGAACAGCTAGGATTGTGATTGAAACACGGTTGTGTTTTCAGGGCGCTTTTTTAATAACTATGTCTATGTTTCACAAGTGCATGCTGGGAGTCAGGAAACCAGAAAACACCAAAGAAACAAAAAAAAAAATGCATTAAAAAGTGCAATATGAAGCCCTTTGTGTCCCGAGTAGAGGCGGCTTTTGAGCGATGGGCTAGCAAAAAGCGCCCCCCATTTTCCCCTGCCTCATCTGTTTTATCAGATCCTGAATCTGATACCGCGGACGTGGGTCTCCCTGCTGGGTCTGCGACCACGCGCCTGGAATCCTCAGATAGTGAGGATGATTCCTCCACATCTGCAACTGCGCACGAAAAGGCGATGGTGGAAGCACTGATTGTATATGTGCGTGAGACCTTGAAGATGGAGTACGCATGTTCCCTTTTGGCACTCACAAGCCAACCAGAGCGGCAAAGGTGCTTCCTTTCTCTGCCTATTTTGACAAAATTGTCGCTAAAGAGTGGAGACAACCAAAGCGGCCCCTTGGAGTCCCTAAGCACTTTACTAGGCGATACCCCTATGAGGAGTCCCTTCTTAAGAAGTGGACTGTTCCACCGGTGGTGGATCCTCCGGTTTCCAGATTGAAAAAGGCAATCATAATTCCAGTTGAAGAGTCCTGGCCTTTAAGGATCTGGCTTACAGGAAGGCGGAGGTTGTGGCCCGCAATATGTACACTCTGGCTGGTTCGGCACTGAGGCCAGTATTCACCATTTCCCTGGTGTCGCAAACTCTGACTGAGTGGGCTAAGATTTTACGCTGTGACCTAGAGGGAGAACAGCTTCCCCATGCCTTTGCCAAGCTGGCGGACCAGCTGGTCCAGGGGCTGCAGTTTATCTGTGATGCCTCTTTGGATGCAGCTCCCCTAGTGGCTCGGCTGTCTGTTTCGTGAGTGGTCCTTCGGCGTGTCTTTTGGCTTAAATGCTGGTCTGCAGACCGGACTTCTAAAATGGCTGACTGATCTCCCCTTTCAAGGAGATAGCCTGTTTGGAGCTTCCCTGGATGACATCATTAAAGGTCTGACAGGGGGAAAGAGTACCTTTCTTCCTCAGGCTACTGAGGACAAGGAACCTTGTCTTAGACGTGGCCCTTCCTTCTTGGCTCATATGTTTTTTCATCCCTCAGGGTCGACTGGCAAGGGCTCAAATCTTTTCAGGGCCTCCTCTGAAGGATCCAAATGAACCTGGTTTGCCAAGCTGAGAGCGGGCTTCTCCAGACCTGCATGAAGGTGTGCCCTCACCTGTATCAGATGTCGTGGGGCATCTTTGCTGGTTTCCGGACCCATGGACTTCCCTGGTACAAGACAAGTGGGTCCACAAAGCCATTTGGTCCGGCTACAAAATTCGCTCTTGTCCCCGGCAAGGTTCTTTCTTTTCAACTTGCGCCTGTCCCCGGACTGCTTACAGGGTCTGTTTGGGGCGGTACGAAACCTGTTACTTCAAGGGGTGATTGTCCCGGTTCCGACTTCGGAAAGTTTGCAGAGTTTTTACTCAAACATGTTTGCAGTTCCCAGGAAGGGAGGCAAGGTGCGTCCAATCCTGGACCTCAAGGCGCTGAACTGCTTTGTGCGGGTGCAGAAGTTCAGAAAGGAGTCCATTCGCACGGTGGTGGCATCCCTGCATCAGGGGGATTTTCTTGCCTCCATTGACATCAAAATTGCTTACCTTCACATTCCAACATGTGTCGGTCACCAGCGCTTCCTCCGTGTTGCCGTTGGAGAGGAGCATTATTAGTTTGTTGTGTTACCCTTTGGTCTGGCCACTGCTCCTCGTGTCTTCACAAAAGTGTTAGCTCCGGTGCTAGCATTGTTATGCCAATGGGGAGTTGCGGTACTGGGCTACTTGGACCACCTCCTTCTGCGAGCTGAGTCTCCTGCTGCTCTGGTGAAAAACCTGGAAATCACCATACAAACTCTGCGCGAGTTTGGCTGGATTCTGTTCAGAAGCCTGCTCTGGTTCCATCCACAAAGCTGGATTATCTGTGTCTTACTCTGGACTCGGCCTTAGTCAGAGTGCTCCTTCGTCTGGACAAACTCCAGAAATTGCAGGCTGCAATTCATCTCCTGCTTTCCAGCAGATGGTCATCCCTCCGGACTTGCATGCAGGTGCTGGGCCTGATGGTGTCTACCTTTTGAGGCAGTTCCATTTGCACAGTTTCATATGAGGTCACTGCAAAGGGAGATTCTGGCCAAATGGGACTAGACTCCACAGTCACTGGATCAATGTCTTGGAAATCCAAGCGATCAGACTGTGCCTGGACCATTGAATGGATCGTCTACAGGGATGTCCAGTGCGCATTCAATCAGACAATGCCACAGCTGTGGGGGGCACAAGAAGTGTCCTGGTGGCTCTGGAGGTAGCCAGCATTCTAAGGTGGGCAAAACTGTTCTTTCCAGCCCTCTCTGCCGCACACATTCCCGGGGTGGAAAACTGGCAGACGGATTACCTCAGTTGGCAGGCCTTGAACCAAGGGAAATGGTCTCTTCATCCGGAGGTGTTTCATCAGTAGTGTCTCCGGTGGGGCATCCCCGAGGTGGATCTGTTGGCGTCTCGGCTCAACAGAAAGATGCAGAGCTTTGGGGATCGGTCATGGGATCCTCTGGCGGATGCCACAGACACGCTGGTGGCCTCGTGGGGTCAGTATCATCTGATTTATGCCTTCCCTCCTCTTCTGCCAAGACTTCTGCACAGGATCGAGGCAGAAGGGATTCTGGTCATCTTAGTGGCTCTGGACTGGCCTCACGGGGCTGGGTACGCCGATCTGGTGCGGCTGGTCACCAACGTTCCTTAAAAGCTTCCTCTCAGGGAGGATCTCCTGTCCCAAGGACCAATCTTCCATCCTGCTTTACAGTCGCTGGCTTTGACGGCTTGGCTGTTGAACGCCAGGTGCTGATGGATAGTAGCTTGTTGGAGTCACTGACTCCAATGAATGCTGTTAAAAGCTAGGATATCCACTTCTAGGAAGATCTACTATCATACATGGCAGTCGTACATTGCGTGGTGTGAGTCTCTTGAGGTTCCTCCTCGCTCTTTCTCTGTAGCTCACATCTTGACCTTCCTTCAGTGGGGGGGGGTTGAGCGGAAACTGGCCTTAAGTACTATCAAGGATCAGGTGTCGGCTTTAGCGGTCTTCTTTCAATAGGCCCTTGGCCACATACTCCTTGGTGCCTACTTTTCTTCAGGGAGTTAGGTACTTGGTCCCTCCAGTGCGGTCTCAGTTGCCGCCTTGGGACCTCAGTTTGGTGCTCTCAGTTCTCCAGAAGTCTCCTTTTGAGAATCTTCAGGAGATTCCCCTTCTTGGTGGCTATCACCTCTGTGTGCAGGGTGTCGGAATTTAGGGCATTATCCTGTTGTTCACCTTACTTGGTGGTTCACAGAGATAAGGTGGTTCTTTGTCCCTTTCTGTCGTTCCTTCCAAAGGTTGTCTGTGATTTTCATTTAAATGAAGACATTGTGTTGCCTTCCCTGTGTCCCAAAACATCTGAAGGAAATTGGCTTGCATGCCTTAGATGTTGTCTGGGCAATTAGGGTGTACCTGGCAGCTAGGGAGTGTTTTAGGAAGCCAGACTCACTATTTGTGCTACCGAATGGGCCTCAGAAAGGGTTGTCCCCTTCCTCTGCGACCATTAACAGATGGATCAGACAGACAGTGATCCAGGCCTATTCCAACAGCGGTCAGGTTCCTCCTTTCCCTGTCAAGGCGCACTCTACTCAGGCGCTCAGTGCCTCCTGGGCCTTTCGTCATCAGGCGTCAGTGACAAAGGTTTGCAAGGTGGCCACCTGGTTGTCGGTGCACACTTTTACAAAGTTCTGTAAAGTGGATATGTTGGCATCTGTGGATGCTTCCCTTGGCTGCAAGGTTTTGCAGGCTGCAGTTTAGAGGGCCTGGTTCTCTTTGAGGGTGTATTGTTTTTTTCAGGTGATTTTGGTTGAGCTCCTGTTTACCTGGTTGGCTGTGGTTAGCCTTGGGAATTTCCTTTTTGCTGTTCCCACCCTTCATGTTTAACGCTGCTTTGGGACATCCCAAAGGGTAAGAATATCAGAAGCTGTGTCCGTCAATGAACGAAAGAGAAAATGGGATTTTAGACTTACTGTAAAATCCATTTCTCTGATGTTCATTGACGGACACAGCACCCACCCCTCTCTGGAGTTGTATTTCTTTTGACACTGCTTGTAACAAAACGGAGTAGCTATAGCAGAGAGAGGGAACATACCCCCTGGGACTGCCCATAGGCGTAGCCAGACTTTTTTTCTGCCTAGTGTCCTAGTCCTGTAGGGGGCAGTATAACCCAATGGTTCAGAATAACAGGAGCTGTGGCCGTCAATGAACATCCGAGAAATGTATTTTGCGGTAAGTCAAAAAGCCCATTTTATTTGCTAGAACATTACTTAGAACCCCCAAGCATTATATATATATATATATATATATATTTTTTTTTTTTTTTTTTCTTTTTACCAGAGACCCTAGAGAATAAGATGGCGGTTGTTGCAATATCTTATGTCACACTGTATTTGCGCAGTGGTCTTTCAAATGCAATTTTTGGGGGAAAAAATACACTTTACAATTTTTTTGTATAATTGTGAAAGATGATGTTACACCGAGAATCGTGAGAGAATCATAATCTTTATTCTAAGCAAAAAAAATTGTGATTCGCATTTTATCCAGAATCGTGCAGCTCTAGTTCACCTGTAGGAACTGATGCTTTATTTTGTATACAGTGTAATCAGTTTAAAGCGGAGTTCCACCCTGGATTTTTTTTTTTAAATACCCCCGGGACAGTCAGGGCTAGTACATTCCACAATGGCTAGCCTCTGATCTGTCCCGGGTTGCACTTGCCTGTTAGGACAAATACTTACCTTGAAAACGTCTTGTCCAGCGCTGCCATCTCAGATGTGGGCAGCTTGAAGCCAGCGAGATCCCCTTCGGCGTCTTCTTCCGCCTTCTTCGGTCCCACGATGCTCTGCGCCGGCCCCGACGTCACTTCTGGGTCGCGCGCGTCATCCCTCTACAGCTTCTGGGCATGCCCAGAAGCTGTTTAGAAGGGGATGACGCGCGCGACCCGGAACTGACGTCGGGGCCGGTGCAGGCGCAATGATTCCTGGGAGCTATGACGTTCAGCTCCCAGGAATCATTGCAGAGCCAGGAAGTGACGACGGGCCGCGGCCGAGGAAGAAGGAAGTAAGGTAAGTATTTTTTCTTCGCTACGAGGTAAGTAAAAAAAAAAAAATATATTATCCATTTCTTTTTCAGGTGACCCGGAGCGAGAAGATGGAGGTAAGTATTAAATTAGGGTGGAACTCCACTTTAACTTCTACTGACTGAGATTTACAGGGGAAGAAAAGTTTCATATAAACCTCATCCAGCTGAGACAATAAACGTGAAGGGTCATCTCATAATACTTTGCTTGCCTTCCTGAATAAAATACACAATATTAATGCTACATTAAAAAGAAGAAAGCAATAAACACTTAAAGTAGAACTTTAGTCATACAATTGTAAACTATCACCTTGTAAAACAACCCATTCAGTTTAAAATAGAAATGAAAGGCAAACATTTTTTGTATAGATATAAAAAAAACATTATAAATACCTTTTTTCCATTTTTATAAGTGATCACATTCCCTCTGTTCTCAGCGGCATAAGAGGTGGGGGGAGGAGAAGCAGCAGCACACGTGCTTCTCAGTGAATGGCTGTGCAGCAGGGACGTGTCAGGACATGTCTGATCATATGAGTAGAGTACACTGAGTTCCCAGCATAGCTAGAGAACTGACCACACTATGCTCTCCTGCCTAGTGTGGTCAGTGTTTAATAGGAAAGCAAGGGGACTAGTGGGAACAGCAGGGATTTCGCATAAAGGAAGCAATACAAAGAGAACAGGATACTTTCTCATAAAAGTACATGGTACAACAGGCACACATCAGGAATATGAAGTGTTGGGGTAACAAACGCTTTAAGTTCTGCTAGATCACTTCAGGCTGGTCTCTTAAACTTTATTATTAATATTACTTAATTAAAAATAGTGCCTATACTGTTTAAAATTCAGTAATACACTGTCTCACCCTGCTCTGCACATGCTCAGTTGCTCTCTATTTTTAGGCACTGCCTTATTTGTAGAGGCCGATCTGCTGACAGCCTTAAAGCAGAATTAAAACCCCCTATTCTTTACAGCCAAGGGAGCTGCTTCTGTTTAATCTGCTATTGTCATAGTGCTGCACATGTGATCAGTTATGACACCAGCTGTTTGATGGTTTGACAGATTGGTTGAGGACCAAGCAAATGTGACAGTTAGCAATTCTGGCATTCCAGGAAAGTAACTGTTTTTTGAAGTTTTTAAATCGATGGGTTTAGTTCCACTTTATGATTTACTGCTGTTCAGGGGCTCTTGGCTTCAGTAAAATGGCAGCCTCCAGCAAGAAGAAACAGGAGAAAGGCTAGAGGCAAATTATAGTGCACACTTATTTTGGTAGCATAATTATTAATGTAGAATGTATGTTCCTTGCTAAAGAAAATTATTTTTTTATCAAGTTGTTATGGGTAAAGTTCCACTTTAAAGCTGCTCCCTGGTGCTGCATTGATGCAAGTACACATTAGGTTTAACCTTCCCCTTCTGTATTCATATATACTTAATTTGTATATTCCAAATGATAATATTTATATTTGTTTTAAATAAATACTTTTACCAGCTGTGCTATCACCCTGATTTACTAGAAAATCATGAGGCTTGTAGCTGGGTGCCATGTACATCCATTGGGCCCCAGGCTCCTGCTTAGGTTGCATTGGGGATGGTTTGATTCTGTTGGCCTTTCACTGCTTCACTGAATTGCTACCATATTTTATGGTAGCAGCTTGTGTTTGATGTCCTGAATTATAGCTGGATTGGAGTCTTGCCTTGGTTTCTGTCTTGCATCCTTTTACACCTTTTGTTGCTTGTTTGAGTTATGCACTTGTCAGTTTGTGAGTTTCCCTAGTTCTACTGCTTCTTTCTTGTGCCTTGTCCTGTTTGTTGTGCACATTTTCTTCCTTGAGCCTTGTGCCAGTATTCTGTTACATCTACCTATGTTAGTTTCTTCCGTTGTCTTGCTAATGTGTTTCTCCTGTTTTTGCTTTGCTACTCCTTCTTAGGTCTATCTGTTAGCTTATTGTTTGCATAGCTGTTAGCCAGATATTACTTTTCTAATTCCCTTGTGTGCCTCTGTCTACTTTTTTTTTTCCCTTATCCTTATGTGTTCCAGTCCTCAATCCAGTAGCCTTTAAGGTAGCCTCATTCCAAATCAGTAATTTAGTTGTATGCTTTTTGCCTTGGTGACTTGCTTCCTCTTGGGAACATATGGAGCTACTCTGGAACCCTTCCTGCCCAGGTTTAGGAGAGGGGTTGATGTGTGGTAAGTCCTAGAGCTATCAAAAGACATGGGAATGTGGTACCTATGCTTCCCTTATCCTTATGTGTTCCAGTCCTCAATCCAGAAGCCTTTAAGGTAGCCTCATTCCAAGTCAGTCATTCAGTTAAATGCCTTTTGCCTTGGTGACTTGCCTACACTTGGCAACATATGGAGCTACTCTGGGACCCTTCCTGCCCAGGTTTAGGAGAGGGCTTGATGTGTGGTAAGTCCTGGAGCTATCAGAAGACATGGGAATGTGGTACCTATGCTTCCCTTATCCTTATGTGTTCCAGTCCTCAATCCAGTAGCCTTTAAGGTAGCCTTATTCCAAGTCAGTCATTCAGTTATATGCCTTTTGCCTTGGTGACTTGCCTAATCTTGGCAACATATGGAGCTACTCTGGGACCCTTCCTGCCCAGGTTTTGGAGAGGGTTTGATATGTGGTAAGTCCTGGAGCTATCAGAAGACATGGGAATGTGGTACCTATGCTTTAATGGCCCATACTCACGATCCTAAAATCAGCTGAAAAGTACTGCTACAATACCAGATCGTGCGATTTTCATTTAATAAGTTCAGTTGTTGTTCAAAAATACAAAAACAAATACACTAAAACATATTACATCACTTCCGATTTTTTAATCTGTCATACAAGAATTTCCGTAACTTTAGTAAACTCTTCATTTTCGATATGCGACTAGCTTGCAAAGAAAAACGGACGATCTCTCATCCGATTTTCATATGCTGTGTACGGGCCATAAAAGGATGGCCTATTTGCTGGGTGTCCAGGCTTCTTCTTTTTTTCAGTAAATTAGCACTGAAATAACATCTTATCTTTATTAGTGTGTTTGATGTGATTTTATTATATAGGCTTCAAAAAAGGCACTATGGCCATTACTTAGTATGACTGTCAGTTGCATCTCCGAATTATGGATCTTGCCATTCCTTACCGCAAGTCACTGATATAAAGCCAGTATGCAGATGAAGTCTTCGCATTTAACTTATCTGCTTGCCTGTTCTGGGTCACTGACTCTGAAAGTTGTGGCAGCAATGGGTCAGCATAACAACTAGGCAACAGCAATTTTAAAAATGAGTTTGGCAATGAGCTGGAAATTTCTGTGATGGCAAATGTATGCTTTATTATTACTTATGTACCACCAATCTCTTAGATCCCATGTCCTCTACTGGTGAGACTGTGTGCATTGTACTCAGTTGTGTTTAAATTGGGATGATGAGCTGCATTCCTGCAGTAAGGTAAGTGTAAAGTCCTTAGACTGTTAGTGTTTGCTTGACACCCTGTGTGTGTAAACTGTGTGTAGCTATATGACAAATTTTTATTCACTTCTTTACCCCTTTTGTTGTCGTGTCCCCTCTAACAGCGCACAAGGCTAAATACATGCTCAATAGTGCCCTATATTTTGCTTCATTGCATATGCCCTCTTCCCACATTTGGGCGCATTGGTCTTCAGTCATAGGCACAGCGGTAGACTGAGGCTTTAACAATCAATACTGCTTTCAGCAGCCTGAGATGCCATTAGTTCCTGATTGCCACGTTCACGTTCATAGAAAAAAAATTCAGAACAAAGAAAACATAGAAAGCTTTAATATTACAGGCTGCTAGTCTTTAAAATAATTAAAAGAGCTGTATAGGTTTCAGTTTTTTTATTTATTTATACTTACCTAGGTGGATGCAGCATCAGTCCGATCGGTCCCCTGGCGCCTCTACTCTGAGAACAGAGTGATCGAACACCACAGATCGCTCAGTTCTCACAGCTCCATGAGCAGAGAGCTGCTGACTAGCTCTTCCCCCTCCTCACACACTTGAGCGCTGGGCTGTGGAGGGGGCTGAGCAGCTCGCTCAGGCTCTCTGCGGCTCGTTGAGAGGCTGAGCTGGGTTTCGGTCCGGAGATCTGGATCACGACTGGTCGTGATGATGCAGAGCTTGGACTGACTTCTGTGATGTCAGCAAAGATTGAACTTCAGCCCGCTCTCTGCTGAAAACGGGTCACAGGAGTGCAAAACAAACTGCATTCCTTTAACCACTTAAGCCCCGGAAGATTTTACCCCCTTCCTGACCAGGGGGTTTTTTGCGATTTTTTACTGCGTGACTTTAACGGACAATTGCGCGGTCGTGCGACGCTGTACCTAAATTAATTTCACGTCCTTTTTTTCCCACAAACAGAGCTTTCTTTTGGTGGTATTTGAACACCTGTGCGATTTTTTTGATCATGCGCTATAAACAAAAAAAGAGCGTAATTTTTGCAAAAATAACAATATTTTTCACTTTTTTTTATATGAAATCCCCCCCCCCCAAAAAAAATGTAAAAATCAAAATTTTTTAACATTTTCGGCCAAATTGTTTTATTCTACATATGATTGGTTTGCCCAAAAGTTATTGCGTTTACTAACAAAGGGAAAGATTTTTGTCATTTTTGGTGTTTTTTTTTTAACGAGTAATGGCGGCGATCTGCGATTTTTTTTGCGGTACTGCGACATTGCGGCGGACAGATCGGACCCTTGACTGACATTTTTTATACTTTTGGGGGTACCAGTGACATTACTGCAGTAATCAGTGCTATATATATGCACTGTTACTGCAAAAATGACACTGGCAAGGAAGGGGTTAACTGTATTGGACAGGGAGGGGTTAAGTGTGTCCTAGGGGCGTGATTCTAACTGTAGTGGGACCGTCTGATCTTCATTTTTACACAGGGGAGAATGACAGGCGGCTTGTTTACATAAGCCGCTCTGCCTTTCTCCCGCTGTACCGACGATCGGCGAGTGACCGGCGGACATCGGGTCCGCCGGTCACACGCCCGCACTCCTCCCTGAACGAGCCGAGGCGGGCGCGCGCTCGCTCGCTATTGGCTCTAATAGCAGTGACAGGCGAGTGACGTAGATCTACGTCACTCTGCCTGGCCGGGGCTGACTGCCGCAGTAAATATACTGTGCGCAGTCGGCAACCGGTTAAATACCTGAAAAAGATACTGTTTACAGTGCTAATTTCAAGCACAAATACTCACAGGCAAGCTGAAACATACAGTTGCATCTCAAAAAATTTGAATTTCATCAAAAAGTAATTAAATTCAGTAATTCAGTTCAAAAAGTGCAACTCATATATTTTATATAGATGCGTTACACACAGAGTGGTATATTTCATGCATTTCTTTTTTACATTTTGATGATTATGACTTATAGCTAGTGAAAACCCCAAATTCAGTATCTCAGAAAATTAGAATATTACATAAGACCACTAAAAAAGATTTTTAATACAGAAACTTTGACTTACTGAAAAATAAGTCTATGTACAATATAGAATGCACTATGCCAATACTTGATCGGGGCTCCTTTTGCATGAATTACTGCATCAGTGCGGTGTAGGTGTTATGGAAGCACAGGTTGCTTTGACAGCGGCCTTCAGCTCATCTGCATTGTTGGGTCTGGGGTCTCTCATCTTCCTCTTGACAATACCCCACAAATTCTCAATGGGGTTTAGGTCAAACGAGTTTGCTGGCCAGTCAAGCACAGTGATACCATGATCAATAAACCAGGTATTGGTACTTTTGGCAGTGTGAGCAGGTGCCAAGTCCTGCTGGAAAATGAAATCAGCATCCCCATAAAGCTAGTCAGCAGATGGAAGCATGAAGTGCTCTAGAATTTCCTGCTGGAGGGCTACGCTGGCTTTGGATTTATTAACCACTTTACCACCGGAGGATTTTGCTGTCTTACGTCCAGGCCACTTTTTGCGATTCGACACTGTGCGACTTTAACTGACAATTGTGCGGTCATGCAACGCCGTACCCAAACAAAACTTACATCCTTTTTTCCCCACAAACAGAGCTTTCTTTTGGTGGTATTTGATCACCTCTGCGCTTTTTATTTTTTGCGATATTAATAAAAAAATGCGAAAATTTTGAAAAAATAACAATATTTTTCTACTTTGACAGTTAAAAAATATCCAATATATTCAATTTTTGTCATATATTTAGGCCAAAATGTATTTAGCTACATGTCTTTGACAAAAAATTTCTCATCGAGCGTATTTTTAACCGCTTTAAGACCAGAAGATTTTACCCCATTCCTGACCAGGCCATATTTTGCGATTTGGCACTGTGTTACTTTAACGGACAATTGCACGGTCGTGCGATGCTGTACCCAAAAAAAATTGATTGATTGATGTCATTTTTTCCCCCACAAATAGAGCTTTCTTTTGGTGGTATTTGATCACCTGTGTGATTTTTACTTTTTGCGCTATAAACAAAAAAAGAGCGACAATTTTGAAAAAATAACAATATTTTTCACATTTTTTATATGAAATTCCCCCCAAAAAAATTTAAAAATCAAAATTTTTTAACATTTTAGGCCAATTTGTTTTATGCTACATGTTTTTGGTTAAAAAAAATCGCAATAAGCGTATTTTGATTGGTTTGCGCAAAAGTTATCGCTGCTACTAACTACGGGAAATTTATGTCATTTTTAGTGTTTTTTTTTTTTAACTAGTAATGGCGGCGATCTGGGATTTTTTTTGCGGGACTGCGACATTGTGGCGGACAGATCAGACCCTTGACTGAAATTTTTGACACTTTTGGGGGTACCAGTGACATTACTACAGTAATCAGTGCTATAAATATGCACTGTTACTGTAAAAATGACACTGGCAGGGAAGGGGTTAACTTTTATTGGTGATCAAGGGGTTAATGTATGCCTGGTGCTTACTAACGTGTGTGGGGGGAGGGGACTATGTGACACAGGCACAGATCGCAGGTTCAGCTATGCTGAATCCTGCAATCTGTCACTGAATGTCACTTAGGAGATCCGCCCGCTTTGTTTACACAAGCGGGCGGATTTCCACACCCGATCTCCGATGATCGGGAAAGAGCAGTGGTGATCACCGCCGCTCCTCCCCTGGCCCGACTCCCGCTGTGACTGAAAACAGCGGGAGGAGTCCAGCGACGTAGGTCTACGTCACTGGACGATAACAAGCCATTTTGCCGCAGTACGGTCAACGTGACCGGTCGGCAAGTGGTTAAAATACAGTGGACCATCACCAGCAGATGACATGGTCCCCAAATCATATTCTAATTTTTTTTTTAGAAATTGAATATTGGGTTTTCACTAGCTGTAAGCCATAATCATCAATATAAAAATAAATAAATAAATGCTTGAAATATATCACTATGTGTGTAAAGCATCTACATAAAATTATCAAGTTTCACTTTTTTAATTGAATTACTGAAATAAATTAACTTTTTTATGATATTCAAATTTTTTGAGACGTACCTGTATATAAAGAGATTTTGAATCAAATAGTGAGACAACCTAAGGCTCCATGTACACGGGACGTTAGAAAAAATGTCCTGCAAAGCTATTTCTGACGCCGGGAAAAAGCAGCTGTTAAACATGCTTTCGGTAGCTTTTTCCATTTGCGTTATTGCACGTTTGGCCACGTTGCTTTTAGCAGCGTTTTTCTGCCTCCATTCAAAATCAATGGTTCCCTATGGGAGCCTATTGATTTGAATGGAAGTCGCACCGCAAGTCGAATCCGACTTGCGGCGCGACCTGCACTGTGAGAATCTTGAGGGGGAACTCCACGCCAAAAATGGGAAAAAAAACTGTGTGGGGGTCCCCCCCAAGTTCCAAACCAGGCCCTTCGGGTCCGGTATGGAATTTGAGGGTAGCCCCACGCCGAAAAAACGGCGTGGGGTCCCCCCCAAAATATATACCAGACCCTTATCCGAGCATGCAGCCCGGCAGGCCAGGATAGGGGAGGGGACGAGCGAGCGGCCCCACCCCCCTGGACCACACCAGGCCACATGCCCTCAACATGGGGGGGTGTTGGTGTTTTGGGGCAGGGGGAGCTCTTCACCCCCCACCTCAAAGCACCTTTCCCAATGTTGATGAGGACAAGAGCCTCATCCCCACAACCCTGGCCGGTGGTTGTGGGGGTCTGCGGGCAGGGGGCTCATCGGAATCTGGAAGCCCCCTTTAACAAGGGGGCCCCCCAGATCCCGGACCCCCTCCCTATGTGAATGGGTATGGGGTACACTGTACCCCTACTCATTCACCACATAAAAGGCAGTGCATGGAAATAACGACAGGAGACGTTTTGGAAAGTTTATTAAAAATCTTCATCTGGTTCTTCGGGGTCTTCTCCTCTCCGGGGTCTTCTGCTCTTTTGCTGTCCGCTCTTCTTGTGTTCTCCTCTCCGGGGTCTTCAGCTCTTTTGCTGTCCGTGTTCTCCTCTCCGGGGTCTTCTGCTGTCCTCTCTTCTTTTCTTCTCCTCTTCTTCTTCCTCCGGTTCTCCTCCAACGACGTCACCTGTGACACGAGGGTGCGGGGCCTCCCGATGACGTCATCGGGGCCACGCCCCTAATGGCTATATAATAAGCTGCAGAGACTGGAGACCGGCATAATTACCGGAGACGTCGTCGGAGGAGGACCGGAGGAAGAAGAATCAGTGTACATGGACCCTAAATAGGAAATTTTGTCCACTTGATTTCTGTTTATGTGTACTGTGTTATTTATTTATATGCTTTAGGTCCATTGGTGTCTATAAACATAGGTTTAAGTAGTTTAAGAGCCACAAGATGATCACTGCTAAGCGAATGTATCCATATCACACAGGATCCCTGGAGCTGTTGCTTACATTACCACAGTTTGGGGATGCTGTCATTTAGCGGTGGTAGTGAGGTTGGACAGCACTGTCTGGCAGTGAGTTGTCATGGTGGTGGGAAGACACTAGTGTGGAAAACATTTTCAGGCGGTGGGATGGCGTGATTTATGTGTTTCTATCATTTAGGTAAACAGAATTTGAAATTAAAGTGTTGGTAAAGTTTAATTGCCATGATTTCTAAAACTGCTGCCTACCCCTCCTCCTACCTATCATGCTTAGCCTGTATAAAAAAAGAGCAGTTTGAATATATTTTTTTTCCCTGTTTGGTCATATGATCCAGCAGCTCTTGCTCCTGTGTAAGGGAGCGCTCAACAATGGGTGACGCCACCCACTTGCTCTCATTGCCCCTTCATTGTCAGTGCTCCCCCTCTCCTCTTCAGCAGTAGCTGTCTCTGTTTACACAGTTTTTTTTTTTTTTTTTTTTACAGGCTGTGCTGGATAGGTAGGAGAATGGGGGAGGCAGCATGTTTAAGAATTTTGGTTCTTGGCCCTACCTGCCAATTAAAGAGGAGCTTCAGACAGGTTTCAAAAAATTAAAAGCCAGTAGCTACAAATACGGTAGCTGCTGACTTTTAATAAACTGACACTCACCTGTCCAGAGATCCAGCTTTGTCTTCACCTGGGCTGCTTCTTCGCCGGTCTTCAGGTTCTCAGTGCTGGCAGGTTAACTGTAGAAAGTCAGCTGTGAGTCATTGTATGTGAATTGTCCCAGAAGGCTGGAGGCAGGTGGGGGGGCAAACTTCACTTTTTTTTACTCCTGTACTCATTGTCTTGGGTGGATATTTGGGGCCCCCTTTTTCTAAAGGGGCTTCCAGATTTCTGTAAGCCTCCCCCTCACAAACCCTCAATTAAATGTGGGGAAGAGGCTCTTTGTCCCCCAACACTAGGACGTGATACCTAATGGGGTTGGGAAGGGGGGGGTCTTTGCTACCCCTTCCTTTGCATGTTACCCTTCCAGTGTTGAAAGGCATGTGGTCTGGTACAGTACAGAATGGAAGGGGAGGGGTGCCTGCTTTCTCCCCTCCCTTTATTTTGGCCACTTTTTTTTCAAATTGATACATGCCCTCTATGGCAGTTTTTAGCTCCCTATGACTTTTTTTTTTCCAACAATAATCTGCCTATTAGTCTTAAAAAAGGGCAGAAAGAATAGCTAGTTTTGCCTCCCATATACTTCGATAGGGTTCAGTGCTAAGGTCAGTGTTTGTGGACCGCTGGGTTCCCTCCCATATACTTCGATAGGGTTCAGTGCTAAGGTCAGTGTTTGTGGACCGCTGGGTTCACAAACCCTCCCATGTACCTAACCCGGCTCGGTCATCTGTAATAATTTACAGATGCTTTTACAAAGAGGCCCGGATGAGCTCAGTGGCTGCAACAGGTGAAAGAGAGAGAAAGCACACTATGCATGTGCTACCCTCAGGAAACGGATGGCTCTCCCTTTTCTAGTGATAGAAAGCACTTGCTGTTGCGAGGTTGGTCCACAGGTACATTACCAATGAAAAGACATGGATGGTTGTAGTGTGACTGCATAGTGGTTTTTAACTACTTTGCATTGTTTGAGCATAACCCCCATCCTTCCTCACTGCTGTCTGACCACACTTTAGGTTATATAGGGTATACTGACACAGTCAGTGCTGGAGGGGCTGTTTCTTCAGCTATTGCTTGGAAACAATGGCTGCACAATCTGTATCAGAAGTTCCCAGAGGTGAATCCACGCAGCAGAGGATGAATAATGTTTACAGGCAGTCGCTGAACGCACTGCCCTGTCAGTGCTGTGGCAGTATAATTTGTATAACCCCTTTGCCAGCTTCATCTGGGGGAGTTTATAGAAATGATTCTGCCACAGTATCAAGTTAGCACAGAAGAAGGGGCAGTGACTACAGTGCTGGTGGTAGCTTCCCAACAGGAACACCCACAAATTGGGCTGCTGCTCAGGGTGGAGCTAAAGCCAGCACTGACAGGATAAAAACACACAACGGGCTATAGAGCAAAATGTGATCAAACACATAAAGAGCTTGGTCCCTTACTGATTCATCTCAGATTTTTAGAAGGTAGTGGTAGGTCTTCCTTCGATTCAGGTTTTAAATGCTGTCCTTGCCTTCTTGTGACCATTGTCACCTGAAATAAATGTCCAAATGTTTTAAATTGTCAACAAAAATAGAGGGGAAATATTTGGATGTGGCATACTTGTTCTGGTAATAACTGTTTAAGAGGGGTTTTCCATCATTTTGAAAAGATTTCCTCTCACTTCTTGTTGTGTTGGTGGGATACAAATTGAATTAATGCCCCCCATAAAGAGACAGATGGCAACAATGACTGACAGGGGTTTTAAGCATAGTCTGTCTAAAAAAAAAGTAAAAAAGTACTAGCATTAGATATTCTTTATTGTAGAATTTATAGTGTAGATTTTCCAGTTTATGAGCCAGAATGCAAGGAGTCTTGGAACATATACCTCCACTGACTGCAATAGAAAAGGCTGTGAAAAGTTAGCAATGGCTTTTGGCTCCTAGTGTTTGTCCTGGCATGTTGTCACTATAATTTTTCTTGGCATTTAGCTGTTGTGCATTGTGTCTGGCCATAAGGTAGTCTGCATTGTGTCTGTAACTATATGCCGTTGTGTCTGGACATATCATACAGTAACTATCCTGCACCGGGCTTGTGCTAACTGGACAAATGCTAAAGATAGGATAAAATAAACTTTTTTTTTACTAAGAAATTAATGCTATGCAGAATTTTGTAAGTTGCATCATTTTTAGGAGTGATTCATTTTTATTAATTACTAGAAAACTATAATGCAGCCTATCATAGTTGCTTTAGTTCTAATTCTAAGCCCATGAAATGTCTGGTACTAGTCAGTGGAGATGAAGCAAGTTAGATATTGGTGGTGTTGCAGTGTTTAAGTCTCTGGCAGCAAAAGAGTTAATTATTCTGGAGGAGTGTCCCCATCTTGTGTAGGGTGTGGAAAGGGTTAGTAATCTCTTGGCTGTGTTCCTTGGTGACAGCTGGAGGTGCAGAGCATTTCACATCTGTGTTCTCTATAGCCATGTGCAGGGTCCCTTCTCTAGCTGTCTCTTAGCCTACTCCCCCCTACCACTGCGCTACGAACAATGAACAGAAAGATTCTGACAGAGCTGCATGGGGGACACAGAAAGGTATAGCGTGACCAGACACACCCCTCTGTTTGTATGAATGGGCATAGTACATAGCCTTTGCGTGTTGCCTATATAGATTTTAAAAATATTTACCAGGATACCTTTTGCATAGTCTATTCATGATCATTTGATACACTTTCATTATGAAGATTTTAGCACCATTTTTGTTCCTTTGTCTTTCTGTATCAGTTGTCTGAATAGAGCGTGTGACTGAACCTCATTATGCTTATGTAGGAGAGGGCTGCACTGTATCTGTCATTGTTACCGCAGTCAATGTAATGCATTCATATGGTGTTCCGAGGGCGGGGGTCCTGCGAAGGGAGGGACAGAGCAGTTGACATGTTAATGATTTAAATGAAAATACAGTGCTTCATGTATATATGCTCCCTTATCTTTGTATACTTTTAAATACCATGCATATTTTGTTTATTTTATGTATGACTGGTTTACTTAAATATAATGTACAGGTGCTTATGTTCTTATGTTTTACCTTTATTTTGAGACCCACTTAGGGTCTCTGTTATGTCCATGTGTTGCAGATCAAAGATGATAGTGGCTTACGAGCTCCTATTATCATAATGTATTTTAGCCAACCATTTTACCCCAAAAAGAAACTCTTGAAATTATTTTCCGTTCTGAGGGAACACCTGCTTAATAATTCTTCAGAAATTAGTGGGAAAATGCCTTTTAGAATGAAGGTTAGTGAAAGAAAGCTCCCCTCACAGTGGTAGTCAGAATGTCCTCATAAACAGCAAAAAAGGGTATTGGTGCCATGCTGCTGGCTCTGCCGAGTGGGGTTTGACCCAGAACTATACACGCACCTTCAGACAGGTCAATGAGCCACAGCTCGTGGAACCCCTAGCAACCTCTGAGGGAACCATAGGGCTCCACAGAATCCTGGTTGAGAATGGCTAATGGACATGTACAGATATACATTCCTGGCTTGGGGGTAGGACTGATGGGTAAGCTAAATATAAGGTGCGTGCAGTCAGTCTCATTAAGAGACCAATGGGGTTGATTTACTAAAACTGGTGAGTGCAAATACTGGCACAGCTGTGCATGGTAGCCAATCAGCTTCTAACTTCAGCTTGTTCAATTAAACTTTGACAAAAAACCTGGAAGCTGATTGGTTTCTATGCAGTTCTGCACCAGATTTTCCACCCTCCAGTTTTAGTAATCAACCTCTATATATAGACTGTGATTGCAAAGAAAGGAGGCCTTCAGAGTAAGACCTCATGCACAATGGGATTTTAGCCCCTGTGCCTAAGATTTCAGTGTTTTCTTGTGGGCAGAAGGCTCGGATGCTCTGTCCCCCTTCACTTCTGGCAGAGTAGTACAAATGTTTAAGGGTAGTTTGCTTCCAGGAAGGAATTCTTGGAATGCAGACTTCGTGCCTTTCATAACTAAAATTTTGTACCACTTGGTGCACAGGCTGCTGGCATAGTTACTGGACAATACACCTGTGCCTTGAAAAAAACTATCTAAAGACCAAGCTGTCTTGGATCAAGCGTAAATGAGTATCTTTCTGCCATATTGAATGAAAAAGTCAAATCATCTGAGTAATCCTGGGACCCCTGGATTAAATATCTGACTGATGATTCAGTTGCCATACGGTACTTCGTACACCTCACCTCTTTCTTAACTGTTACTCCCTGTTTTTTTACTATCTTTTTTTCTGTCTATTTCTTTTGTTGCGAAAAATCCATGCTGGACCCAGTGGGATATCCACTTAATATATAAGGCCATCCTCCATTAGCCAGAGATTATATGTGACCCTGTGTTTAGTGGGCGAGCTGTAGAATTGGATCCGTCCCTCGCTTTAGGCTCTGTTATTACACTTGAAGGTTTATTATGCAATAGATTCTAGAACCTTAGTAATTTTTTGATAATACTTAGAAGAGTTTTTTATTATTTTTTATTTATTTGCATAACTGAATATGGGCCTTAGTTGTGCTTTTTTTTCTGTGCCCATGTGGGTAAGATATTTGAGATCTTGTATCGAATTGACCCCCGATCGTTTTATTTAGTAAATGTAATATATATGTGGAAGCTTTTGGCACTTTTCCACTGCAAGTACCGGCTCGGCTCTACTCGGCCCTGCTTGGCCCGGTTTGCTTTTCCACTGCTGGTACCGCATGGTACGGTGTTGGAACGGTTCTGTACGGTACGGTATGGTTTGCTTTTCCACTAAAGTAGTACTAAAGTTAAGTGGGTGGGATAACAAAGGGGTGGGTGGGATTCTCTGACCAATCAGTGGCTAGTAGTGACTGCATGCAAAGGATTGTGGGATATGGTACCGGGTATGGTACCTCTTGGAACCACAATCGAGGTGGTACTGTTTTGAGAGCCGTACCGTTTGGTTCCATGCAGTGGAAAAGCGCCGCCGTACCGTACCGAACCGTTCCTACACCATACCATGCGGTACCAGCAGTGGAAAAGCACGAAAGCGAGCCGAACCGTTCGGTTCAATGCAGCGGAAAAGCGCCATTTGTGGCCTTGTAACCATGATGATTTACTGTACCATATTGTCTGTATGTTCTTTCTTTGAAATTTTGATCAAAAATTATGGAAACGAAAACACCAAAATCTCATGAACAGGGGCTAAATGCCCAGGGTACATGAGGCCTAAATATGCTAACTTTCAACAGAACAAGCAGTGTAGTAAAATTGAAGAAAGTCACAAAAATATAGTGCCAATTTGCCCATGTTGATTCATGAGAAGCCTAGGCTACAAAATTGAAAAAAATGTGAGTTTGCGATTGTCTGTGACCTTTCAGTTTAAAGGGGTTGACTGTGAACTGTAATAGAAAAGAAGCATCCTGTAATTGAAAATGTTTTTTTTTATTATCAACAAATTTGAAACTGCCCTCATAAAAGGAATTTGGAAAAAAAAATTACTACTAAGTTAAAGAATAAATGCAGTTGGAGGATAACCAGTGGGGTTTGCTTTGTGCTGCTACCCTTAACATGTTTGCATAATGAAATAGAGACTGGAGCGGCAGCTGAATTAACATTGTGGGCAAATGACTGTAATAATGTATGAAAGGGTGAATGCAGCAGCTCAGTTCAGTGGTTTACCTTATATCCAGCTGTAACATATCCAACTGTCAAGACCTCAGTGAGTCAATGACACTCAGCTTGACCTCTGTGAAAAGAAAAATACAGAGAATCACCAAATTATACTATTTTAGCTCTTTACAACATATACACTGCTTTTAATATTCTTTGCGATGTAGTCCATAGGGATCACTGCAATGACTAGGAAGAGACCTTAGAGAGAGGGTAGATAGGGTCAGGTCCAAATGGCCAGTAGGGAATCCCTCAAGCTAAAAGCAATTAATTGTTATGTCAAATCATCTCATAAAACAGTGTACACAGAAATGCTTTTTTAAAGGGCAACAAGCAAAGCAAAGTGTTGAAATTTACAGCAATCACAACTCATTTGCCCCATTCTGACTAAAATAAAGTAAGTCAAACAATTAGAATTTAGTCATTGACAGGCATGCAGTGGTTTCTGATTTGTTACATCAGATTATTGTGCTTCATTATACCGTGGAAAATGTTATAAAATAAAGGCCAAAGTGTCATATACATTAAACAAATATTCTTTGTTGTGGGCATGTTGTTCAATAAATGAATGTGCTTGATGTGGACAAAAATACTTGACAAATGTAATGCTGCTTTTGAGGGACTGAAGCAGATTTATTGCACTTTAAGAATAAAAGTCAATTCACAAGGGACTAATGCAAGGATAGTTGGTAATGCCTAGTGGCCTCGAATTAGAACATGACTAGCCGCACCATCTTCCTAAGTTCTAAACTGATCTCGTAATAACGTGTGCTATTTGTTTAAGCTTCTGTTGCCAAGAAAATTTACTACACATAAAAGGGAATTAAACAAGCATGACTTGACAATTCTTGTAGACTACTGCCAACATATTTTGGAGGCTGACAGTTTACTTTCAAATGTTCGTTTATTTTCAGTTTAGAAAAATGATTCTGCTTTCTTTTAAATGTCTCACCAAAGGGTCAGTCCAACTGATATATCGAGGGCCAGCCCACCCAAAAGCAATATTTCAGGTACATGTAGAGTCTTGTAGGCACTTGGGAACTCCCTGCCCAGATATGTTTAGCATAGTTCTTGGCACCTTTAGGTTTGGGTGTTCCCATCCATCTTGGGTTTATTTCCTCCTCCTGCTTTTACCAGAATATATAAAAAAAGAATTGAATTATTCAAGAAAAAAGGGGCCACCTGGTAATATTCGTGCCAGGTATGTTGGTGTAAGTGCTTACCTTTTTAACATTACTTTGTAGTATTGGCATAGCAAAACTTATGTAAAGCAAACCTTGCATTAGACGACAACGTATGCTTATAATGTCCAGGCTCCTTCTCCCTGTAAAAATCACTGCTGAAAGTAAGTGCAAAATGCATCTGTAGAGAAAAAAAGTTACAATTTATAATTACCTTATCCCTGACGTCTACCAGTGATGCCTAGGTGATACCAACATCCTACTGCTGCAAGCGAGATCACGGGGAATATTGAGCAGTCCAAATCTGGCAAGACAACACTCTTGCAATGGACTGCAGTGTCTTCTAGTGAGATTTGGCCTGCTCCTCCTTTTTTTGTAGCCGCGCACGAGAAGGCACTGGTGGATGCACTGATTGTATCTGTGCATGAGACCTTAAAATGGAAGATGCAGCTGAAGCACTAACAAGCCATTCAAAGCGGCCAAAGTGTTTCCCTTCCCCGCCTATTTTGACAGAATTGTCCCTAAAGAGTGGGAACAGCCAAAACGTCCCCTTGTGGTCCCTAAGCGATTTGCTATGTGGTACCCCTATGAGGAGTCCCTTCTTAAAACATGGACTGTTCCAATGGTGGTTGACCCTCTGGTCTCCAGATTAAACAAGGCAACCATTATTCCAGTTGAAGAATCCCTGGCTTTGAAGAATCCAGCTGACAGGAAGGCAGAGGCTGTGGCCCGCAATATGTACACTGTGGCTACCGTATTTTTTGGCTCAAATGCTGGTCTGTGGATCAAACTTCTAAAAATGCCTTGACCGATCTTCCTTTTCAAGGAGATCGCCTGTTTGAAGCTACCCTGGATGACATCATTAAGGGTCTCACAGGGGGCATGAGTACCTTTTTTCGCAGGCTAGTAAGGGAAAGGACCCTCGTCCTTCTCAGCTAATAAGAAGTTTTTCATCCCTCAGGGGCGACTGACAAGGGATCAAAGCCTTTCAGGGCCTCCCCTGGTGGATCCAACCGAACTTGGTCTTGCAAGTCGAGAGTGGGGCTTCTCCAGACCCACAGACAAGGCTCCTTCAGCATGAAGGTGCACCCTCACCTGTATTGGGGATGGGGTACGTCTTCCCTGGTTTCTGGACCCATGGACTTCCCTGGGACAAGACAAGTGGGTCCACAAAGTCATATGGTCTTAACAGAAAGGTGCAAAGGTTTGTGGCTCGGTCACAGGACCCTCTGGTGAATGCCACAGACACACTGGTGGCCCCGCATGGTCAGTATCATCTGAGTTACACCTTTAATCCTCTCAAGCTTCTGCTAAGACTTCTATACAGGATGGAGGCAGAAGGGATTCTGGCCATCTTAGTGACCCAAGACTGGCCTCGCCGGCTTGGTACACTAATCTGGTGCTGCTGGTCACCAACGTTCCTTGGAAGCTTCCACTCAGGGAGGATCTGCTGTCCCAAGGACCAATCTTCCATCCTGCTTTACAGTCACTGGCTTTGATGGTTTGGCTATTGAACGGCAGATGCTGAAAGGTAGAGGTTTGTCTGAGTCGGTCATTCCAACGCTGTTAAAAGCTAGGAAATCTACTTCTAGGAAGAGCTACATCGCATGGTGTGAGTCTCTTGGGGTTCATCCTCGCTCTTTTTCGGTGGCTCGAATCTTGACCTTCCTTCAAGGTTTTGCAGGCTGCAGTTTAGAGGACCTGGTCCTCTTTGAGGGTGTATTGTTTTTTCAGGTGTTTTGGTTGAGTTCCTGTTTACCTAGTTGGCTATAGTTTAGCCTTGGGAATTTCTCTTTAGCTGTTCCCACTCCTCATGTTTAACACTGATTTGGGATGTCCCAATGGTTAAGAAGATCAGGAGCTGTGTCCATCAATGAACAAAAGAGAAAATGGGATTTTTGGAGTTAGGGGGCCCAGACTTTATAGGCCAACCTTTCATTGTACTGCTTTAACATATTTGGTTTGATGGTAAATACGGTATGTTGTATCTGGACATGTGCAGATATTAAAGTGTCTGTCTGATTTCGAGAACAAAAATGGAATATGTTGAAACCTTTCGGTCCCTATATGTGACTCCATTTTTTTCTCTAGATGTTTTCTTTATTGTCACCTGGTGATCCAGCAAGTAACACATTTCCTTTACCTGGATGATAATGCTCTCTCATTGTACTGTATCTATGGAAGTGCAGCACTGTCACTATATTATAGAAAAGTGATCTCCAAACTATAGCCCTCCAGCTGTTGCGGAACAACACATCCCATGAGACATTGTAAAACTCATGATGTCAACAGACATGACGGCATGATGGGAATTGTAGTTCCTGAACAACTGGAGGGCCATAGTTTGGAGACCCCTGGTATTGAAGGTGTGTTAAGACTTTAGGAAACCTCCTCCTCTCTTCATCTCCAGAACTTAGGGGAAGTTTAACCACTTCCCGCCCGCCCTATAGGCAAATGACGGCGGGAATGTGGTTGAGTTATCCTGACCGGACGTCATATGACGGCGGCAGGATAACTCCGCTCTGGGCGCCCACCGGGGGCGCGCAGAGCGGCGATCGGTGATGCGAGGTGTCAGTCTGACACCCTGCATCTCCGATCTCGGTAAAGAGCCTCTGGCGGAGGCTCTTTACCATGTGATCAGCCGTGTCCAATCACGGCTGGTCACATAGTAAATAGGAACAGCCGTTGATCGGCTTTCCTTAGTTCGTGCCTGACAGGCACGAGTAAAGGAGCGCCGATCGGCGGCTCCCCTGACAGGGGGGGGGGGTCGGCACTGGTAATCAGATCATTGATTACCAGTGCAGACCCTCGGGGGGGGGATGCCACTAGATCCACCAGGGATGCCCACTATGACCCCAGGGATGCCCACTATGACCCCAGGGATGCCCACTATGGCCACCAGGGATGGCAATCAGGGCTCAGGGAGCCCCCCATTGCCCACCCCATCAGTGCTGCCCACCAGTGCCCTCCCTATCAGTGCTGCCCACAAGTGCCCATCATTGCCATCCTTAAGTGTCGCCCACCAGTGCCCATTATTGCCCACCGGTGCTGCCTATCAGTGCCCATTAGTGCCCATCAGTGCCGCCCGTCAGTGCCGATCAGTGCCGCCCATCAGTGCCCATCAGTGCCCACCAGTGCCGCCTATCAGTGCCCATTAGTGCCCGTCAGTGCCACCTATCAGTGCCCGTCAGTGCCACCTATCAGTGCCCATCAATGCCGCCTATCAGTGCCCAGCAGTGCCGCCTATCAGTGCCCACCAATGCTGCATATCAGTGCTACCTATCAGTGCCACATATCAGTGCCTATCAGTGCCGCATATCAGTGCTGCCTATCAGTGCCGCCTATCAGTGCCACCCCATCAGTGCCACCCCATCAGTGCCTCCTCATCAGTGCCTGTCAGTGCAGTCTCATCAGTGCTCATCAGTGCAGGAAAAAAATTATTTATTTACAAAATTGTATAACATAAACAAAATTTTTTTTTTTTTTTTAAACTTTTCGGTCTTTTTTTATTTGTTTAGCAAAAAGTAAAAATCGCACAGATGATCAAATACCACCGAAAGAAAGCTCTATTTGTGGGGGGAAAATGACATAAATTTGGTGTAGGTACAGTGTTGCATGACCGCGCAATTGTCATTCAAAATGCAACAGCGCTAAAAGGGGAAAATTGGCCTGGGCGGGAAGGTAGGGAAGTGCCCTGTATTAAAGTGGTTAACAGGGTAGGCTGATAACATTGCTTTAAATTTCAGTGTAGCAGAGTCAAAGAGCACAGGAAGTTGCAAGCTCATTGGATTTATGGCAGAATAATTTTTTTTTTCACTTGAACTGATAACCAAAGGCTTTTATTGGTATATTTAACAGACTTGTGTACAGTGGATATAAAAGTACACACACCCACCTGTAAAAATGCCAAGTCTTTGAGATTCAAAAAAAAAATCACTTTTGAATTTTTCCACCTTTAATCTGACCTACAACATGTGAAATTCAATTAAAAAACTGAAATCTTTAAAGAAGGGAAAAAAAAAAAAACATACAATAAATGCAGAAACATGAAAACCCTTAGAATAATACTTTTGATTTTATGACAGCATTTAGTGTTTTAGGGTAGGAGTCTATGAGCATGTCACATTTTGTCCTGGGAAACTGCTCACTCTTCCTAGCAAAAGTGCTCTGATTCTGTCAGATTGTGTGGGTATCTCCTGTATGCAGCCCTCTTCAGGACACCCTACAGATTTTCAATTGGATTTAGGTCCAGGCTCTGGCTGAGCTATTCCAAAACATTGATCTTCTTCTTGTGAAGCCATTTTCCTGTTGATTTGGTGGTATATTTTGGGTCATTGTTGTGATGAAAGTTTAAATTCCTCTTCTACTTCAGCTTTTTTTAGCAGAGGCCTGAAAGTTTTGTGCCAAAATTAACTGGTATTTGTAACTTTTCATAAGTCTTGACTAAAGCCTCAGTTCCAGCTAAAGAAAACCGCCCCACCATGCTCCAAACATACCTTTTTGGAATTATGGCCAAAAAGTTCAAACTTGGTCTTATCAGATCATAACACGGTTTTCCACATGCTATTGGCAGACTTGATGTAGGTTTTTACAAAATATAGCCAGGTTTGGATTTTTTTTTTTGTAAGAAATGTCTTCTATCTCATCACCCTACCCCACTGTCCAGGCATATGAAGAATACTGGTGATTATTCTCACATGTAGTACACAACCAGTACTTGCCAGAAATATCTGAATCTCCTTTAATGTGGCTGTAGGCCTCTTGGCAGCTTCCTAGACAGGTTTTCTAATTGTTCTTTTATAATTTTTGGAGGAACGTTCAGTTATTGGTAATGTCATTGTTGCGCAATACCTTCTCCACCTGTTGATATCCATCTTCACTGTGTCCCATGGTACAGCCAATGCCTTGGAAATTGTTTGTACCCTTCTCCTGACTGATACCTTTCAACAATGAGATCTTTTTGAGGCTTTTTAAGCTCTTTAATGGCGCTTGCTTTAAGAGGCAAATGTAAAAAAAAAAAATCCTACTGGAACAGCTGAACTTAAATTGGTTGTAAACCTCAGACATAAAATATAAACAGCATATCCCTCTATAGCATGTACTTGTCTCAAAAGCATAAAGTGTAATTTCTGTCTGCTGCTTTGTTCCTCTGAGTCACTTCTGACAAGTTTTCCTGACACCAAGAGGAAAATGGTGACAGGGGAGGGATCTCCAGCAGATTGACAGCCTCCACTATGTTTCTGTGTGCTGTGGGAAAGGGGGAGGGGGGGGGGTCTTGCCTCCAATCAGCTTTCAGAGCTCTCCTCACCGAGCTTTGCAGAGTGTAACTTCAGCTCTCCGCCCCCTTTTTTCTGAACTCTAAAACGAGCTTAAAAATTCAGCACTTTGAAAACGTGTAGAGAAGAAAAGACTGCAGATAGATACAGCTGCAAGAAGAAGTATGTGAACTAGGGCTGCCACGACGCGTCGACTACTAAAAATCGTCGTGCGTGAAAGGCGTCGACGTGTCAACACGTGACGTCACACGCCCCCTGGCTGGCCGCATCACCGGCTATCCCTGGCTGTGTATATGAGCGCGTATCCCTCCGCTGGTAGCTCGGGGTGCGGAGGGGTACGGCGTTGCTAGGTGGCGCTGTGACTGTGGGAGAGGCGGCAGGAGTGGGACATGCTGGTGTAGGAGGACAGTGAGCGCTGCTGGATGGAGAAGCGGAGGATGGAGTGCCCGGCTCTGCCACCGGGCTGGAAGAAGGAGGAGGTCATTAGGCAGCTCGGGCTGAGCCATGTCTACTACTTCAGGTACCCGGGAACGGGGGGGTGGGGGGGACACCGAACTTTACACTGACAGGAAGCGCCACAAACTTTGCAGCGGTTTACTGATAGCGCTGAGCTGATTGGCTGCTGCTCCTTGTCTCCCTTTACTTATTGGCTGTTGCGGCCTGCGCTGCCAACACAGGAATCCGGATAGCCAAGCCTTCTAGGTTTCCACGATTGGCTGGGTGACTGAATCTGTGCGCTCATTGGCTGCATTTATTCCTACTGTTTTCTGCTTCCCTCATGATTGGCTGTTTATCACACAGCTGAGATTGTTAACTTTTTTGAATATGGATGTGGGTGCGAATTCCTCTTCCTGTATTTTGTTTTGGGGCACTTTCTTGTTTTATTTCTATAGTTTTAACTGGGAAGAAATTATTTAAATTATATTAACCACTTCTGGACTGGAAGGATTTGCCCGCTGAATGACCAGGCCGTTTTTTGCGTTCTTTAACTGACATTTGCGCGGTCGTGCGACGCTGTACCCTAATAAAATGTCCCCCCCCCCCCCACAAATAGAGCTTTCTTTTGGTGGTATTTGATCTAGGGCTGCCACGACACGTCGGAGGGAGGGGGGGGGCCTTACTAAGTGGTCTGTACTAGGTGGGAGGGCTTACTGTGGGGTCTGTACTGGGAGGGGGCTTACTGAGGGGTCTGTATTAATTACAGGATTAATTAGCTAATCAAAAAAACACTCAATTAAGCAAAAAAAAAATAAATAAAAATAATCGTTAGATTAGTCGACTAATCGTAAAAATAATCGATAGATTAGTCGACAGACAAATTAATCGTTAGTTGCAGCCCTAATGTGAACCCTTTGGAATGATAAGAATTTCTGCACAAATTGGTTATAAAATGTGATCTAAACATCATCTAATGCCCCGTACACACGTGCAGATTATCTGCAGACTTTTGTCTGCAGACTTACCTTTTCTATGTAGTGCAAGGGCCTGCCGGATTGCATACAAATTAAAAGTGTTTAGGTTTGACCTTATATTATATGGTTTTGGTAAGTCTGCAGACAAAAGTCTGCAGATAATCTGCACGTGTGTATGGGGCATAAGTCACAACAATAGACAATCACAGTCTGCTCAAACTAATAACACACAAATAATGAAATGTTGCCCTGTTTTTATTGAACACACCATGTAAACATTCACAGTGCAGGTGGAAAAAGTATGTGAACCCTTGGATTTAATAACTGGTTGAACCTTCTTTGGCAGCAATAACTTCAACCAAACATTTCCTGAAGTTGCAGATCAGACGTGCACAACGGTCAGGAGTAATTCTTGACCATTCCTCTTTACAGAACTGTTTCAGTTCAGCAATATTCTTGGGATGTCTGGAGTGAATCGCTTTCTTGAGGTCATGCCACAGCATCTCAATCGGGTTGAGGTCAGGACTCTGACTGGGCCACTTCAGAAGGCATATTTTCTTCTGTTTAAACCATTCTGTTGTTGATTTACTTCTATGCTTTGGGTCATTGTCCTTTTGTAACACCCATCTTCTGTTGAGCTTCAGCTGGTAGACAGATGGCCTTAAGTTCTCCTGCAAAATGTCTTGATAAACTTGGGAATTCATTTTTCCTTCGATGATAGCAATCTGCTTAGGCCCTGATGCAGCAAAGGAGCCCCAAACCATGATGCCCCCCCACCACCATACTTCTCAGTTGGGATGAGGTTTTGATGTTGGTGTGCTGTGCCTCTTTTTCGCCACACATAGTGTTGTGTGTTTCTTCCAAACAACTCAACTTTGGTTTCATCTGTCCACAGAATATTTTGCCAGTACTGCTGTGGAACATCCAGGTGCTCTTGTGCAAACTGTAAACGTGCAGCAATGTTTTGTTTGGACAGCAGTGGCTTCCTCTGTGGTATCCTCCCATGAAATCCATTCTTGTTTAGTGTTTTACGTATTGTAGATTCGCTGACAGGGATGTTAGCATTTGCCAGTGACTTTTGTAAGTCTTTAGCTGACACTCTAGGATTCCTCTTCACCTCATTGAGCAGTCTGCGCTGTGCTCTTGCAGTCATCTTTACAGGACGGCCACTCCTAGGGAGAGTAGCAGCAGTGCTGCACTTTCTCCATTCATAGACAATTTGTCTTACCGTGGACTGATGAACAACAAGGCTTTTGGAGATACTTTTATAACCCTTTCCAGCTTCATGCAAGTCAACAATTCTTAATCGTAGGTCTTCTGAGAGCTCTTTTGTGCGAGGCATCATTTACATCAGGCATTGCTTCTTGTGAAAAGCAAACCCAGAACTGGTGTGTGTTTCTTATAGGGCAGCTGTAACCAACACCTCCAATCTCATTTCATTGATTGGACTCCAGTTGGCTGACATCTCACTCCAATTAGCTCTTGGAGATGTCATTAGTCTAGGGGTTCACATACTTTTTCCATCTGCACTGTGAATGTTTACATGGTGTGTTCAATAAAAACATGGCAACATTTCATTCTTTGTGTGTTATTAGTTTAAGAAGACTGTGATTGTCTATTGTTGTGACTTAGATGATGATCAGATCACATTTTATGACCAATTTGTCCAGAAATCCATATCATTCCAAAGGGTTCACATACTTTTTCTTGCAGCTGTATAACTTATGTCTTTATCTTTGTGTCACCTGAGGAAATTCCCTTACTGAGTATATGGAAAGGGTATAACCACATTAATGAACTCTAGGCTTAATCAGAGTCACTTTAATTGATGGCAGGTGTGTACTGACTACTATTTAACATCAGTTCAAATAAGTTTGGTTAATTCTAAACACATTAATTAGTTGTAACTAATTAACTAATTATAAGAGGGTGTGTACACTTATGGAACTACATTATTTTAATTTTATTTTTTCCCCACTAAACAACAAATGCACCTTGTTTTTAATTGAATTGTACAGATTATAGGTCACATGAAAGATAGAAAACAATACAGGGGTGATTTTTCTTGAAACCCTACCATTTTTACAGGGGGTGCGTAGACTTTTTATATCCACTGACTCAACTAGAGGAGCTTACTGTTACACTTCCAAGTAGATGTAAATTCAGTCTCTAAAATCTAATATAATCTTAAGCATGCTGATGTAATTTCAAAAGTCAATTTCATTATTTTAATCCGCAGCTTTTATTAAAATAATACATAGTAATCCTGACATGAAGGCCCTTGTTCAAACACTTATAGGATGACAAAACTTTGTCCCCATATCCAAATTGCTCTTCTTTATTGTCATCCTATCACATGCACTTCCAGAAGAGGCTATAAGAGGCCCTGCTAATGTTCATCATGCAGGCATATTCCATAGTTGTTACCATCAGGAAACTCACTCTGAACAAAAACATACAGCTAAAGCGGGTGTGCATGCATGTAGATATGAAGTGGTTACAAAGGGCTGCAGTAGACTAGCAGCACTGAGATGATAAAAAAGTGAAGACAGTATTATATATAGTATAAAGAAGGTTTAATAGTTTAGGAGAGAGGGGTGATACATTGTGGAATGCAGATACGAACAGACTGTACTTTCTCTGTTTTTTTCCATAATATCCAACAAACTTTATTGCAAGTAAACTTAAAAAGCCAGACTGTGGCACATCACTCACCGCCAGAATGTCCCTTACTCTTCTGATGCATTTCTCCCCAATAGGGCTTTAGTCAAGATCACAGTATGTATGCACCCCCAGCTGATGGATGATCTATAAGACCACCTTGAGCAGTAGATAGCCTTAATGCAACACAAATTTGCTTGTATGTAGTAATGCACCACAATGGAATGGGATAGACCCTAACATTTTGTTTTGCACTGCTGGCTGTATGGTGAATGGACTATATGGATTTAGGAGGAGGCATCCCGAAATGCCATGCAGTATGTGCTTTCCATATGCTTGATGAAGGTTTCAGCATAATAAATCTTAGCTATTTTACACACTTCTCAAAAGAATTAAAGGAATACTTTGAAAACACATCACATCGCAATAGGGAAAAATCTTATGCTGGATATCTATACTGATATGGACTGGGTACTTCCTGCGGGAAGGAGGGGAACCCAAGGGTCTGACCATCCCAAGGAGGGGCCCAGGGGAAAAGGGAGGACAGCTGCTCACCATACCAGGAACCAAGCAGGCACCGCTCCAGACAGAACCTCTCTCCATCTAAATCAAAGTGAAAAGATGATGCAGCAGGCTATTCCATTTTGCTGAAATGTAATTGCAGCAACTCAAAATGATACTCAGTAGTTTGTATGGCCCCCTTGTGCTTGTATACATGCCTGACAATGTCAGGGCATGCTTCTAATGAGATAACGGACGGTGTCCTGGGGTATTTCCCCCCAGATCTGGACCAGGGCATCACTGAGCTTTTGAACAGACTGAGGTGCAACCTGGCAGCATCTGATGGACCGAAACATAATGTCTCAGAGGTGTTCGATTGGATTTAGGTCAAGAGAGCATGGGGGCCATTCAATGGTATCATTTCCTTCATCCTCCAGGAACTGGCTGCATACCCTCACCACATGAGGCCGGGCATTGTCATGCACCAGGAGGAACCCAGGACCCACTGTACCAGCGTAGGGTCCGACGATGGGTCCAAAGATTTCATCCTGATAACTAATGGCAGTCAGGGTGCCATCGTCTAGCCTGTAAAGGTCGGTGCATTCCTTTATGGATATGCCTCCCCTGACCATCACTGACCCACCACCAAACCGGTCATGCTGAATGATGTTACAGGCAGCATAACATTCTCCACGGCTTCTCCAGACCCTTTCACATCTGCCACATGTGCTCAGGGTGAACCTGCTCTCATCTGTGAAAAGCACAGAGCGCCAGTGGTGGACCTGCTAATTCTGGTGTTCTATGGCAAATGCCAATCGAGCTCCATGGTGCCCATCCTGCCCTCCCCCACGCTGTGGCTATTTGGGTGGTTTGACCACTTTTCTGGGATGAGGGCAGGGCTCTAACTGGTGATGGGGGGTGGGAGGGGTGCGTCGCCGGCAACCTGATGATCATTTGGGCATAGGGGAAGGGGTTGTACCTGGTAGGGGCTCCTCCCTGGATCTGTCCTTGAGGCCCAGTCTCCCTCCTGGGTCCCTGTAAGCCTTGTGGTGCCACGCAGGGCCACCAGCCTGTGTGTTTCTACACAGGGCAGCCATATTTGTGTAGTTTGGTGGCCATTTTCTTCTGGTTTGCCATTGGAAATAGCGGCAGCCATGACAGTGGAGCCCTGTGGGCGGCGATTTTGGCGGTAAGAGCCCCTCCTCCCCCCTGGTGCTGACTCCTGGATCATTTTACTTCCTGTTCACCGCTCGTGTAGTGCAGATTCTCCTGGTTTCTGCAGGTGCCTGTTTCTGTGGGTGGTGAGCCAGGTGGGGTCCTCTCCCTCTCTGCTGAGGATCGCTTAGTGCTTTGTGCCTGGCGAGCAGGTGGTGCTGTCAGCACAGTGGGGGTTGTACCCTTAGCAGTGTTTTACACTTTTTGTGGGGTCCCCCTGGTGGCTCATGGAGCCTTTTGAGCATATTTGCCTACCCGATCCCATCTCCAAGGCTGCGGGGCCCTCCGGGTCCCAACCATCCATCCATGCACTGATGGCGGTCCTGGAGTCCCTTGGTGTCCTGGGTGCAGGTGGCTAGTGGGTGACAGGCTAGAATAAATCGCCCCCTGCCTTCTGTCTCATCAGATCCTGAGTCTGATTTGGCTGCCATGGACGTGGGTCACCCTGCAGGGTCTGCAACCACGCGCCTGGAATCATCTGATAGTGAGGATGATTCCTCCACGTCTGCGACTGCGCACGAAAAGGCGCTGGTGGGTGCACTAATTCTATCTGTGCGTGAGACCCTAAAATTGGAGGACACAGCTGAAGCTGCGACAGAGGCGCAGGTGCCCTTTGACACTCACAAGCCATCCAAAGCGGCAAAGGTGTTTCCTTTCCCCGCCTATTTTGACAGAACTGCCGCTAAAGAGTGGGGACGACCATAGCGTCCCTGTGGGGTCCCTAAGCGCTTTACTTGGCGATACCCCTATGAGGAGTCCCTTCTTAAGAAGTGGACTGTGCCACCGGTTGTCGGATTAAACAAAGCTACCATGATTCCGGTTGAAGAGTCCCCGGCCTTTAAGGATCCGGCTGAGCGGAAGGCGGTAGCTGTGGCCCGCAATATGTACACTCTGGTGGGTCGGCAATGAGGCCGGTATTCACCATTGCCTTAGTGTCGCAAACTCTGACCGAGTGGGCTAAGCTCCTACTCTGTGACCTGGAGGGGGAACAGCTCCCCCCCTGCCTTTGCCGAGCTGGTGGACCAGCTGGTACAGTGGCTGCAGTTTATCTGTAGTGCCTCTTTGGATACAGCTACTCTGATGGCTCGCCTCTCTGTTTTGGCATGTTTTTTGCCTCAAGTGCTGGTCTGCAGATCAGACTTAAAAAAAGGCCTTGACTGATCTTCCTTTTAAAGGAGATCGCCTGTTTGTAGCTACCCTGGATCACATCATTAAAGGTCTCACAGGGGGGAAGAGTACTTTTCTTCCGCAGGCTACTAAGGGTAAGGAACCTGGTTGTAGACGTGGGCCTTCCTTCTCAGCTCATAAGAAGTTTTTTCATCCATCAGGGTGTGACAAGGGCTTGAAGCCTTTCAGGGCCTCTTCTGTAGGATCCAACTGAACCTGGCCTGGCAAGCCAAGATCGGGCCTCTCCAGACCTGGGGACAAGGCTCCTTCTGCATGAAGGTGCGCCCTCACCCGTATCGGGGGTGGGGGGCGTCTTCGCTGAATTCTGGACCCATGGACTTCCCAGGTGCAATACAAGTGGGTCCAAAAAGTAATTCAGTTAGTCTACAAGATCGAGTTTCGCTCTTGTCTCCCAGCAAGATTTTTTTCCTTCCAACTTGCGCCTGTCCCCAGACCGCTTACAGGAACTGTTTGGGGCGGTAGAAGACCTGTTCCTTCAGGGAGTGATTGTCCCGGTTCCGACCTCAGAACGTTTTCAGGGTTTTTACTCAAACCTCTTCACAGTTCCCAGGAAGGAAGGCAAAGTGCATCCAATCCTGGACCTCAAAGTGCTAAACTGCTTTGTGCGGGTACAAAAGTTCAGAATGATGTCCATTCAAACGGTGGTGGCATCCCTGCGTTAGGGGGATTTCCTCGCCTCTATTGATATCAAGGATGCCTACCTTCACATTCCAATATGTGCCAGTCACCAGCGTTTTCTCTGCTTTGCTGTGGGAGAGGAGCATTATCAGTTTGAGGCGGTACCCTTTGGTGTCACATCTGCTCCTCGGGTCTTCACAAAAGTGTTAGCCCCGGTGCTAGCTTTGCAATGCCAATGGGGGATTGCGGTACTGGGCTAATTGGACAATCTCCTTCTGTGAGCGGAGTCCCCCTCTGTTCTGGTGGAGAACCTGGGAATCACCATGCAAACTCTGCAGGAGTTCAGCTGGATTCTAAATTTCAGAAGTCTGCTGCGGTTCTGTCCACAAAGCTGGACTATCTGGGCCTGACTCTGGACTCGGCCTTAGCCAGAGTGCTCCTTTCTGTGGACAACTCCAGAAATTGCAGGCTGCAATTCAGAGAAATGGATTTTACAGTAAGTCAAAAATCCAATTTTTTCCACTGCGGTGATGCACCCTCTGTACTCAGGCAGTTCAATGAAGAAATAAATTAGATGACCATAAGCGCAGTCACCTACCAAAGTTAACCACTTGTCAATACCTACAGTGTATCAATATCCCAAATGGCAACATAAGTGCAAATAAGTATTCAATAGACCACAAGTTGCCGCCAAGCACCATTAGGGCTCTTTCACACGGTCCGCCTCCGTAGGCGGATCCGTGTTGCTCAGCGGGGATCGATCCGCGATCCCCGCTGAGCCGGCGGATGACAGCTCCGTCTCCGCTTGCAGAGCGGAGAGGGAGGTGTCTCAGCCCCCACTGCCCTCTATGGGGGATCGGATGAGAGCGGACCGCTTGTCCGCTCTCATCAGATCCGATCCGATTACTGAACGGATTGAAAAATAGGGTTTCCATCCGTCCAGATTTCACGCACAGGATCGGATGCGGATGGCAGCGGGTGTCAGCGGAGGTGTCTCCGCTGACATCCGCTGCCCCATAGAGCTGCATGGAGGATCCGATCAGATCCGCCTAAAAAACTGACTGGCGGATCTGATCGGATCGCCGTGTGAAAGAGCCCTTAGGCATTTTCAGATAATTTTGTGTAAAAAATAATGCAGCGCAACTCATACTAATATAACTATATTATATATATATATTCCTGTCCACATTAAACTGTAACAAACTTATATAAAAATAAGTCCAAATAATCTCTGTATCTCCAACCACCTGTGAAATCCAGACTTCTGAATCTTCACAACAAATCACCTGTGTTTTGCATGCATGACACCCCTGTGATCTGTATATGCTCATCTCCAGGAATTTACCTCAATTTGAAATCAAGGTCACACGCACTTTTGCCCCTTCTTGGGCTGTACAGCAAATAGCTTCTGGCTAATACTAACATTTGGAAACTCCCAGACTTGTTCCTTTACACATCCTCTTCCATCCTGTGTAAATAGTACTCATATAAAAGGAATAAAACCTTCCTGTACACTAAAAAACATTTATTATGCATTTAACCACTTAAGCCCTGGAAGATTTTACCCCCTTCCTGACCAGGGCCTATTTTGCAATTCGGCACTGCGTGACTTTAACGGACAATTGCGCGGTCATGCGACGCTGTACCCAAATGAAATTGACGTCCTTTTTTTCCAACAAACAGAGCTTTCTTTTGGTGGTATTTGATCACCTGTGCGATTTTTTGATCATGCGCTATAAACAAAAAAAGAGCGACAATTTTGCAAAAATAACAATATTTTTCACATTTTTTTATATGAAATTCCCCCCCAAAAAAAATTTAAAAATCAAAATTTTTCAACATTTTAGGCCAAATCGTTTTCTGCTACATAAGTTTGGTAAAAAAATCGCAAAAAACGTATTTTGATTGGTTTGTGCAAAAGTTATTGCGTTTACTAACTAAGGTAAAGATTTTTGTTATTTTTATTGTTTTCTTTTTAACGAGTAATGGCGGCGATCTGCGTTTTTTTTTGTGGGACTGAGACATTGCGGCGGACAGATCAGACCCTTGACTGACATTTTTGACACTTTTGGGGGTACCAGTGACATTACTACAGTAATCAGTGCTATACATATGCACTGTTACTGTAAAAATGACACTGGGAGGGAAGGGGTTAACTTTATTGGAGAGGGAGGGGTTAAGTGTGTCCCTAGGGGCGTGCTTCTAACTGTGATTGGATGTGGCTGTGTGTGTAACAGCAGAGATCAACGGTCCTACATAGCTGGACCGTATGATCTGTGCTGTTACACAGGGGAGAAAGACAGGTGGTTTTGTTTACATTAGCTGCCTGCCTTTCTCCCACTGTATCCGACGATCGCGAGTGACCGGCGGACATCGGGTCCGCCGGTCACACGCGCGGGCTGCTTAGGGAACGAGCGGGGGCGGGAGCGCGCCTCCGGTGGCACGCACTCGCCCCCTATTGGCTCACAGGCTAGTGACGTACCGGTATGTCACTTTGCCTGTGAGGGTCTGACCACCGCCGTATATAGTTGTGCGGCGGTCGGCAAATGGTTAAAATTCCCTTCTCACTACAGGATCTCTGCACCGCCTAGTGGTAACATGGCTCCACTCCTAGACACAATGTGGCTATGATATAGGCTTCCTAAGTAGGACTGGAGCAGGTCAGCACCACATGTATTTATACTATCCCGGCCGGCGGCAGTCACTGTGACGGCTAGGGATGGACCAGTAGTGACGCCACGGGAAACCTGATCGACCCGGAAGTGACATCCTCTTTGGCCATTTTACTTCCTGAGTCCCTGGAGGACACAATGCAAGCTGTCTTCTGCCAGAGACACTTCTAAACAGTGGGAAATTGCAACCAAATTGTGCATAGATGCCAGGCTAAAGCCAAGTACACACGGGTGGGATGTCGGCTGGCATCAGTAGGTTCACGGGACATTCGGCCCATGTGTACTGCAGCCAGTACGACAGAAGCCATTTCGCTGGCTTCTGACTATGGGGCATGACCGAAAAAGGTCTGCTGATCTGCTCCCAATAGCTGAGAGCGCCGAGTGCAGTGTTCTGGCAGGGGGCCGACCCCCTGTCAGAACACAATAGCACAGCAAGGGAGATCGCTGTACTAGCATTGGATAGTTAGTACAGCGGCTCCTCCTGAGCTGTCAGGTTTTTTTTTTTCCGTTCAGCCCTACTGGGTAAACATTAAAAAAAACTACTATCGTGTACGAGGCTTTAATAGCAATCAGTTTCCAGTGGCATCTAGACACCGCATTTTACCGGTGGTTGGAGACAAAGATATTATATGGACTTATTTTTATATAAGTTTGTTACAGTTTAGTGTAAACTGGAATTTTTATATTTTTGTTATATTCGTATGCATCATTTTTTACACAGGTCAATAAAGGAGCACACATTTGCTAGTTATTTTTAAGGCAGAATAATTTGGAAACAGCTGATCGGATTTTTCAGTTGGGCTGAATTTAATATATACTGTATAGTATGGCTTCAGTGGCAAGTTCTTTAACAACCTATTCCTTTTTGTTGTCTTTTACATCCTCTTCTTTAAGGTCTCTCTAGTTCCTCCTAATTCTAACACTAGTAGAAATAGAGATCTAAACCTGATACATAGCGGTTCCTATTTGAGCTTCTAAGTTCCTGTCCCTTTAAGACAGAAGAGTGGGTGGGTTCAGAGTAACTAACAGTCCCTCTTGTGCAGTGTGAAGAAGCATTCCGTATCCTTGTCATTACAAAGATGAGTTGCCTGTTGCAAAGAACGTATAGAGCTCCAGCACTCCCAACTTGCAGGTAGGGCAGCAGACTCTTTCTTCCCTCTTTTCTGAAACTTTATACTTTTGTCGGTTAAGCAAAGCTTGCATTTCAACCTTTCTTATTTCATCGTGGCGAATTTTCTTAGAATTAGGTGTGAGAAGAAAAAGGTAATATGATAGCAGGTAGAGTGATGTAATAACGTGCTAACAATTAGGTCATTTGTATTGATAAATGGTGGTTGTTTGCCTTTGGGTACTTAACACATCCTTTCTATTAAATAATGCAGACTTCAGTTACCAATATCAGCCAATCAGAGCGCTTGATTTTCTAATCTACAGTTAACTGAAATCTAAGGGCTGAAAACAATAGTGCACCTTGCATGTCTTTAATGAATGTACCTATGGATCAGGGCACTGTTTCTGTATTCTGAGACCTGCAAAAGTCTTGTAGGAAAATTTCATGCAGATTCAGCATCGCATATACGAGAAAAGCCAGACATGAAACTAACCCCAAATAATCTTAGAAGACAATCACTACAATGCACAGGAAACCTCAGCCACAAGAAGACTCACGTCGCTGTAAAGAACGATGGCAGTCTAATCAATGTGTACATGTATTAGCAAAAAAGCCACAACTCCTTTGTACATGTTAGGGCTAATGTATGAAAACTGAAGGCGCTGCGTAGTTTACCCATAGCGACCTATTTGGTATATACTTTTGCAACTAAAAAAGCAGAAATGTCACATAATATAAAATGTTTTAATTTTCTTCAGCTGTCAGCTGAATTGGTTATAATTAACTACAATGAATAATAATAATCAAATTATGTGCAAAGCACAGTAACCAAGTAGCCAATGAGAAATCATGAAATGAAGTTGCTAGATTTTTGGGGGAACATTTGTATACTTTTTGCTGTTTGAGCTTAGTTATTGAATACGCATATAGCTGCAACATAAGTGCAAGGTATCAATTTTCACTATACATATGGACTTCCTTTAGCAGAATCAGTTTAAAGCACCCCAGTGTCCTGGAAGAACTGTTATGTAAAAAAATGAACTGGAGTATATATTTCGTTCAGACATGTGTTCAAGTTGTAGAGTATTTTATGTTAGCAAGTATGGCTTTACTGACTATTACTTCAGAGTTTCTCAAGCTTGCTTGTGTGTTTGGTTCCAAATGTATTTTTTTTTCTGGCAACCCACTTGTCATTGTACCATTGTTCAGAAATGTAGAATAAATGTGATTCCAGATATGAACTAGTAGTGAAAGCAGTATAGGCTTCGTTTCCACTATTGCGACTTGCTGTGCGACTTGACACATGTCAACACATTGACACATTTTCACTGCCGCGACTTGAGTTGCGGCGACTTCAAAAGTAGTTTGTGCACTACTTTTGGGCCGACTTCAGTGCGATTTCCCTCTATAATGAGGGACAAGTCGCACTGAAAGCCGCAAACAACTTTCACTACGAAGTCGCGCTAGAAGTAGCACGACTTCGTAGCCGTGGTAGTGGAAATGGAGCCTAATAATATTTCCTAATTTGTTAGTTTCTAGCTTATCTAAAGCTGGGTTAGTCATATGTAGGATGTTTATAATAGTCTAAGTAAACGGGACAGAGAGGTGTTCTTTTTCTAATGAGTCATATCTTCTTCTTTTTTTTTTTTTACTGGTTAAAGGCAAACGAAGAGTTTGTATGTCTGCACTTTAGCTGATAAAATAGCAAAATACCTAAAACTGTGCTGTTAATGAGGTTTCAGAATGAGCGGGTGTCAGAGAATTCAATTTATTATCAGATTTTAGGCTTCCTCTGCAAAGAAAATGTCAGTTTTGGTGAGATACTTCCAAAGGGATGAAGACCTTGCCACTTTCCTCATTAAACCCCTACAATTGCAGCAGCTGATTGATAATTATACAATCACTCCCGTTCGCATTCATTTTGCACATTTCTTCTTAATAATAAAAGGTAGGAATCTGCAATCAAATTTGATCAAATCCTTGCAATGTACATTGATCACCCAGAGGGGAAATTTTTCTCAACAAAAGTGGAGTTACTCTTTAATTACCTGTCATGTAATCTGTAACTTTAGACAGGCCCATGGAAATGAAAATACCAAAGCTCCCTACATATTTTGCCTTTGTAGGGAACATAAAGAGATCACCTCTGTCACTGACTGTGTATAGGCCATGGGGGATCACTGCCAAGAACCTTTAGGGGTGTTTTCTTTCGGTAAGATGGGTTTAAGCATGCCTTCTGTTCCTTCTGCACTTCTGCAGTGCCACCCTCCTTATTCTCCCCGCAAAGGTTTAATGCTTGTTTTTGTCTAGGCATACAGGAATTCGTTGTAATACTCATCTTATTCCTCACTCCAACAGTGTCCCTCCAGTAGTGCAACTGGTCCTGTGGTTGTACTCCTGCCTCCTACCTATAAATACAATGCAGGGCTATTAGCAAAGTTAATAGCAACCTGGAATCTGTACGGCGGTTTGCGGGAGCGTGAGCCCCCACTATGCAGAGGGATCGGCGGCACCGATTGCCGCCTGGCACTTGCGATTGCTCCCTGCTCAGAGAGAATGAACAGCTGACCGTTGTTCTCTCTGAAATGAACACAGAGAGCCTGTGATCCTTCTATATAGGATCACAGGTCTCTGTGTTCATTTCACAAATCCCTCCCCCATACAGTTAGAAAACACTCCCCTAAGCTCACACTTAACCCTTTGATCACCCCCGGGTTAACCCCTTCACTGCCAGTGTCATTATTACAGTAACAGTGCATATTTTTAGCACTGATTACTGTAGTAATGTCGCTGGTTCCCCCAAAAGTGTCTAAAATGTCAGTTAGGGGTCCGATCTGTCCGCCGCTAAAAATCGCAGATCACCGCCATTACTAGTAAAAAAAATAAAAAATGAAAATGACATAAATCATTCCCCTAGTTTGTAGACGCGATAACTTTTGCGCAAACCAATCAAAATACACTTTATGGGATTTTTGTTTACCAAAATATGTAGCAGAATACAAATTGTTCTAAAAGGATGAAAAAAAATAGATTTTTTTACATTTTTTTTTTTTTTGGAATGTTATATAGCAGAAAGTGAAAAATATTTTTTTTTTTTTTTTTCAGAATTGTCGCTTTTTTTTGTTTTTAGCACAAAAAATCAAAATCGCACAGGTGATCAAATACCACCAAAAGAAAGCTCCATTTGTGGGGAAAAAAAGGACATCACAATTTTATTTAGGTACAGCGTCGCGCGACTGCGCAATTGTATTTTAAAATAATGCAGTGCAGAATCGCAAAAAATGGCCTGGTCATTAAGGGTGCAAATCCTTCAGGTCCAGAAGTGGTTAAAGCTTTACTCCAGAAAAAGAAAATATTGTCTAAATACAGAAGGCATGCATATTCTTACTTGAATTTGTTTGTTTCTTTCAGATCTGCACAGTAATCCAAAGTTACCGTTGTGCAGAAACTTCCTGTCCTCTAGACTAGACACTGCTGCTCGCTCTCCCTGTGCAGAGTGACTGGTCTTGCATCCACCCTCTCCTCTAGTTTTCTGCAGACAGCCTGTAGCAGATGGACCTCATGCATCCCTCCGACAGCTCTGCTCAGGCTATGTGCAGCCTAATGAAGTCACTTCTAAGTTTACAGGGTAATAACTGGGTTTACAAAGGCATTCCGTGCACACAAAGTAAAATCAGTCCGTATATGCAGTAAAGCATGCTTGTTATACATATATATGGAACCTAGGGGGTTAATCCTCTGCATTGTGTAAAAAGGCTGTTTGATCCTGTCTTCTCTGATCCGCCCCTTTTCACAGTCCCCAAACTATCTCCTGATAGAACAGAGCCTTGGGGACAAGCTGCACATGCTCAGTTTGGTGTCTATTGCTAGAGAGATTTTTTTTTAATGGGAGAGTGCATGTGATCAGCACAGGGCCAATCAGCACTGTCCAGACAGAGGGTCAGGGGGTCCTGTAGCCTCATAGGACAGCCAGGGGAGAAAGAAATCTCCTAAAAGCTTTAACCAGTGCTTGACTGGACACTGATACAAGACTGTTATAGACTGCTGATGAGAAAAGGTATTTAGCAGTTTATATTTACTAAAACGATTGTACTAAAATGATTGCATTTCCATGTTCTGTGTATTGTGGAAAACCAGATATAGTGAATGCAGGGTCCTAGGTTTAGTAACACTTTAAATGAGTTAGTTGTAAGAAAAAATGATGGTTCATTCTCACCTTGGAACCCCTATGTTATTTATGTAGAGCTTCCACTGTCTAATGTTAGTGGTCAAGAGTTGTAGTCTTTGTAGAGGCATGCTGGTGGTATCAGATTTCCTATGGGCGATACTTAAAGTTGTTTAACTAGATTGGCAGGCTCAAAGTGATCCAATTCATTGTTTATGGGTATATTTAATATAGTGAAGTTAAACTACAAACATATGCTCTGATGAAAGTTCATACCTATGTGTTAATTATTGCTTGCGAGACTGTTTGCCATTTCTGAGTTGCGATACATAAACATTTATTTTTGTGCCTTTCTATCCACTTTTCTCAATCTAATGCTATGTCTTTCTCCACCCGTTAGCTTTTCCCATTCTGGCATTTTTATGTCTTGTCCCCCATAAGGTCATAAACATGTGTAATTGGTATCAGGCCCAGGACCATTAACAAAGACAAACACTCCCTGCCATTACTCCAAGGAAAATGCAGCTAAAGGACTGTCCTTGTTAAACGGCTACTCTACCAATACCGGTTACGTAAACTTTTGCTTGTACTCACAAGAAAACAGTCAGCTTTTACAAGATTGTCTATCGGCTTTGCCATTTGATTGAATGTGATATAAGAAATTCATAACACAACAAATATTTCAGGCTGCTTTTTTAGGGCTTATTTGCAAGTTGATGTTTATGCATCATTGGAATAGGAATACTTTCTGCATTAGGTTTCCTGAGAAATGTTCAGAATAGGGCAATCCCACAGAGACTAAGAAAAAAGACTACTCCCTGTTAACTCCATCACTGTTACTATAGTAGAGTGTATAAGAGTACACAGCTGCTTGAAAAAACAAAAGATATGTAGTATAAGACAACATTTATGTTATGCACATTTGCTATCCTCTCCCTAATTTACAATTTTTATTGGCTATGCACAGGATGAGAACACTCTTTTCTGGCCAACAGTTGCATATTGACTTTAACTGTGGAAAAATGGAACTGTTATCTGTTATTTTAACATCATTACATTTATTTCATAATATGACTAAATTGTATTTTTTTTTTTTTTTAAGACCGCATTCACATTGATCCGACTTGGACCGCGACTTGTCAGTCTGACAAGCTGCGGTCCGTCACGGTCCCATTGTGTGGTACAGGAGCCGTTCTAATAGGAGCAACACAAGTCGCTCCGACTTAGAAAAAGGGTCCTGTACTACTTCGGGGCGACCTGGAGGCGACTTGCATAGACATTCATTTTATGAAGTCCGCGCAAGTCGCGCTGCACGCAACTTCACAGGTCGCCCCCTAAGTCAGAGCGACGTAGTGTGAACTGCCACTTTAGTCCCGGTTCACACTAGGGTGACCTGGTTGCCTCACAGGTCGCCGCAGGTCGCCTCCCATAGGGAAGCTGCGGACCCGTTCTAATAGGAGCGACACAAGTCGCTCCGACCTAGAAAAAGGGTCCGGAGCTTCTTTGGGGCGACCAGGAGGCGACCGCCATAGACTTCAATGTTATGAAGTCCGTGTAATTAGTATAATTAGTCAGTTGATGGTGAAAGAAAGAGTTACAATGAATGTACTCACCCATGAATTCCAAATTTTATGGAATTTACAGGGGCAGCATCTAGCCTCGTACGTTAATTTGTATAATGGAAGAGCTTGATTAACCGTATCCCAGCCGATTTACTGCAGGAGTGCAGCTCTCCTGCGCAAACCAACGTAGACCTATGTCAGTCGTGCGCCTGCAGCTAGGGGGCGAGCGCGCTTTGCCGGAGGCGCGCTCCCGCCCCCACTCGCAGCGGGGACTCCGATGCTCGAGGCAGGCAGCTCCGATTGCCGCCTGGCACCCACAATCGCTCCCCGCTGAGAGAGAAGAATGGTCAGCTGTTGTAAGCACAGCTGACCGTTCTTCTCTCTGGAAAGATCACAGAGCGTCTGTGATCCTTCTATATAGGAACACAGGTCTCTATGATCATTTCACAAGCCCCTCCCCTCACAGTTAGAGTGATAATCACTTCCCTGCCTGTGTCATTATTACAGTAGCAGTGCATATTTTTAGCACTGATTACTGTAGTAATGTCATATTTCCCCCTAAAAGTGTCAAAAATGTCAGTTAGGGGTCCAATCTGTCCACCGCAATGTTGCAGTCCCGCAAAAAATTTCAGATCGCCGCCATTACTAGTAAAAAAAAAAAACAATAAAAATTACATAAATCTTTACACGATAACTTTTGCGCAAACCGATCAAAATACGCTTATTGTGATTTTTTTTTTTTTTTTTTTTTTTACCAAAAATATGTAGCAGAAAACAAATTGGCCTAAAATGTTAAAAATTTAGATTTTTAAATTTTTTTTGAGAATGTTATATAGCAGAAAGTGAAAGAATTGTCGCTCTTTTTTTGTTTATAGCGCAAAAAGTAAAAATCACACAGGTGATCAAATACCACCAAAAGAAAGCTCTATTTGTGGGAAAAAAGGACATTCATTTTATTTGGGTACAACATCGCACGACCGCGCAATTGCCTGTTAAAGTAACGCAGTGCCGAATTACAAAATATGGCCTGGTCATTAAGGGAGAAAATCTTCCGGTCCAGAAGTGGTTAATAAGAGCAAGCCAGAAGGTTATAGTGGGGGGGGGGGGGGGGGTTGTAGCTTTCCATTGCATTAATAATGTATTTTTTTAGCAGAAAAAAAAAACGTATAAGGAGTTGTGTGTTTTTAGAAAGAGATTCATCGTCAATATATCCAAAGAGAAATCGTAAAGGGTTACAGATATTGGGTACTTGGGTAACAGAGCTAATGAAAGCAGTGACTTCCGACCAAAAGGCTCTTACTGCCTGACATTCCCACATCATATGATAGAATGTGCCCTCTGCTAAGGAACATCTAGAACACACTGGAGAGGGCATTCTGTGTAAGCGAAAAAGGAAACATAAATTGAAATTTAAGCACAAGAACAAACTGTAATATTTTGGAGCTTATGAATTCTTAGATGTGGTGGCCGTCACAGATGTGCAGACTACAGTCAGAGAGAGCCTTTCTGGACCGCGCCTGAGTTCACTGAGCAGCAGAGTCTAAGAAACAAGGAGGTCTATCCAGAACTCATGATGGTGGGGATGGATTGGCTGCTTCCCGCTCCCAGATCACTACCCCAGTTACTACTAGGCTAGGTAAGAGGAGCAGGAGGCTTGGGCAGGGTGCTAGCCACTGGAATGACAAGCGATGGATCACACGAAGGCTATGAGGGACTGAGTAAAGCACATTGTACTGTTGTATGGAGATTGTAGGGTGTACAAGATTTCCTGAAACAGGTTAAGGCTCAGAGTACAGGATTTCCAGGGATAGGTAAGCAGAGTAGAACTTCCAAGGGCAGGCTGCTCTTCAGCATGTAGAATTCATAGTAACAGGTGTGCAGTGTGCGCAGACCGGATTTCTAGGGACAGGTAAGCAGAGCGAACAGCGGGACTTCCTGGGACAAGCAATCACAAGTTACAGGGTTTGGCATCATGTAAACAAATGTTGTTCAGGCAAGGATGGCTGATCTGAGCACAACATTAAATTGATTGATAGACAGGGAGGTCTTATATCAGACAGCAGGTAAAATCAGGCAGGACCTAAGGCTGCCAGAGCAGTGAAAGAGCCTGATAAAAACAGACCATTAGTCAAGGGACCACAAGTAACCGTTTCAACTTTGCACCCATAGCATGGTAGGAACAGTCCATATATCTTTAGGACTATAAGGTTTATCAGCTTTACAGCCGATCGTGACATTGGCTGCATTTGTTTTATTTCTTTCAAGCTTTTTCCACCCATTTTTACTTGGTGTTTGCCAGTAACACGCCCCCTGTCCTAGGGTGACAATGCTTTAGAAGAAGTAGGACCAAAGCTTTTTTGCCCCTACTCCTCCTATGGATCACAAGAGTGCAGTTCACTTTGCACTCCTGTGACTGATTTTTAGCTGACAGAGGGCTGAAGCCCTAGGTTGCAGGAAAGAAAATCACTTGATTCCCCCATCAGTACAATCAGTGTTGATGAGGGAATCCTTCCCGTGGAGCTATTGTGTTCTTCCAGCGGGACAACACATTGATTATTGCTAGCGACTATAGGAACTATGATGTACATACATTGGTGTTCACTACTGCACATGTACCCACAAGACTTTTTCCACACAAAGGGATGCCCCCACCCATATGTAGTAAGGCTGTGAAACTTTTCCAGTGTTTGGCTTCTACAAATTTCAGACATTTGAGTATAACAGATGGTCTCTGATTACAAGATCAAATTTCTCTCAGCTTTCTTCAGTCTGATATGTTTTGCCCCGTTCTGCTTGTGTTGTCTGTTTGTTCCCCTCATATGGGGTCAGTTTTTGGATGCCACACACTTAAAGGATTAAAAGGTGGCACCTCCCAATAAATGCTAAAATAAATCGTTTTTTTGTTCTAAACCCTTTTTCTTTAGTAGCTTTTTGGTGGATATGTCACCCTTATTTCTTTTTAGGGTATCTTTTTTCTTTCAGCCTCTTGCTGCTTTATTTTTATTTTTTTTATTAATTATGTTTAACCTCTTCACACCCA